>NC_056729.1:591048577-591417419 GCF_019279795.1 Protopterus annectens | reverse complement strand
GTGTTATGCATGCTGTAACTGTGTAATGCTGTAGTATGCTAAACTAGTTTGGTAGGTGTTCGAATCCCAGACAGGTCAACTGTGTGTGTGTGTCTGCCTGCCAGCCTGTGAAAGAAACAATGCTTTTAGAGTTAGCACACTCTTTACAACACACATGACCACCTTTGGCAGTCCTGCTGATGTCACCCATCTAGAAATACATCGCTAGGAGCGCTGCAACCCAGTGTTCTCGGTAGTGCGTGCTGTAATTGTGTATTGCTGTAGTGTGATAAACTAGTTAGGTAGGGGTTCCATTCCAGGAGAAACCAAGAGTGTGTGTGTGTCTGTCTGCCTCAGGCAAGAATAATGCTTTTTAGAGTATGCACACTCTTTACAATTCACATGACCACCTTTGGCAATAATGCTGATGTCACCCATCTAGGAATACACCACTAGGACTGCTGTAACCCAGTATTCTCCGTAAAGCGTGCTGTAACTGCGTATTGCTGTAGTGTGATAAACTAGTTAGGTAGGGGGGTTTATTCCAAGAGAGACTAACTGTGTGTGTGGGTGTGTGTGTGTGTGTCTGTGTATTGCTGTAGTGTGATAAACTAGTTAGGTAGGGGTTCCATTCCAAGAAAAAAACAACTGTGTGTGTGTGTGTGCGTGTGTGTGCGTGTGTGTGTGTGTGTGTGTGTGTGTGTGTGTGTGTGTGTGTGTGTGTGTGTGTGTGTGTCTGAGACAAGAACAATGTGTTTTAGAGTATGCACACTCTTTACATTCACATGACCACCTTTGGCAATCCTGCTGATGTCACCCACCTAGGAATAAACCTCTAGGATGGTGTTCTCCGTAGCATGTGCTATAACTGCGTATTGTTGTAGTGTGATAAACTAGTTAAGTAGGGGTTCTATTCCAAGAGAGATCAACTGTGTGTGTGTTTCTGTCTGTCTAAGACAGGAACTGTACTTTTTAGAGTATGCACACTCTTTACAATTCACATGACCACCTTTGGCAATCCTGCTGATGTCACACACCTAGATATACACCTCTAACCCAGTAATTCCCATAGTGCATGCTGTAACTGTGTAATGCTGTAGTGTGATACACTAGTTAAGTAGGGGTTCTATTCCAGGATTTGGCAGGTGTGTGACTGTCCAAGCCTGTGTGGAGGTGGTTGTGATTGTCTAACCACTGAACATGTTGAGGAGTGGATTTTGTAGTTTTCCTATATGGTGTCCGTCTTATATGTCACAATGTCCACTTCAAGAGGAGTACAGATGTCAGTCAGCCAAGGGACTGTGTTGGCAAGCCATACCCCTACATCTGGCAAAAGGCCTGATGAACAAAGTATGCAACCCTACTATTACTCGGAATACGTCCTGAACCCATGTGTCATACACAAACACACTTGCCTAGAATATCCCGCTATGTTGCTAGTACCCCGCACATTGATGACAGATAGTAGTCATGGTGTGATTGCAGTGGGCTGCAGAGGGCATGGCACCCTGTACAGCAGTACAATATGTACATAATTGTGGACAATATGCCTTCACTATGTTCCCTACTGGATGCCTGCAACATATGTGGTGCCATCAAATGTGATCCACAGAGGCCATACAATGCCTTACACATATGCCCTGTATGGACTGATGCCACTGACACCAGGGAATACCTGTATCATGCTGTCAATGCAGGTGCAGGGTCAACCTGCTGACTATAAGCAGGTTCTGCCACACCAGGCCAGTATTGGCATATCGGATGATAACAGTCTGTGTATACAACATGTGCCAGCCAAACCAGGTACACCTGTACATGTCACTGAACATTATTGTGGGATATGCACATCCCAGACAATGTCAATGACTATCAAACACAGACATGGCATGCATTGCAAAGCTATGGCCATACACAATGGTAACCAGGATGTCAGGACAGTTCATACAATACCCATCTGTGTGGGACATTGCAGACACTACACCCCTGTACCACACTGTACACCATTGTCAGGTGGCATAATGCCAAGGATTACCCCTTGTACAGCCATCTTGCACAGCCAACCACTACACACCTGTGAAGCAATGCACACAGGGATGTCAGTACTGGCACCTTGTGTCTGCGTGTGGGGTATGATGCTCCCAACCACAGTCACTCCCAGTATAACTCCCAGTGCCATACCAACAGATATCAAACACGTTCACATGTCCTAGCCCACAGAACCTCCAAATATCCCCTGTGGTGCATGTAGTACCTGTGCATTACTGCAGTGAGGCAAACTAAGTGGTTTTGGAGTGTATTTGTGGGCCTGGCAAAGAGTGTCATTGTGAGTCCATTAGAGAGTGTGGTTGTGTTGACAATGACATCCTTTCATGTGGACAGCCATGTGTGCTACACCTAATGTATGTCTACTATATCTCTGTTGCAGACGTCGCACACCAGCACACATACATGTTCTTACAGCACACCAACATGTCAGCTTTGTGGCACATGGAGTAACTGCATGCACTTGTAATAGTAATGACTTGTCAGTCAGGGGTTTGAACCCCTGTACTGGTAGGTGTGTGACAGATGATACTTAGGTTTTAGTCTCCAAGCCCTTCTCTGATGTATTTTGCCTCTGTCTGTCCCTCCCACACACTCTCTGGTGGATGTGGAGGTGTACACCTTATCAGCAGCAGCTTGTGTATTGTAAGTGATCGTCATGTTCAGGTGATGGCCTCTGCACCTATTGCAGTCTTCCTCTAGCTGATTGCATGTGGAACAGCTGTGATGATGTTCCCATAGCCATTTGCATGAAAAACACAGTACAATATCTAGGGACATCATGTTGATGTTTGCCCATGACAGTCGCTGTGAGTGGTACCTGGATCTGGTGTTTGGTAAAGGGCATCACATATGATATCTGGAGACATATCTGAGGACAGGAGGGTGATGTGCCAGACATGACTACAGCATGTAAGTGTAGCTATGCTTCATTGAGACAACTGCCTGTTTAACAAGTTGTGTGTGGTAATGGCTATTCTGCATGTTTTAAAACTGACAAGACAGTGCTCTGTTTGTGAGGGACCCCCATCTGTAGGACCATCTGTGGACTGGTCAGTGTGTGGAACCATGTTACTCACTGAACACACATCTGTGAACAGCAGAAGCATAGTGTGAGGATTGCAGCCAGTACATGGTGATAGTGATGAGTTACTGCCATTGCATCCCTGACTGGACATATGTCCCATGAAACAGTGGTATGACAGACACTGTCTGGGGTTCTCAGTGACATGCCAATAATGGGCCACTGTTCATAGCTGCAGTTACAAGTTTTCTACACGTTGTACAGATGTCATGCAGTATAAATGCATGTGTTGTGCTCCCTCTGCAAATGTATACCATTTGTTGTGTTGGGTTGATGGTCATATCTATGCATGCTGTTGTAAGTAATCCTGAATGCTGTTGACTATTGCTAAGCCATATCTGTGTTTAAACTGCAACACCATAGACTGTATGGGTTTGGAGGTCCCGGGAGAACCTCCTGTCCCACTTCAGCTGGCCATGGCACCGGGCACCAGCACATCTGGGGCCCAGTCTTGGACCTCCACCTCTGTTGGTTCTGCACCACCTTCTGGTGGTACTGCCACTGAGGATGGGGCTTGTCCCCCCTGGGAGCAGTTCCAGACAGGAACATGTCTGCTGTCGTACAGTCCCAGACGTGGTGTGTAGGGGGCTCAATAAGGGGTTTTGAGGCCAGATATGCCAGCTCAAGGGCAGAGTGTCACATTTACTGGGTGAGGCTGCCCCTCCTAGACAGCCCCCAGCACTGCCACCTTTGCAGCTGTTTTGGTGCAGTGGTGGCTGCCCATGGCTGTGGGCCTCCATCCCACTGTTTCCATTTGGGGGTTCATGGGCTTGTGAATGGCAAACACCCCTCCCCATCCAAGGTGTATCCCCCCACATGTGTCATATACTGACCCTGTATGCTGTCTTGTCTGTCATCCTACCCTACCTATCCTCCACCAGCATACCTACTCTCCTTCCCCCACATCCCACTCTCACCCTACAGAAACAAAAGGCCAGTCGGTTCTTAGAACAACATTTGCCCCATACATAGCTGTCCATTTCACACACGTGTCCACTGGACACATGTAACCCTTTTAATATGCATCACAACATACTCCAGTTGTCCTCACCCCTGTCACTCAGGTGCACAATCCTAGTATGCACATGACTCCTAAATGTTCCAGGTACACATGATGCGGATGACCCCATTGTACACACAACACTACTGGTCCCTCTATGGTTACCCCATTTACCTTTATCATGATGGTGATGTCGCACACAGCACCTTGCAAGAGTACTGTTCTCACATAATGATTGGACAGGAACTGTTGTGTTAATGTAAATAACATGCACAGAGTGATGTATATGGCCAATGTACAAATGTTTGCGTGTATGACTGACGCATGTCTGTCTGAGGGAGTCTTGATATTACATAGGATGACACCACTACATAATACAGGCATTGCTGGTGTTTCCCTTTTCATTCCTTTGTAATGCTTTGTTGTCACATGGGATGTTCCTGATATATCTATATATATGTATGTATCTATATGCTGGACATAAACACTCACACATACATCTACATGATGAAATACATTTCCTATACTGTTAAATGACTGCGCTGGATGATATGTTTGTATTAAGGTCCGATGTCTGTATATCTGCCATGGCTTAGTGGTAAATCACAATAGCTGTGTGTGCAAGGTGTTGGTTTCGAGCCTAGCAAAGGCTGTTTATTTTGTTGCTGGGCAGAACAAGGCCATTGGATACGGTGTGATTAAGGCACATTAAAGCAGTTGTGAGCGGGTGTGCATGGGTTTGCATGGTGTTAAGCAATGCTAACCTCTGGTTACAGTTTCTTACACTCAGTTAGCCTCTACATTGCATTACCAGTGTAATACTCACATACTGGCAGCCAAACAGGCTTACGCCCACTTGCTCTTGCACTTGCAAATGCACTGCATTTGGTGTTTGCATCTGACACTCATGCCCCTTCGTGGGAGTGAGGACTACGATATTACCTTGTGATGCCTATTACATCAGATTACATGTCTACAGTATTGGGAATGGCTGCCCATTAGGCGACAGCATGCCATTCGACTGTATGGAATCTGCAGCCTGTCCAGAGTTTGATTCATATTATTGGTGTGTTCCTCTTACAATCTGCAACTGTCTGGCTAATACATGGGAACTGACACTTGTCAATGCAAACAAGTAATTGGGTTTTGAAACTCACATCCTTCAGCCGAGTCATACTACTGCATACCTAATATTCTATCATCTTTCTAAGGTTGTCAGTGGAATATGTGCTTTCTGTCCCTATCAGACCTCTCATATGATTGGGGAAATATACAAACTGAATCAAGGACATGGCATATCAACATCAGGGACACATTTAAATTATTGGTGCTATTAACATGACACACTGACAGACTCAGAGCATATGAATTCATACACATTTTCTGAGGTAAATGATGTTTATAACTCTTAAGTGTTGTCGTTATTCATTACGTGTAATTTATCACCTTTCCTCCAAATGTCACTAGTTTTAGGAGGGATTAAGTGGGGCAGAGTTAGAAACCGAGTCAAAATCTGGGACATCCCTGGAAATCGGGGACAGTTCAGAAGTATAGTCCCTATTTGTTCCCCCAATGGTTTATGTCATGTCCAGTGGATGTGCTCTTAGGTGTTGAAAGGTATGCCCATTTTGGAATATTACTTACATCCCCGGGGTGGTCCTAATACGTCTGCACCAGCCAACACCTGCATGCCTAGGCCCATAATTGCATACCCATAGTTCAGGTGCAGGTGGGGTATAAACACAATACTACACACTGCCCACTCTCCCAGTGTTGGGACACATGTAGTACGTTGTGTCAACCCATGGGTTATCAGGCTTGCACAACCTATTGGTCCATGTATATCTACAGGCTGGTTTGATAAGTCATTACCGGGACTGCCTCCGATCATTAATTTTTGGTGTCCCACAAGGGACATCGATGTCTTTGTTTCAAGATTAGACCTGGCAGGTCTCTCCCACTGGTAGTATCCTGCCAGTGGTCTGGGAAGCAGTGGTGTGTTTACCTTTATTGTGTGTCTGTATGTCTCACCGGCCTAGCTGGGGGGGGGGGTTGATGCTAAGTGTTACACATTTGTTTATTGGACCCCTCACCCCCATATATACGGCCTGTGAACATATGTTACTCGTAACTGCTGTATCATATCCTAGCTATGTGTATATTTACAGTCACATATATATATATATATATATATATATATATATATATATATATATATATATATATATATATATATATATTTATATTACTATATACAGATATATCTGCATATGTATGCATACATGTATATTTATATTTTGCTGTATATATATATATATATATATATATATATATATATATATATATATATATATATATATATATATATCTCACAACATACGGGTCTGAGGGTGTCTGCATATGGATATATTTATATGTGGGTATGTATCTGTATTCTGTCTCTGTATGTATACATTTGTACTATGGAGAGGTAGAGGCTTATCTCTATGTCACTATGGGTAGATATACACACACATACCTATACATATATACTTCTACATCTGGTTATTCTACTCCTTGCCATATAGATTACACTTTGCTGCAGTGGGACTCATAGTGGGTGTGGCTGCTCGTTGGGTGACACCTCTGCCCAATGAACACATTCGCTTACATCCCTAGGGCTGTCCATATAGGCCCACATCAGCCAACACCTGTACACCTAGACCCATAAGTAGCTACCCATAGTTCCCCCACCCGCACCTCCTCAACAGCGCCCATCCTTACTCTGGGTCCTGATCTTTTCTGGACACACCACTACACACTGCCCACTCTCCACTTCACGGGACCCATTTCATACAATTGTCTCAGCCCATGGGTCATCAGGGTTTCTCACCCTTGTATTCCGAGTATGTATACACCCTAGCCAGAATGGTTGGTCTATCATCTTCTTTTGGTCTTGGCAATTTTTGGGGTGTCCTGCAAGGGACACTCCAGTCTGTGTTCCAGGATTAGAATTCATGGGTGCACTGTGTACCCCCCCAGTTGTATCCTGCCTGTGGTCAGGGGAGCAGTGGACTCTTTACATTGTTTGTGTGTATGTTTCTTGTGTCCGGCTGGGGCGGTGGAAGGTCATGCTACGTGTTTCATGTTTCTTGCTTGGGCTCCTCACTTCCATTAACATAGCCTGTGAACATATGTCATTCTTGTGTGCTGTTTCCTATCATAGCTGTATATCTGTGTATATCTACGCACACACACACACACACACACACACACACACACACACACACACACACACACACACACACACATATATATACATATATATATATGTGTATGTATATATATATATATATATATATATATATATATATAGATAGATATATATAATATATATATATATATATATATATATATATATATATATATATACATATATGTATATGTATATGTCTGCAACCATATGTAGATATATATATATATATATATATATATATATATATATATATATATATATATAGCTATGTGTATTTATATAGATGTATATATATATATATATGTGTGTGTCTGTAAAGCAATACATACCCTGCGCAAACGCACTTACACATGCTTATTGTTGTTTATATATGCTTGACCTGCTTACTAGTGCCTTATTCATTATGACACTGACACTTCACTCCAGTTAACTTTTAATTGATTTTTTGCAGGTTATACAGCGGACAGATGTCGCAATATGTTCATGTACAGATTACCAATGGTAAATGGTATGTGATACAGTGGGATTCGGTACTGGAATGTTTGTTCGTTAGGGGGTTCTCTAACCAATACACTATTGCTGTACTGCTTCATTTGCATATATACCCATATACCCATGGCTCCTGGTTCCCCAAACACACACCCCAACGCCTCCCTAACACTGCTGTCATCCATTCTCCAGTCAGATTTGCGGTGTATCCACACCACTACACATTGGCCACTCCCTACTCCTGTAGACCTATCCCATCAGTTGACTCACTTCACATATCCTCAGAACTCATAAACGTTTCGTCCACAAACATTGGTGACATGAGCGACCAAAAGAATACTATTTGCAATTTTTGGGTTTTCCTACATGGGGCACGCATGTGTTTATGTCAAGATTAGACTCTATACTTCATTACATCCTTACTCCCGTTAACATGACACTACAATAAATTAATATGTACGACTATGTGGTAACACACACGTTACACATAAGAGCCTAATTATGTACTTGTTCGGCATATTTATTTTACAAATAGACCGGTTTAGTAATTGGTATTGCCCTAGCAGGCAGATCACAGGAATGATTCCATGTGTGGGAAAGGCCTCACATTTGATTATTTTCAGCACAGCACTGACTTCTGACATTGTACACACCTCTGCATTTTAGCAGTTTCGTCCCATCCCTCTTCTGCACAACCTATTATTCTATCTACTGTCGAGGTTTGTAAGGGCACATTCATGTTATTTATGTCTGCAAATGGAATGAATGTCTTACAGAGAATGTACTTCTACATCTTGATGTCTGCATGTGTGTATGCATATACACCTATAACGAGTTCGCTGACCTCCACGGGGCGGTCCAATTAGAACCAGCCTATCCAACCCTGGCACACCTGGCTCCATAATTTCATACCCATAGTTCCTCCACCCCACCCATGTTCAAAATACATGCATACCATCCATCGTCCACTTGTTATCACAGCCATGACACACTTCCACACATTACACTCTCAAGGGCATTAGGGACCCTACATGTATGTTGTCCCAACCCATGTATTCTCAGGCTCTCCCACCATTTAGTCCTTGAACATACCTGCCCTTGCTTGTGTAATGGTCTGAAGGCCAAATGGTCTATCAATTTTTGGGTAGTCCCACCAGGGACTACCCTCTGTGTGTAAAGTAGACTTAGCAAATCAACAATGTTACTCCCACTGGTAATATCCTGCCTGTGGTGTGACTAGCAGTGGTTTGCTCACTCCTGCCCAGCTTGATATGACATACGCTGACAGCACTATATATTACTGGGGTTGCTGTTGATTCCCTTCTCATTCCTTTTGTATGCTTTATTGTTACATCATTCTTTCTTCATCTATATATATATATATATATATATATATATATATATGTGTATATATATATATATATATATATATATATATATATATATATATATATATATATATATATATATATATATATATATATATATAATATATATATATATATATATATTATATATCTGTATATACTTATATACATTTCCTATGCTGGGCACTGCTTAGACCCGCGCAAGTGCACTCAGACTTGCTTACTGGTACTTATATGTGTTTACTGCTGCTTATTTGTGCTTACACCTGCTTACTAGTACCTTATTCATTATGACAGTGTCACTTTGCTTGAATTATATTTAAGTTAAATATCTCATGCAATACTCTTATGTCCATTTTACGGCAAAACGACATTCATTCCACATGGAAAATGATATGTGCTATTCTTGGGCTTGAATCGTGAATGCCTGTTTGTTAGGCGGATGCTCTAACGTTGATTCTGCATGTTTTTCTCTATTTGAATGAATATGATGTATAAGCTACACTCGGCAGAGGGCAGCGACGTGCAGACATGCTGCACTTTGCTTACACCTTCGATATTGCTGCAATTCGAATGTATAATAGGGACACAGGGACAGGGAATCTAATTGTGACAGTTCTAGGGACAGGGCTCTACATTCCACTACATGCTTGTGTGTTTACTACTTCGATTTTATTTCACTGTTCATGCACACTCTTGTATGCTTAGCATACATTTCGGTATCCACGGACACTGACTTAATGAATATTAGGGGCGGGCTCTACTAGTAGGCATAGTAGGTTTTGCAAGTGTCGGGGCATGTTTATGCCTCCGTAGAGCACTTGTACATGCCCCCCTGCACTCGCACACATTTCCTGTGCACGTTGAGGGTGCGGCGGCACGCCCTCATACATAGTCATATGGTGCTGCTATGCTATCTGTAGTGAGGACGCTCAGCGCAAGGCTAAAACCGTCCTTGCACCAAGCTTTTTGAATCCCGGGGTGAGATAGTATTATATAAAGCTTATGTAAAGACTTGTTCCCTTTAAGGTTTTAATTGTTTTAAATTGTTTTTAGTGTGCTAATTATGGTTGTTTTTTGATAGGTTGATAGTGCAATTGTCTTGTATTTAAATATTCAGTGTGACTTGGTGTATGCTGTCTGAAGAAGCAGTGTTTCATTGCGAAAGCACTTACATTTTCTTGTCATTAAAGAAGCCTGGATTTTACAACACCTATTTGGATTTATTTCTATTGCTGTTTGAGTTGGCTGTTTATACCTTGGATTCCTTACCTCTGTTGGGATTATTCTATTTTTATCAAACTCAGAAGAAAATGATTAATATGATATCCCCAGAGAGCACTATATTTGAAATATAGCAATGCACAGCTGCTGTTATATGAATTGTGTGAAAATACATATGTTTGCAATACTCCACATGAGTTCTTATCTTCTAATATAGTCCATATTTAGTTTCTCAAGGAAGCTATTGTTCAAAAAGACTAATAACTTGTATTTGTGACAGCATGTTTGCTAACATGGTATGTAAAAAAGATAAAAAAAAACATTTTTTACAGTTTATTTCTTGACTAATTTTAATCCTAAACCATATTTCTGTATACTTTCTTGATGGTTTTAAGTCAGGACTAATGTGACAAACATATTTTCCTTGAGTGGCTGCATTATGCCAAAATGTATTCCTCCATTCACTTTCCCAGCATGTATTCTTGCAAATATTGCTTTTTGACAGGAAGCACATTTCTTATGTTGCTATCCAAACAGCTTGAACCTGGCTAGTCATATTTACTTAGGTTTTCATAGTCAGTGAAGTTAATGTGCCGATAAAGTGTATCAGGTTATAAAACTGACTGTGTTAGCTTCTGTGATTGCTGTTCCAAATATCAGATGCTGTGTTTTTCTGTGCCAGTCCAGTTGGCAAAGCATAGACTGACACATGACCATTCCAAAAGTTTCTGTTCCAGGTTGTTTTAGAAGCACGCTATTTTAATTACAGAAAATAATATGTGACATTAATATTCGTCTGCATTATTCTGTAAAAGGAAAGCTTAACCATAACAAATTATATTTAAGGATGTCTTCTTTTTTTTATGGTTTAAGTTCCAGAAACTAACCAAAAGTAAGAAATAATGTAGTAAATTTAGATCTTAAAAACAGTTAAGTAGGCTGCTGTTAGCAAGAACAGAAATGCATCCTGATCAGAATAGTTCATCCTTTAAAAGATTAGTGTCAAGCAAAAGGTCTGAGCCCATTACATTTTCAAATTTTATAAATCGAGTTCTTTCAGATTTTAAAAATCACTTTAGTTAGCATTCTGGATTTGTCCTTTAGCTTGCAAATTATTTCTGCAACCTTCTGGCCCAAAATACTGCTACAATTCCCTGCAGCATTAGGCATGACCATTTTGAGAAATAATATACTGCACTAATTGAGGCAACTATGCAATTTTTATAGTATTTCTGAGTAAGTATATAGCTATAACTATAATTGACTATATTTAATGTGATATAGTGACAAAACACAAAATGCTAATGAATAGTAATTAGACTTTAACACCAGGTTTTAATGGTCTGATATACAAACGTTAGCATTTTTATTTTGCATTCATGTTTTTTTTACATTAGCTGGAAGGGACGTAATTTATCACTGATTAATGTTATTAATGAGAAACTGAATCAAAAAGCAGATCGATGCAAGACAATGAAGGGTGAAGTGTATTTAATACTGCTATGCAGGATATTTTATTTGCTCGTGTTTCTGGATGGGCATGTCTTCACATTAGTTGCCCTGCTAGACAGGGGCCAGGGAAGTAAATATTGTGGGAAGAAATAGCCAGGGAATTGTTATGGCTAGGCTTGTATAGGCCCTAGGGCCGATAGCCTAGTACCAACCTATGAACCTATAAAGTTCAAGCAGCAAGTACATTTAAGGAGGCTACATGCTCTCTTTGATTTCTTGTATTTATTTTTGTGTGATGGCAATTTGGACACAACAAAGAGCAGCAAGTCTGGCCTATGTCAGCTGGTGACTGTTCAAGGGTACATGCCACAAACCTGGCTAAAACAGGATGAAAGTGAAATCAAAGTAGCACAGTATGTGAGACATAAACTCTGGGTTGGTGCAGATATAGGCTGTGGCCACAGGAATACTAAAGGAACATATCTTTCTGTCCAGATTTTTGCAGAATGTCCAGATTTTTTTCTCATATTTTTGGTCTGTTCCTCATAAAATTTGTGGTTTTCTGGATTTTTGTGACACATCAGTGAGGACTGAAATCACTATATAATGACAAGCATTTGAGTTTCTGACTTTATATCTTTCAGAAAAAGCATGGTAAAATAAGACCTTTTGCTCTAGCAACTTTCTAATTTTATAAGAGCAATATTTAAAAATTGTCCCTATTTCTGGGGCTTTATCCCCCATTATATTTGGCTTTGTCCAGATTTTTTTTGTGCTAAGAGGTTGAGAGCTTCTTTATAGGAATGAACACTTAAAGTCATTAAAGAGATGTTTTTGTGTTGCAAAGGGGTTAATCAGTATTTGCATCAAGAAAAAAGCTACATAGGGTGATTTTTGTGAAAAAAAATAATTTATTTTTAAGACAGAGTAAATGGTTTATACAAAAAGCCAAATTCCTGAAAAAATGTAGGCCTAGTTGTGTTGTATGATTTGCAAACATTAATATTTTATGTAACATAGCACAAGATAATTTACCTCTGCCAAAATACTATTTAGTGATTATATACTGAGTGATTATGCATAAATAATTTACATGAATTAAAACAATTTTTTGTTTGTTTTTATATAACAAAATGTATTGGTCACACAGGGTGATGCTTTATAGCGAATTACTTCTATTTATAAGCAATTTGTCAAACGGACTATATTTTTGCATAATGGAAAAAATATCCACAGAAAGACTTACTTTACATGCAAGTCATAATCTAAAGAAATACAGGCATTGTGAACAGCAAGAAAGTTGACAATTAGTTTTTGTAATACTCACATCCTAGAAGGTACAGACTGTCTCCTTCTGAAAAAGCAATATCCATCATCATGATCACTGCTGTAGAAGCCTTAGCTCTATAGGATCATAGGATCATAGGAGATTACTATGCTATCAAACCAGAGGTCATTTTAAGCCTAGCCATTTCATCCCAATGTAATACCATAGAAATGCTAGTCAATACACAACATTGCATTTAGCGATGACTGCCCATGCCCAAGAGGGTTGTGGGCTCTATCCCTGGTAAGAATTTATGGTGCATCATCCATTAGTCCAGGTTCCTCTTGAACAGTGTCATAGAGGTGCTTTGTTTCACATGAATTGGTAGCTTGTTCCAAAGATGTGCCATTCTCTGAGAGATAAATCTGTCCCTCCAGCATATCTTATTTAAGTCGCATGCCATATTTAGGTCCCTGGAATGGGTAGCCCTAGTCCCATCTGATTTACAGATATGCAGCAAGTTTATTAGGTTTGGGTCAAGGATTGCTCTGTAGGCCAGGCATAAGTCTCCCCTAAGAAGTCTATATAATATAGAGTATAGTGACAGGGACTTTAGTCAGTCTGTGTAAGGCACATGCTGGAGCCCCTTGATCTTCTTTGTAAGAAACCTCTGAGGTCTCTCTAATTGCTGCAGGTACTTAGTACGGTACATGCAAAATGGGCCGTTATACTCAATTATGGACTAGATAAGTTCTGACTATAGGGGGTTTATAATTTCTTTTGCTTTCAAGGTGATGCCTTTACTAATCAAACGTGCTATGTGGAAAGCTTTCCTTACTGCAGTAGACACATGGTGGTTTAAGTTAAGGTCACAGTCAACTTGTGATCCCAGGTCCTTTACCACTTCATGGTTATTTAGGGTATTGTTGTTGATTTGATAGTGTGAGTGGACATTGTTTGTGCAGAAGGGAATGATAATGCATTACTTTGCATTCAGTGTCAGACCATGACTAATATACCAGCTGCTGGTTTGCATGAGACGCTCCTGGACTACACTGACATCATTTGGGGATTTAATGACTGCACCTAGTTTGCAGTGATCTGCAAACTTGGTCAGATACAACCCCTTAGTTTTGACCTGAACTTCTGAGAAGTATATATCAAACAGTAGAGGGCCTAGCACTGACTCCTCTGGTACCTCACTGGTAACAGGTCAGCTGGGTGATGTGGAGTCACCCACTTTGATAGAGTGCGTCTAGTTTGTGAAGCAATTGGCAGCCCATCTTACAATGAATGGGTTTAAATTCAGTTTGCTAAGTTTATCGGGTTGCTAAGTTTATTGGTAATGCCTGAATGTGGGATTGTGTTGAAAGCCTTTGCCAGGTCAAGGTAAGCTGTGTGCACAGATTTGCCGTCATCAATGGCCTTGGTCACATTTTCTAAGAAATCCACCAGATTTAACAGGCAGGGTTTGGAAGTCACCTATATCTTTATTTATGAGGTCCACAGTGATACGTTTCATGGCATTACAGATGAGGCTGTTCAGATGTATGGGTCTGTAATTCCTCGGGTCTGTTGCTAGGCCACCTTTGTGGAGCGGAATAACTGCTGCTGTTCTCTATTCTGCAGAAACAAAACCTGTGGTTAGGCTATGATTGAAAAGGATACTTAGTGGTGATGTTATTTCATGTTTTAGTCTGTTTAGAAGATAGCCTGGATGTCATCTGGTCCCATAGAGACTGTGTTTTTTGCCTTGGACAAGGCTTTGAGGATCTGCTCTTTAGATATGTAGGATGGGGGTGTTTGGGGGAAGGTTTGCTGTAAGTTAAGAGGGGATAAGGGAGTGAAATTTTCACCAAACCTATCCACTACCAGATTTGCTATCTCTGTGGGTTCAGTGCGTGTGATACAGTTAGCCACAAGTTCTGCACATGCTTGGGTCCTACCCTTTAGGTTATGAACATAGCTGTAAAAGGCCTTATAGTTATCCTTGGGTGTACTTGCTAAATTTCTCTGAAAGGAGTCATTGGAGGATTTGACAAGTTGTCTTATTTGCCTATTGAGGCTGAGAAGAGTGCTTTTCCATTGTTGGAGCCTTGCTTTTATTTTCTTGGGCAGCAACATTTTGATATGTTATATCCTGCCAAGGATATAACAGCCATCCAGCTTTCAAAGCTTCAGGGCACTTTCCACATGCCCAAACTATCAAGCAGTTCAAGATGAGCTGACTAAAACACAAGTTTGAGCACGATGCCCTTCAGAGCTTTACTGCCAACAAAGAGTATGCTCCTCTGAAGCTTTCAAGGATCAACTGTCAGTTTGTGCTTTCCTTTGCTGAGCAGATATGTTCCCTTTGGGGAAAAACTTTCATTTTCTAATTTTGTTGATGTTTTATTACATTCTTCTTCAAGAAAGTTATTTTATAAACCAGGAGTGCTTTGTTTTATTGGACTGTCTCGAGACTGTAATGTACTTTTAAATGGACCACTCATTTTCCCTGTCAGTTTAAAAATAGTGTAAAGTAAATGAAAACTTATTTTTTTAGGAGAAACTAAGCTTATTCTTATTTTGTGGGGCTGGCATGTTGTTTTAAAGTGTTTTTATTATGTTTTTCTGTCAAAAAAGTCAATTTTGTGGAGTGATCGTGTTTACTAGCAACTGCTGCTTGTCTTCCCTGGAAAGAAGCATCATCTTTGGCTTGACTGTTTAACAAACTATCGGTTACATGGTCAGTCCTTCTTCCACCACAAAAAGAAAAAAAATAAATAACCAGCCTTTGCCACCACAGCAGGCTAGAAATTTCTCTCACCACAGGTGGGTAACTCTGCTCTTTGTTGCAGCCGAGACCACTCATCTTTTACCCCAGATCCCATTGGGGTAGCATTTACAGCCACTATGGACTGGGGTTTAGCCATGTCCTCTGTGGCTGTTTGGGACCCTTCAGTGGGGAAGGAGCAGCCACTCTTGTCAGACCTGGGAAAGGGAACAAGAAATGTTTTCCCTGTTATGTCAGAATGCTGTTCCCATACCTGGAGAAGCAGTTGTTGCCATTAGAAATATGGCTGGCCCCATTTTTCTTGCAAAAAGGAACAGCAAACCAAGCATGCATCTTTCTCCTCCTCAAATTTCTTTCGATAGGAGTAGTTTACTTGATCTGGTTCAGGATTTAATTCAGGCTATTGATCCTTCTTGTAAAGTAGTTGCTGGTAAAAGAGAGGGATTCTTCTTTTTCTGAAGAGATGCAAGATTCTGAATCTGAACAGGAAGATGCAGAGATGGATGCATTTTTTCCCTTGGATTTCTGATTCAGTCTCAGAGGAGAGCTCAATTTTGGATTCTCCCAATAGGGGTCTCTCTTTCTCTGAGACTATTGCTAGAATGTACCAGTGTTATCAGTGAGAGAACACTGAGGTTTCTAAGTCCCTCATAAAATACTCTGAGTTGTTACAGAAGAATTTTCCAGAACCTACACCTATTCCTCCTGTTCTGTCAACTTTAGGGGATATGTGTGGGTGTGTTACTGCCTTTAATTTTCCTGGTAATCAGGCATCTGCCTTTAAAAGGTAGATAGGATGTATAAAGTTTTTCAGTCTTTTAAAATTGCAAACACTATTCCTAATCCCGACCCAGCAGCTATAGCTTTAGTTGATCCCACTGCTGCTAAGCACTTATTTAATTCCAATCCTACTCTTTATGATAAGGCTGGGAAAATTATTGATAGGTAAGGGGAAAAAGTGTATAACTGTAACTTTGATTTTCAGAATTATGTATTGTCACACTCATTCTTAAAGTTCGTTCTGACAAACTGTGAAAGTATGAGGAATGTTTCATCTGCAGTTTCTTCTTGTGAGGAACAATTTGCTTTAAATAACTTAGTTTCTTCTACTGCAAAGTTTACTACTCATTCTTTGCAGTGTGTGTGTGTGACTCTGTTGATACTTCTCCCAGGGCTATGGCCACTGGTACTGTTTTGAGGCGATTTGCATGGCTGCATTCTCAGATCCTCCCAGATGATATTAAAAATGAGATTTTAAATTCTCCCTTGTATAAAGATGTAGTGTTTGGCCCCTCTGCTGCACAGGTGATCAAAAAGTGCAACTAAAGGGGCAAGCTGATCCAGGGAATCTCTAAAAGTTTTCAGCCCTCCTTTTCCAAATTCTCAGAGGAATTTTCTTTCTCCTCATCCAGTTTTGGCAAAAAACAGAATTAACAGTCTCAACAGAATTCAGATAAACAGACATTTTGCATATACCATATTTTTTAGGTTTACCATCGCAATTTTGACAATGTTTTGTGCAAGTAATTACTTACTCAAAAAACACTGTCAAAATTAACGTTAGCAAACGATTACAAAAATGAATTAAAAAATGTCAACAATTCAAATTCGAACTGTTGACATTTTTTCAAACTTACCTCAATCTCCGGGGCCATTCACAACATGTTTAGCACCCCCACACCCATTGCTAATTATATATACTAACTCCAAGGACGCACTACAGTGAAGGAATGGGTACATGTCCCAATCCCCACTGTAGTGCAATCTCCACTCAGAATGTTGAACTCACAAACGTGCAAATGCACACTGGCATTTGCTCTTTTGTGTCTTCAGCATCTTTTGGTTCACTAATACGTACCATTGAAAACATCCTTTTGCATATCTGCTGTCACAGATGTGCAAGTCAACAATATGATGGTAAACCTATTTTTTACTAGCCTGATATTAGTTTTGTACTATATTAGTGTTTATAATTTTATATAATTCTGTAAACTGAATTCTGTTGTTTAATTTCAAAAGAATATATTATACTGTTTTTTTTTTTTTTTTTTTGGAGCTTTTCTCCCTGGGCCTCCATTGAAAATGGGCTCCTGGCCCAGTCGGACTTTCCCGGTTAACAAATGTAATAAATAAATAAATAAATAAATAAATGAATTTAAGAAGGGGCAAGGATGTTCCAAAAAGAATTCTTAAACATCCCAAAGCCAAGGGCAGTCCAATAAAGTCTGAATGGTTATTCAAGAGACCTTGTGATTCCCCTCCCACCCTGGCCCCTTTTTTCTTCCAGAAAGTCTGAATCTACATTTTTCTGTTTGGCAACAGATTGTTTCATGCAAAGGGGATTTGAAACTCATTCATCAGGTTTACAGATGGCAGTGGGAGGAAATTCTTCCTTTCCAGGGGGTCATTCCTACTCTTGTCAATCAGATTCTTTTGTTTCCACCTGATCTTTATCACACACTATCCCAAGAAGTGATAGAACCAGTTTCTTCCCAGATGTTGAAGGTTTTTTTTATTCAAGCATTTTCCTAGTGGCAAAGTAAGAAACTGCTTGAAGAACAGTTATCGATCTTTCTTTTCTAAACCTGTTTGTGATAGTACACAAATTCAGAATACTGTCACTTCACAACCTATTGTCACTTCTTCCCCTTTCAAGTTTCCTAGTTACACTAGATGTAAAAGATGCTTATCATCACATCCCTACTCATCCAGACTTCAGACTTTTCTTAAGGTTTTGTGTACCTGGATCACATTATCAATTCTCTGCATTACACTTCGGGCTCTTCACTGCACTATGAGTGTATACAAAGTGTCTAGCTCCAGTTATAACTCATTGCAGACTACAGGGTATCCACATTTTCCATATTTAGACAAATTGCTTATCTTTGCATATCTTTGTCAAAGTATTAGGAATCTATCTCTTGTGTGAGAGATATCTTGCACAAGCTGAGATTCCAATAGAATGTTTAAATGTCTTTCTAGACTCCCTCACACAGGATTGTGTTCCTGGGATGTCAACTAGGCACCTTGGTTCAAAGAGCTTTTCTTCTACAAGAAAAAATACATCTTTATTTAGCTCTATTTCTAAGGTTTTCCACTAAGACTTCAGTCACTGTGAGGGAATACCTCAATATTTTGAGTCTCATGGCATCTGTGATTCTTATAATACCCCTGGTAATACACCACATACAAAAGATACACTGGTATTTGAAATCTCTTTTGTCCCAGCATCAACACACTTTATGTTTTCAAATCACAGTGCTATGGTTTGTCAAAAGAGAAACCTTTTGATACAGACAACATATATTCTTAATTCCAGGTTCCCCTTTAACCTTCCTGCTCCAAATCAGTTAGTCACTGCAGACACTTCAGATTTTGCTTGGGGAGCAGTTTCAGGAGGGATAAAAATGCAGGGGGTGTGGGACGCCAAGGACAGATGCAAGTGCATAAACAACAAGTAGATGCTTGCTCTGATCAAGGAACATAGGGTCATAGATTAGTACTCTCAAACCCTGCACCTTGTGTTTGGCCACCCTCCCAATCTCTGAATCTCTGGGACCTCTTCAAGTGGTTACAAGTAATACCATAGGCATGATACATCAACAAGTAAGGGGAACGACCCACTTTGCAGATTAACCATGTTAGCTTGGGATATAGCTTCAGTGCACAATCTCACTCTACAGACATCCTACCTTCTGTCAGACCAAAACTGTGTGGCAGACAAGCTGAGCAGGACCAGGGCAGACCCTCACAAACAGAAACTAGATTGGGGGGGGTCTTCCAAGATTGGCTCCATCTGTAGGGAGTTCCTCAAGTAGACCTTTTTGCCTCCTCTTTGAGCAATCCACCTGCAAGATCCTGTTCCACAACTCCATGCAAGAAGTCCTCGAAGACAAATGCCTTTTCTTATCCTTTTACTGGAATGTTCCTGTATACTTTTCTACCCTTTTCGCTAATATCCAGGGTACTTTTGAAGATTCAGAAGGAATCCTCCAAGATCATTGTGGTGGATCCCTTCTGACTTAGGTAGTTGTGGTTCTTTCTTCTTTTGGAAATGGTCAGGGGCAATTACCACAAACTACAGAGTGGATCTACTCACATAAGAACATGGATATTTGATGCACCCTGATATCAATCATTTTCAATTGCCTGCCTGGATAATAGGGTGTTAATTCCTTTTAAACACCTGTTTACAGAGGATGTGCAGCAGGTACTAATGGAGGCAAGAAAGCCTGCTACTAAAATATCATATATTAGAAAGAGAAAATGTTTTCTAGTTGGGGCTATTTATTCTCTGGTTTTAAAATATTTGTGTGAGTTACTATCATATGACCTTTCTTATTCCAATATCAAGGCTCATTTATCAGCCATTTCAGTATATCTTCCCATGGATCCTCCACTTCCAATGCAGTCTTATGTCAAAATGGTCTTGAAAGGGGTTTTGCAAAAGAGGCCTCCAAAAAAAACTAGTGGCCCTTCTTTGAATCTTAATTTTGTGTTAGAGTAGCTAATATTTGCTCCATTTCAGCCAGCTAATCTGACTGACTTGAGGTTCTTAACACAGAAAACAGTTTTACTGATTGCTCTGACCTCTACAAGAAGGGTATGTGAGTTGCAAGCTCTTATAATGCGTCAACACTATCTCATCTTTCATAAGGATAGGATTTCTTTGAGAACTAATCCTTCTTTAATGCCTAAAGTGGTATCCCAGCTTACTTTAAGACAAACCATACATCTCTTTGTTTTCTTTCCTGAACTTAAAAATGGAGGAGAAAATATACTTCTTACCTTGGATGTCCACAGACAACACAGATACTGTTTTGATAGAACTAAATCTTCCAGATGTTCATATCAATTGTTCATTTCTTGTGAAGGTAAGAAGAGACAGCCTGTGTCAAAACACACTATTTCTAAATGGTTATCTAATGTTATTACCTTTTGTTATGCTCACTATAACAAAACTATTCCAGGCAGGGATAAAGCCCACTTTACCAGAGCCTAGGCCTCATCTATGGCTTTTTGGAAAGGGTTGGATTCTAGAAGTATTCTAGAACATGCTACTTGGTCCTCTGTAAATACTTCCACAAAGCACTATAAGCTTGTACCTTCTCTAAGTCCAGATCAAGCTTACCACATTCACCTGGGGCTCCTGGACTCTTCTCCTTCCACCCCCACATGTAGTTAGCTACAGTAATCTACCCATATATCTAAGGTTACTGCAGCAGTGATTAACAGGATGAACATAGTCCTAGATCCTGGATCCTGGATTCACTCCCATGCATTCAGCACATCAGGCAATGACCGCCCTTCAGCACTCATTGTTTCCATATCAGGTACGGGTTTTATGGGATCGGGTTGCTAGCCCAAGGCCCAACCCTCCTCAGGGGTGCACCACACACTCGCACATACACTCTCACACCTAGGACCAATATAGAGTGCTGAAACCACCTACTGTATTTCTTTGGAATGTGAGAGGAAACTGGAGCACCTGAAAGAAACCCACATGAATGCAGGGAGGACATGCAGACTCCACACAGAAGGCATCTCAGCTGAGAATTGAACCAGAGAACTTCTTGCTGGCAGGTGACAAGATGAACATAGTACAGTTGTGTAAATAAACTTACCATAACAGTAGATGTTCGAATGATCACTGCTGTAGTAGCTGCTCACTCCCTCCTTTCCCATGTTTTTTGCCGTGTTTTTATGCCAGGGTGTGGACATTTATTTTTTGTTATTTCTAGCATTGTCCTTTTAGAGCTCAGACTCCCACTCTCTGCTTAAGGGCTAAACATCCATACTTGTCTTTTAGTCACCTTAGCTCAAGCTGCTTAACAGTTTAGGCACATGGAAGGTACCCTGAAGCTTTGGTAGCTGGACGGCTGTTATATCCCTGGCGGGTTATAGCCCATATAGGTAAGGCTATGGCAGCAGTGATCATTTGAACACCTGTAGTTATGGTAAGTCTATCTTACACAACTACATTTTTGTGGGCACAATGCTAAATCTGACAAGACCACCTCAGAGGATCACAGAGAAGGAATATGACATTTTTACTGAAAGCAACTGTGATGGATTTCAAAATCCACTGAAAAGTCCAAACTGTGGCCAGAGAACAAGGATCCCTACAATGGGAAACCAGGAGGCACAACCTGTGGGAGGGGGGGCTGTAAGTGTAGGTGTACTTGTTGGTGGCAAGCATTCAGTGTAAGCAGGTAATAGCTGAACAAGCAGTGCACTCATCTTTGGCGATAGAAAGTCAGATGGTTGTGGGTTCTGTTTTCGGACCAGGTAACTTGATTTTTTTTTCTCCCCAATACTGACACTGTAGTGGATTATAAGG
Source organism: Protopterus annectens (assembly GCF_019279795.1). Taxonomy (NCBI): domain Eukaryota; kingdom Metazoa; phylum Chordata; order Ceratodontiformes; family Protopteridae; genus Protopterus; species Protopterus annectens. Next base: position 591,395,163 of record NC_056729.1, on the reverse strand, counting down.
GGTGTACTGTCCATCAGATGAGATAGTAAACCTAAGCCCCATCAAACTGGCACTTATTACAAAGAGTGGAGGAAGTTCTTCGGTGTCCTGGCCAGATTTCCCCCTTTTCAGTATGAATTCCACCTTGTGTCTGTCCTGAAAAGATGCCACTGGGGCTAAATTACTAAACAAACTATAAATTAATGTTTACAAAAATGTATCCAATTGCACATTTGGCTAAATATTTGGCTATTTTACCTTCTGGAGATATTCACTTTTACCTTAATATCTTAGACCCACAGTTGGCTGACTATTCAGTTATTTTGCCTGTCTTGGATAGACCCTTTCACCCAAATATCCTAGACCCTAACTGAAGCTTCCATGGACTGATTATATCCCGTGTCTTATGTTAGATGACTCATCAGAAGATACAAGGAAGATACACGGTACCTCAAATTAAGATAACTTTCTGGATTCCTGTAAACTGTCTGGTCCAGAAGAAGGCACATATGAGCCCACCCCTGGCTATGATAACTAGCAAACAGAAGTGTACTTTACTTGCTCACTAACAATAAGCAGATCATCTGCCTGTAACTCTGATTAGTGAGGTGTCCTTGTTATCATGGTATTGACTGGTAAGATGCTGCTCTGCTATCTATGGTGCTAAATTAAAGAAGTGCAGCATGGAACTTATAAACAATGACATTGGCAACCTTCAAACACTGGACCTCACCCAGTTTGGGTTCATGAAAGGCCGATCTTGTCTCCTGAACCTGAATGACTTCTTTGAATCAGTCTCCAGAGTCATGGACAAGGGTAAGTTGGTCCACACAGCCTATCTAGACCTCGCCAAGGTCTTTGACACCATCACCCACTCTGGAATCATAGATAAACTTACTAAGCTGGGCATTAATCCCTACGTCACCCAATGGGTTGCCAATTGGCTTACTGACAGAACCCACACTGTAAAAGTAGCCGACTCCATATCCAGCTCCAGACAAGTGACAACTGGAGTACCTCAGGGTTCAGTCCTGGGACCGCTCTTGTTTGGCATCTACTTTTCTGAAGTACAGGCCAACACTAAGGGACTCTGGCTAACAAAGTTCGCATATGACTGCAAACTAGGAGCCATTATTGAATCCCCAAATGCTGTGGATATGCTACAAAAGGGCCTTACAGAAACAGATGCTTGGTGCCAGAGCCATGGGCTCAAACACAATGCCAAGAAATGTATAGTTAGCCCCTTTGGGAAAAAACATGTACCCATGAATTACCACATAGGTGGCAGTACACTAAACACCAAAAGTGTGATAAGAGACTTAGGGACACAGGTGGACAGTGGTCTCACCTTCGATAACCACATCGCCACAACTGTCAGGAAATCCTTCTATGTGGCACACCTCATCACTAAGGGCTTTTCATCCAGAAAAAAGGAGGTCATTGTCCCACTGTACTCATCCCTCATTAGACCCATTATAGAATACAACACCCCATTTGGTATGTACCTCTCAAGATATCTGCAACAACTGGAAAGGCCACAGAAATACCTCACTAAAAGAATCACAAGCCTAAAGCAGATGCCCTACGCTGATGACCTTAAAAAACTCCAGCTATACTCTGTCGCATATCGTCTACTCAGAGGCGATCTCTGCTTAACATACAAGGCCATGTCAAACCCAGTGCTGTTGGACATGCTACACTTAAAGAAATCCCAATCCCTCAGAGCCACACACTCCAGGGATCTAAACCTTGTCATCACAATAAACAAAACATGCTGGAGGGATAGGTTCCTGACCCAGAGACTCCCCAGACTCTGGAATAGACTGCCCATACATGTCAAGCAGAGTGCCTCTTTGGCCCTCTTCAAAAGGAACCTTGATGATTGGATGGGAGAAAGGAAATTCACCCCGGGGATCACGTCAGTCGCCCTGCTAGACAGGGGTCCAGGGAATTAAATAGTGTGGGAAGAAATAGCCAGGGAATTGTTATGGCTAGGCTTGTATAGGCCCTAGGGCTGATAGCCTAGTACCAACCTATGAACCTATGAACCTATGAGCCAAGACATTCAAAGCCTCAAAATCAGTCAATTGCACTTTGAGTTAGTGCATGCAGTTATGATCAAAGTGACAGTTGAGTGACAACTGTTTTACTTGTACTTGTACTAATTTTTTACTATGCAGAAAGCAGGTCATATGAATACAGTACCCCTAGACTGACTTGTAACACCAGTAATTTCCATCTTGGCTGCCCACTGTAAAGAAGTTGATAAACTCCTGATGGTCAGAAGTGACAGCAAATTTCTGACAGCAGGAATGGTCTATCATGCAGAGAGTGATTTAATCCTGCTAAATGAATACTAACCTGATAAAAAAATGCTTCCTGATTTAAAAACGGAGTCTTCATGCAAGATATTGTTTCATAAGTAATATGTGAAGTCTGAGGTTACAGACCATTCACCATATTCCCAAACCTAGTGCACAGGCTCCTAAATGGAAGTTGTACAATGTGTGCGTCATTCACGGTGTAGGTAGTAGTGTGAATCACAGAGATGAAACATGCAACTATTCTGTCATGTACACAACTTTCATATCTTCTGTGAATTGCATGTTCTGTTTTTTCCCCTAAATAGGCTGATGTGGAACAAGGTATGTCTCCTCTATTCCATCATATCCGCCAAAGAGCAGGCTGTCATGTTGCAAGCAGTACTCCACCCATTTCAACAAACAGCAACTCTAATGGCACATATTAATGTCTTTGAATTCTTCCCTTTACATTTTTTATCTGCAGTCCAACTTAAAGTGCATGAGATTTCTTGTTGTCAGTGAATGACACCTACTCTTTCAGGCAATTCCTACAAATTGTCTGTGATGATATTCCCTTAGAACTCATTCTGAAAAACAAACAAGAATATAAGGGGATTAGTTAAATAGTTTTAGATTCTAATGCTAGAGTTATGCATTATGCTCTACAGTCATGGTAAAGGCTGATAAGTTCAAGTTTCTGATAACACTGCCATGGCTGTGGAGTCTGAGTCATTGCTATACTATGCTGATAAAGGGATTGGGTACTGCTGCAGCTCTCATTGGTTAAAGCTCAGCTGCATCACTATGTTGGGGCATGCAGGATATGGTTGCAACAATGTACTTGCACATGCAAGTTATGGTTGTGACAATGCTCATATGTGCATAGGAGATTACCTGGCTAACAGCTTAAGAGGTTTTGCAAGCCTAGCCGCCTAGCCATATAGCACAATTTTACCCAGTATATGGCCCCTAAGGGCAAGAGAATAGACATGGGTTTGTGCCTATGCCTTGAATATATTACTGACTGTCCCAGTCCATAAGGGATATAGGCACTACCCCAGGTGTGAATTCATAATTTCCCATTCACTGATCCAAATTGTGTTTGAAGAGGGCCAAGGAAAGGCTCTGCTCAACATGAATACGAAGCCTGCTCCAAAGGAGGGGCAATCTCTGAGACACATATTTGTCACTCTAGCATGTTTTGTTTGAGTCACTTACTAAGTTTAGATCCTTTGACTCAGTGTCCCTTGTGCTGTTTGACTTGCAGATGTGTAGCAGCTCCATCAGGGCTGGATCTGTGAGTGCCTTATAAGTCAGGCATGGGTCACCCCCTAATAGTTGGTAGAAGACAGAGTAAAGGGATAGGGCTTTTAGTTTATCTGCATAAGACATGTTATTTGCACCCTGTATTTTCTTTGTGAGGAACTTCTGAGGTCACTGCAGCTGCTGTACGTGCTTAGTCATGTACATGCCAAATGGTGCATTGTACTCTATTATTGGTCTAATGATGGCTGAATACAGCTGGACTATAATTTCCTTGGATCTGATGCCATACCATTACTAAAAGGTTGTGCCACGTAGCAGAACTTCCTCATCACTAAGACATAAGGGCTGTCAAAGTTCAGGCTACTATCTGTGTACCTAGATCTCTCACCTGTGAACCTGTTCTGTATGCTATCAATGTTGTAATTTGCAGGGGTATTTGACCTTCCAAAGGGTATGATAATGCATTTGTCTTCACATTTAGTTTTAGGCCATGGTTCTGGCACCAATCTTTTGTCTGAGATAGACCCTCTTGAAGAATATCTACACAACTAGGGAACTCAGTGATTGCCCCCAGCTTGCAACCATCAGTAAACATTCAATTCAAAGGCCTTCCACATTAGCCATAACTTCAGAGAAGTATATTTTGAACAGGAGTGGTCCCAGCACTGAGCCCTGTGGCACACCACTAGTAACTGGCCTCTTGTTGGATCTGGATTCATCCACTTTAACCTCATGTGTTCTGTCCATGAGCCAACTGGTTATCCATCTGATGGCATAGGGATTTATACCCAGTTTGTGAGTTTATTTATAATATCTGAATAAGGGAATTGTGCCAAATACCTTGGCCAGGTTGAGGTATGTGGTATGTACTGGTTTACCCTCATCCATGGCCTTAATGACTGTCTCAAAGAAATCCACCAGATTCAGTAAGTATGACCTGTCCTTCACAAAGTCAAATTGTGTCAGGTTCAGTTTTTGAAGTTTTCCTATGACATTATTTATCAGGTCCACAATTATTCTTTCCATGACCTTACATATAAGACTAGTCAAACTTATGTGACTGTAATTTCCCAGGTCAATAGATGGTCCCTATTTATGCAGAGGGATATCTGCTGCTGTCCTCCACTCTATCAGGACAAAGCCAGTTCAAAGGTTGTGGTTACATAGATGTTCTAATGGGCTTGATAAGTCCTGATTAAAGCTGTTTAAGAGGCAACCTGGTATATCGTCAGACCCCAATGAAGCAGTGTCTTTAACTTTCAAGAGCTCAGAGCATCATGTTCTTTGGTGATAATTTGTGATAGAGTGGCGGAAGGCATTTCCTGGGGGAGAACTGGGGGAGATGGGGTGGTGAAACTTCTGCTGCATTTGCCGGCCAGAAGATTTGCTATATCATCTGGCTTACTGTAGATGATGCCATGTACAATTAATTCTGCACATACTTGGGTGTTGTCCTTAACGTTGTGGACATAACTGAAAAATACCTTATGGTTATCCTTAGCTATGGAGGCAATTTTTACATCAAAGTCTGCTTTCAGAGACATGACTAGTTCTCTGATTTGCTTGTTTAGATTAATGAGGGACTTTTTGCTTGGTAGTGCACATACTATCTTACTTCTCAACAGGATTTTCTTTATTTTGTTGTGCAACCAATTAAAAACAGGAGTCAACCAGGGTGGCTTGCTTTTGCAGTTTGATATGGGTTTATTTCTGTTTGATACTGCTGTTTCTATGCGATTGTTTATATGGTTGTGCAGGGCTTTTGTGTACACCTCTGCATAGGTTTCTGTGTTTTCTGGATTGGGGGGAAGTTGGAAAGTAGCTATGCCATCACTTAATAGGGGGTAATATACCTTAGTTTTGGGGGTTAGGTGGGGGGACTTGTTTTACCTTTATTTCAAGGGGAGATCACTTTGTGATATGATCTTACCAGTTAGGACATCACACTTGGGGGAGTGCAACACTCTCCCATATTTCTGAATACCAGATCTAGGATATTTGTTTCCCTTGTGGGAGAACAGACTAGCTATTCCAAGGCATTGAATTTACAAAGTCAAGAAATATTTCAGCCTGTACATTAGTGGTCATGTATGCCTCCCAATTAATGGAGGGGTAGTTAAAATCACCAATGAGTATGGTATTGGGCTGGATGGTTAACGATTCTAGTAACTTCAGGTATGATGTATGGGTTTCTTGGTTCATGATGGAGGACCTGAACCTAGAAAAAATATGATAATGGATTTTTCCCATGATTAGTTGAATACGGAGTACCTCAGGCATGTCATATTTTTGACCAGCCTTGAGGTGTGCTTATTCTTTATGTAGATAGATACACCTCCACCTTTTGGTCTTTCATGTTCAGCGGGTGGTTGGAATGTACGAAGGGTGTTATAGCAATGAACTGCTGGAGTGCTTTCCTTGGCTTTGAACCATGTTTCAGTAACTGCACTTGTGCATGCAGGATTGCAACAATGTGCTTGTGCATGCAGGATATGGTTGTGACATTGATCTCATGCATGCAGGATATTATTGTAACAATGTGCTTGTGTGCACTGTCCTCCACAGCAGGATGGGCTGTGCACTATCCTCCAGAGCAGGATGGGCAATTGCATTATTTTGTTTTCTTCAATGTCTTGTGAAGTGTCGGTGGTGGTGTTACTCAGCAGTATTATACTGAGCAACATATAACCACTTTGTGGACTTTGACTATGAGGCTATAGATGTTTACTTATGCAGTTCTACATTCTTATATTCTTGCAGTACTCATCAGCATACTCCGTGATTTACATACTTGTGACTTGTACACCATTGGATGCCTACTACATACTTGAATTCTTGCAACGATGCAGCAATGCACAATCTTACTCCATTACACTTGAATGCATTTATGATTTATGCAAGGCTCAGGTATGTGGTTTAGATTGTGCTCCAGACCTGTGCAATTGATGTTTACAAATACTCCCCCCCCTTTTTTTTTGTCAAATATCTTTTTATTGAATTTGTGATATAACACAGTTACATGAAAAACATGAGACATATTCTAACTCTAAAGGAAATAACAGCAAACAACAGAACATTTCATAACTTAGATACACAACGCAATGAAACCCATTACTTAAGATTTTATTAAAGCAGACTAAATGAAAGTGTAGCGTATAATATAAAGGGAGTTTTAAATATGAAACCAATTTAATAAACATGCAGAAGTTGAACACATATGGTGAGATTCTGAAAAGCCTTACATCAAGCTAACTCAAAGTCTTTGGTAAAATTAAAGGGTCACTGTAAAAAACAATACCCATATGTGATATGCAAAGAAGAGTTATACTGACAATGTAGATTTTATTCAACAAACGGTGCATTTTATGCTTACTTTGAAAACATAAACAAATCAGAATTCCAAAATTCTTAAATTTTTACAATATCATATTCCAAAATGTTTTGGAGTAATTATAGAGGTGGTTTAACAAACAGCATTCATGTGTGATATGCAGATGAATTCTAACATTTACAAGACAAATTTTTTTATCTAATGCATTAATACAGTGTATGTCGGCTTTGCTTACATTATGGGCAGGATTCACGATGGCTTGCACGGTGTCTAAGAGTAGTGTAAGACTCCATGCAGCCATCATGTCCGACGAGCGATCCACTAACAGCCTTTAGGGGCGTGTAAGAGAGCTCCTAAAACGGCTCTTACACGGACAGGGCTTGGATATGCAAATTACCTCACTTGCAGCAGAAAGGCATGCAAATGAGGTAATTTTGCAATCCAGGAAGCACAAACCTGTCCGTGTAAGAGCCGTGTTATCTGCAGAAATGTACTCAGTTGACAACTGAGTACCGTTCTCAAATAGCACAATGGAGCCTTGTCAGCTGCAAATAAAGGTTGCATATGTTCCAGGAAGCATGCCAATGGCCAAATATGTGGCCACTGGCAACGTACCCCCATGGAAAATTAAAATATATATATATTTTTTTCCGGCAATCACCGATGTTTAAACATAGTGCAGCGCCGCGCAAACGGGCTGCCCTGTAAAAAAACAGAAAAATAAAAATTTATAACCCACAAACGTGGGTTTTAACCATGAATTTACAATGTAAGGGAATAGCAGGCTGAAAACAACATGGCCACCGACTAGGTGTTGCTAAGGAGGGAAGCTCAGTGTAAGACATGTAACTAAGCATTAGTAGGCAATCCTATGTAAATGAGCGTTAGGATAGTGAATTGCACTTTTACATAGCAAATGAGCACAATCACTGGAGTGTAGGAGTAGGATAAGGGGGAGTAACAGAGTAAGAGATAGGTGACATCACAGGGGGGTATGTATGAAAGAAATGCAGCTCAGTGGAGCAGAGTGGCATGTGAAAGCTGTCAGTCACACATCATGGAAAGAGGTGTGTCAAGAAGTAGACATGGGAAAACCAAGAAATGGAAGGTCTACACTGTGGATAACACCAAAGTTTCTTGCTGGCCGTGCATGCGGGCTCGGAGGCCCGAGTAAGATAGGCTGCACACGTGTAAGTGCGAGTGCATGTGTTTAAGCTGGAGTAAGCATGTAGAAGCTTGTTTAAAGACCTGTTAGCTCATTTGCGCTGGTGTACGCACGTTTAAACCCGAATAAGCAAGTTTTAGTCCGTCTAAGCATGTGTGCGTGCATGTTATCTGCTGTGAGCGTGTTTGCGCTTGTTTGCGCATTGCCCCCCCCTCCCCTGAGGAAACAGAAAGGAAAAAGGAAGCAGAAGAAATTGTAGGAAGCTACCAGGAAATACTAGCAGAGGTAACAGGTGAAAACAATCAGAAGAAGGCAATTACACAGCAAAACAGTAGCCCAACCCAGTACTTAAAACTCTGCAAACAACAGTGCAGTATGTTTCTCTCAAGAGATACTGCAACACTGGAGTAAGCTATTACAAGTGAAAACTGAAAAAGCCTCACTCAGACAAAAATGCTAGGGGCTGCCATAGCTGTTATAAGGTGACATATGCAACATGCTGAGGGTGGTGACAATGCAAATGCTGCCAGACAACCCACAGTAAGGAGACGGAGAAGAGTGTACAGGCCCAGGGTCACCTACCAGGGGTTACATGAGCTGGAGATAGTGGAGCGCTATAGAGTGGACAGAGACCTCCTACAGCAAATTGTTGAGCTGTGCAGGCCACGCCTCACACACAGAACCAACAGAGGGGAACCCATCCCAGTGGAAACCAAGGTATGTGTTGGCCTAAGAATACTAGCAACAGGTACCTTCCAGAGACCAACTGGTGATATGATGAGGATATCACAGGCATCAGCATCTAGGGTACTGCACCAGTTCCTGGATGCCATGTCAGCACATGTCGGTGATCATGTATATTTCCCCAATTCCCGTGAGGTATTGGCCAGCAATATGCATCTCTTCCAGCAAATAGCGGAATACCCTGAGGTAGTGGGTGCAATAGACTGCACGCACATACGCATCAAAGCACAAGCCGGTGAGCGGGGTAGGGTCTACTACAACTGTAAGGGCTTCCACTCCATCAACTGCCAGGTCATGTGTGATGCCCAGGGCATAATACTGAATGTGTGTGCTGGCTGCCCTGGAAGCTACCATGATTCCCATATCTGGCATCTGACGCAGCTGTACCAGACATTTGCCAATGGGGACATCCCACATGGTCACCTACTGGGGGGTGCTGGCTATGCACTGGAGCCATGGCTGATGACACCCATCAGAAATGCACACACACCTGAACAGGAACGCCATAATGAGGCACATGCACAAACATGTAATGTAATAGAGCGTGTGTTTGGGCTGCTAAAGTCATGGTTCCGGTGCCTGGACACATCTGGTAGAGCCTTGCAGTACTCACCAACTACATGTACCCAAATTGGCATGGTATGTGCTATGCTACATAATATGATTCTGCGAAAACAGCTGCAGCAGGACCAGCATAGGCCCGGGCCAAACAGCCCCCCACCATTGCCAAGGCCATCACAGGCAGAGCATGACTCTGAGGAGGAACAACCTGAGCCTGCCCCAGTAGGCAGAAGGAGGTGTGCCCAGTATGCCTTGGCCTTGGCAAAGAGGCAATGCATAGCACATACACTGGCTCAGTAGGAACCCTGGAAATGATACCTCTCTGACTCACACATATAGTAAAAGGGATGCCTAAGTTGACACAACCTGCTTTCAAACATGTACAGGGAGTGTAGTATGTGCATTCAACATAGGCAACCCGGCAGCACCACCTGAGGCATGATTGCCATGTGTTAAGCAATATAACACCATGTAGTATATGCAAACTTGATGACCCTGACTAACATACTACCCTCACCAAGCATGATGCCACAATATGAAGACAAGATGATCAATTACAACAATTGGCTTAAGTATTGCTGTTAGTCAAAGGGGATCCAATGCCTGTCAGCCTGGGATGACATGCTGAGCAAGACATGATGCTCCACCCACTAGGGATGGCTTGCACCTATCACCCCTGGCCTTTTGGATACTGGCAAAGCCTGTTGTCACCCCATAGTGCCTTGAATAGGTAAGGCTCAAAACACAAACCCACCTCCATAGGTATCACAAGGGATAAGAAACTAGAAGTAATGCTACCCAATGCCAGAAGTCTAAACTGCAAGATGCATGCAGTCCAAACTCTCCTCAGCATGGAGAATGTTGATATCTGTGCAGTAACAGAAACCTGGTTCAAGGCTCACAAGAGCACCCTAACACTACCAGGTTACACCTCTTATCATGCTTTACAGCCCCAAAACATGGAACAAACTACAAAAGGAGGGTGACTATCAATAATTGTCAAGGATAACCACACCCCCAGGTTGGTGCCACAGCAAGAAGCAGCACGGACTATCCACGGGCAAGTAACAGTGGCTAAAACTGCCTCCCAGTTTGTAGCCTGCTACAGACCACCCTCCTAAATCCAGGAACCACACTTGGCCTACATGAGAACACATGAAAATATGAAGGTCTCTCCAAACAACATTATATTGGGTGACTGCAACTACCCAAACATAGACTGGGAGCATTATTCTAGCTCCAACACCCTAGGGCAAAGGTTCCTAGAATTCATAAACCAAAATGCTATGGAACACTTACCACTCCCACAAGAGGGGTAAGCATACTGGACATGATAATCACCAACATGGGGACTCTATGCCCAAGACGAGAAGTGTATCCCTCACTGGTAAGATCAGACCATAGAGTAATCTCACTGGATATTCACATCCCGACCCCAGTCCCTAGCCAGAAAACCACAGTGAAAAACATGTGTAAGGCAAATTGTGCACTCCTCCAAACTGAGGTGGAATCCATTAAAGCCCTTGTGCCTGCGGAAAATATGGCCCAGACCTCAGAACCCTTTATAAATGCATTCTATGAACACCATCAGGAATGCATGGATTATGCAATCCCAAATAAAACCAAGACCCAATCCTGCAAATGCAGGCATCCGGCCTGGTGGACCCCAGCCATTACCAAACCATGCAAGAGAATGAGGAAGCTACTACATGATAGAGCAAAACCCAAAAAAGGGAAGTCATCTCTGATCAGTATTATGACAAAAAACTATGGCCACACATAAAATCCTCTAAGGCCAGCTACAAGATAAAAATTGTACAGGACACTAAGGATAATCACAAGGCTTTCTTAAATGATGGTAGGAACCTGGGTGGGAATTCACAGATATGCTCAGAATTAGTCCAAAATGACAAACAATACACCAAACCCACACACATTGCCAACATCCAACCTGACAGGTTCAGTGCAAAATCCACCCCCCCCACCAAAAGGCAAAATATCTATCCCAGCAGAGTGCTGTCCCCCTGACATTCCAGATGCTCAGGTAACAGCCAGCATCTCCAAAGCAAAACACACAGTATCAATGGGACCAGATGGTGTCCTGGGCTGTGTCCAACATGAACTCCAAGAAGAATTGAACACCAAATAAAACTACTGCTCAATCTCAGCCTTACCACAGGATATGTACCCAAAGAGCAGTGTACAGTAACAGTGGTCCCTCTCCACAAAGGTGGCGACTGAATGGATACTGCAAACTATCACCCCAGAATCCTGACTAGCTTGGTCTGCAAAGCTATGGAAAGGATCATCCTGGACCTCAGAAATAAAGATATTGGGGACCTACAGACACTGGGCCCTACCCAGTGTGGCTTTCTTAAGGGCAGATCCTGCCCCTTAAACCTGGTTGAGTAATTTGAAACAGTCACCAAGGCCATTGATGAGGGTAAGGTGGTCCACACAGCCTATCTGGACCTTGCAAAAGCCTTCCATACAATACCCCACTTGTTCATTATAGATAAGCTCACCAGCTTAAATATAAACCCCTATGCCAGTAGATGGGTTGCAAACCAGCTCAAGGACAGAACTGACATGGTCAGTAATGCTGCAGCCATGTCAGACTCCAAACCAGCTACAACTGGCATCCCACAAGGCTCAGTCCTGGGACCTCCCATGTGTGGTATATATTTCTCAGAGGTACAGGCCAACATGGAAGGACTGTGTCTGAACAAGTTTGCAGATTACTACAAACTGGGCGTGCAATTCTCTTTGAAAGAAATGGACCTTTTGGCAACTGGAATAACACACTACATGATGTACATTCCTCTTTGTAAAGACTGATGATGTCAGCACCCTATAAGTATAGCAGGAGAAGAAAAGAAAAACCACCAAGTAATGTGAATAGTGTGCTCCACTAATGCGTCTCTTTCAAGTGTCATAACATAGTTAGGTAGGGGCTTGAATCCTACAAATGCCATGTGTGTTTTTGTCAATGTGTGGTGGATGTTGCTTTTATTATGGTATGACATATAATTATAACAGTAATTTCAATGCACACATCAGGTATGTGTGTGCCACATAGAGATATGTACCTGTGACCTTAAATAGCTCCTATGTGTGAAGCCTGCCTCATGTGAATACAGTTGTTACCTGTGCCAGCATGTCCTGCAGATTCCCAGACTGTACACCATACATGTATGTTGTTGACAATGCAGGCTACTGCAGTGATCTGTGTCCCAGGCCAACTGGATGACACACACTCATGAAAGCTGTGATATATTAATGTGGATGAGGGTTCGTGTCTGGAGTATATGTCACACATGTTATAACACAGCAAAGTCTGTGAGTAATGGACATCCAGTGTAGATGTATGGCAACTGTTGCTGATATTCATAAAGACACCTTCTTGCTTAGGCGATACACCAAGGGACTGCACAATACCTTTGGAAATGTGAATATCACAGGATAGACAAGAAAACACTTGTCCATATGTACACACCATTACCCATTCTACATGATGGGTGCTGCCACCTACATGGTACTACTGGAATACTATGTTAAGTACATGCTGATGACAAAGTTACAGTTGCGTTACAGTAATAGAGCATGGCTTGGACAACAGGTATCCATCTGTATGATACCCATGTGGTGGTCATGTGTGTCATGTGCAGAATGCATTGTAGGCCACTGTATACATTTCCAGTCATGGATTAACATATCGCTAGTGTGTTGGCATGTATGTGAGACTGCTATATGCCAAACAGCATTCTTCACAGGGATGTGTGGCTCAGTAAGAATGGCTACTGGTATAGTGTAGTACTGCAGGGATGTCACTGACACTGGGTTTCCTACATCTGTGTATCAGTTGAGGATACATCATGTAATAGGTTCATAGGTTCATACTAGGCTATCTGCCCTAGGGCAGTTATAAGCCTATCCAGACTGTGTTTGTCTTTTGACACCCATGTTAAATGAATTTTGATATGGCCTTTTTCCAGGTTAGTATACTCAGCCTCTGTGTAACAGTGACACATAAGTGATACCCAGGGTAAACCTACAATCTCCCATCCACTCAGCAACATTCCTCTTGCAGAGAGTCATTAAGGGACTCTGCCTAACCTGGACTGTGATTTTATTCCAGAATGAAGGGAGCCTCTAGGTTATGAATCTGTCCCTCCAGCATGTCCTATTTATGTAAGTGCTGAGGTGCAAGTGTCACGAGTACATACCTTCATGGGATTTGGATTTTCTGAGGTGCAGCATGTCCATTAATTCCAGGTTAGACATGGTTCTATATGTCAGGCATCTGTTTGAGCCCTTTGATCCCCTTGGTGAGGTACTTTTGTGGACTTTCCAGTTGCTGCAGGTCAGGTGTCTGGTAAGGTACACCACAAAAGGGGCATTGTACTCAATTATGGGCCTGATGAGGGATGACTAAAGAGGCACGATGACCTCCTGTGATCTAGCTGTGAATCTCTTCATGATTAGGTGGCCTATATAAACTGTCTGTGTAACCACTACAACCATGTGATTGTCAAATGACAGTTTGCTATCAACTCAGGTCCCCAGGTCCCTAATCACGTGTATAGTACTTAATGGCTTACCACCTATGTGTTAAGTTGTGGTCACTTAGTTTTTGCCAAAGGGGATGACTATACAGGTTTTGGTGTTTAGCTTGAGGCCATGGCTCTGGCACCAGCTGTCGGTTTCTATGAGGCCCTTTTGTAGGATGCTTCTGTTGGCTGGTGAGTTGATTATGGCGCACAGTTTGCAGTGATCTGCGAACCTGCTCAGCCACAGTCCTTCTGTGTTGGCCTGTACCTCCGAGAAATATACCTGAGTGGGGTATTGTATCGAAGGCTTTTGCGAGGTTCAGGTAGGCTGTGTTGATCACCTTCCCCTCGTCACTGGCCTTGGTGACTGTTTCAAAGACATCAACCAGGTTTAAGAGGCAGGATGTGCCCTCAACAAAGCGGAACTGGGTAGGATCCAGTGTCTGTAGGTCCCCAATAACTTTATTTATGAGGTCTATGATGATCCTTTCCATAGCTTTGCAGACCAAGCTAGTCAGGTGTACAGGGCAATAGTTTTCAGGATCCGTTGAGGCACCACTTTGTGGAGAGGGGTCATTTTTGCTGTATGCCACTCCTTGGCTACATATCCTGTAGTAAGGCTGGGATTGAACAGTACTTTTATGTTTGTGTTTAGCTCTTCTTTGAGTTCATGTAGGATGCAGCATAGGACACTGTCTGCTCCCATTGATGCTGTGTTTCTGCTTTGGAGTGGGCGACTGAGCATCTCAGATGTCAGGGGGGCATCACTCTGCTGGGATATATATTTGCCCTTGTGGTGGGGAGGGGGGTGAGATGTTTGTGCTGAACCTGTCAGCAGTGATGTTGGCAATGTATGTGGCTTAGGTGTATTCTGTGTCATTTAGGACAACTTCTGAGCATATCTGGGTGGGAATTCCCACCCAGATTCCTAACATAAGTAAAGAAAGCCTTGTGATTATCCTTTGTGTCTTGTGCAATATTTCTTTTGAAGCTGGCCTTAGACGATTTTATGAGTGCCCGTAATTTTTGTCCAAATACTGATCAGAGATGCCTTGCCTTTGTGGGATATGGGTCGATCATGTAGTAGCTTCCTCCTTCTATTGTTTTCTGTTATGTGGCTGGGGTCCACCAGAAAGGACGCCTGTCTTTGGAGGATTGGGTCTTGGTTATATTTGGAATTGCATGATCTGTGCATTCCTGGAGGTGTTCATAGAATGCATTTATAAAGGATTCAGCAGTGTGGGCCGTATTTCCCACAGGCCCAGGGGCTTTGAAGGATTCCACCTCTGTCTCGGTTTTCAGCTGTGTGTAATTTGCTTTACACAACTTTTTCACTGTGGTTTTCTGTGCAGGAGCTGCAGTTGGTATGTGAATATACAGTGAGATTACTCTATGGTGTCATCTTACCAGTGAGGGATACACTTCTGGTCTGGTGCATAGAGTCTCCATGTTGGTGATGATCAGGTGCAGTATGTTTTCCCCTCTTGTGGGAGTGGTAACGAGTTGGTCCATAGCATTTGAGTTTATGAATTCTAGTAACCTTTGGCCTAGGGTGTTGGAGCTACAGTAATGCTCCCAGTCTATGTGTGGGTAGATGAAGTTGCCCAGTATAATGTTGTTTGGAGACACCTTCATATATTCATGTGTTCTTAAGTAGGCCAAGTGGGTTTCCTGGGTTTAGGAGGGTGGTCTGTAGCAGGCTATGAACTGGAAGGCAGTTTTACCCACTGTTAGTTGCACGTGGATAGTCTGTGATGCTTCATGCTGTGGCACCAACCTTGATACTCACCCTCCTTTCATAGTTAGTTCCATGTTTTGGGGCTGTAAAGCATGGTATGAGGTGTAACCTGGTAGTGCTAGGGTGCTCTTGGGAGCCTTGAACCAGGTTTCTGTCACTGCACAGATATCAACATTCTCCATGCTGAGTAGAGTTTGGACTGCATGCATCTTGCAGTTTACATGTCTGGCATTGAGTATCATTACTTCCATTTTCTTATCCTCTGTGCTACCTATGTAGGTGGGTTTGTGTTTTCAGCCTTACCACCAGAATGCCAAGATGTGCAGACATTACACTGTTGGAATTAGCACTGGTGTATAAAAAACTACAATGACAAACATACTGTTAATGCATCAGGCATGCTGGGATATACCCACAATGATATCATTACACTGTACTGTTAACAACATGATAATATTACTACAGTTCTATGTAGTCACCCTGTGCATCAGCACTGTGCTATCCTGTTCCTGCATCAATGTTACAGATTGCAGGAGGTGGCCCAGATCATATGCACAGGGTGTGTACTTGGTATGCCAGAGTCTGCCATTGACACATCCAATCGACATGTATGCGTGTGTGTGTTAGTGAGGGACAACAGTACAACATGGGGCAATGTTGATGCAGTGTGTGTGTATGTGTTAGCCCTAGGTGTTAGCATTATGCATGTGTGTATGCATGCACACAGTTCCACCTCATGGCTGCCATATACGGGTGTTAGTGGACAGCCACAGACTGTACCTGCCAGGTCATACAGATCACTGTCTCTGGCCACGGACATGGTACCTGTGCCTGGCAGGGGTGCTACGGACAGTATCAGGTACTAAGCCAGACTGGGTACTGTCATCAGAAGCAGTTGGTTGATGACTGGACACATGACCCTGCTGGGACTGTCCAGAGCGACGTGCACGTGGTCTTCTAGGGCGGTCTGATGACAGCACAGACCCAGCATTGCTGGGGCTGGTACTGGCACTATGGGAGCGGCTGCGGGTTTGTTGTCATCCGCGATGACTGCCAGCTGCTGATGTTGCTGGCATACATCCACGTCGATGCCTCAACCGTCCTGCATTGCCCTGGCTCATGGACATGTAGCTGTGGAACAGATCTAATGTGTCCCCCCCAACATCTGTCAATGACCTCGCCAACAGTACGGACGGCAGCCGCTACGTCATGCATAGTGTCATTCATAGCAGTGTGATGTGCTCTATGCTCCCTCAGACCCTGTCTGGTGTACCGTTCCATACGTGCCTGTGCCTGCATTACAGCCCGGAACATAGCTGAGGTTAAAAGACCTCTGTGAGCACATCTGACAGGGGCAGTATGACCACGGATCCTCCCACAAGAACCCCTGGACATCTGCCTGTGTGGTACCATGTCAGGACTCTGGCCATGGCTGCTGTGAGGGGGTGCATGTGCCACTGATACCACATTACCCTGGTCAATGCCCACTGTATGCTGTCCCTCAGCTAAGGGCATTGGTGACAATGGATGTATCATCAGGATGACTGTGTGCATTGATGGGGTTGACTGCTGTGCACTGTCAATTGGCTGACCAACAACAGACCCTGTCACACCTCCCTGTGCCATTACACATGTATCATCATTATCACTATCCCCAGCAGTGGCTTCAGGTTCCCTGCTGCACGCCAACAGAGCAACATCAGAACCTGTGAGAGGAAGACAGGAAACACATTTTACAATGTGTACACAATGTTACCACAGATGCACACGGGCACATGCACACATGCACACATGCACACATGCACACTCCTCAGTACATGAGATACAAACACACACACCTGCAATCCAACACATACACAATACTGTTTGAGGTTATTATTACTATTATTATCATTAGTATTAATAGTATTGTTATTACACACTCACCAGCATGGATTGGCTGCCTTGCTGTTACTCCAGAGGGACCTGCACAAATAAGACAGTTATTGTCAGTGGGCACAACTGTGCCATTGATACTGTGAGTATGATACAGTACAGTAGTACAACAGTTGGCTTTCACAGGTGTACTGATGATATTCAGAATATCAATCTTGCACAAGAATTTCCAGGATAACAGCTACACACACAGTACACATCTCACACATGCATAAACTACCAGTGCAGACAACACTCAACTACAGATATGGCATGTTACCTGCACACTCCATGTCCACATGCTGGGTGGCTCCAGCCTCCAGCATGACACATTTCTGTGGATGTTGTTGTTGTTGGGCTGGAGCCACAACACTTAGGAGGAGCTCCTCCAGTCTGGTGAGGGGGGCCGGATAGGTACCCCACCACCTGTGGCAAGCTGTTGTCTGTGGATATCAGATGCACGCTGATGGACGTTTCTAATTAAATCACTGCAGTGATGGCGTACCTGCTCATATGTCCAGTTATGCATGCCAATGTCATTTAGCCGACGGACAAGGTCTTGCCACAGTGCAGCCCTCTCCTGCTGGTTCTGGCTGGTCCGGGAAAAAAGTGTGGAAAAATCCCGCACCAGGCTCTGGTGTATCCCCTCATCCTCTGCAGCTGAATAACAGGGGTTGTGCTGATGCACCATCACCCTGGAAGGAAAAGAAAAATATGTGAGCAAGTAATATGGCACACATAATACTCTACTGTACTGATATCACTGAACTGTCATATATAGCATCTGTCTGTCTATCAGGGGATACACATGTAAATTAACACATATCAGTGCTCAGCCAACAACTGTGTGACAGTGCCTGCCACACTCCATACAACAAACTAGTATACACCAGCACTCGGCATACTGTTTGAGGTCCAATGTGCAACCTCACACTGGGGGTATGTATCAAGCTAATGGATGGGGAATATTGTCATCCCATGCAATGCATGCAATGCACAGTTACAATTTCAATGGTAATCCACCCTAGTCTTTGCTGCCATACCCCTCCTTACACCACAGTCATATACAGGGAACCACAGCACAACATATGGCAATGTAGTATGTTTGTATCCCAATAACTGACACATCTTTCTCTGGCCTCACACCGAGGACACACACTACCATGACAGACACAAAGTCATGCTGAGCAATCACACCATTACAGACCTTGCACACAGTCAGTGGCACACTCATTCCAGCTCACATAGTTGGTATTGCAATGACTACATGTGTGTGCATTGTGTCATAGGTAGGTACTATGCTATTGGCCCTGGGCCTACGGCAGCATAGTGTTATGCTACCCTGCCCCTTGGGACACATGTAATGTGATCATACTTGCTCCTGTCACACAGCTACACAGAGGTGACTCATACGGCATATTACCTATCTGCATAACATTCATCACTGGTATGTCTGACATCTACTAATAAGGAGCCTTGCTTGTTAATGCTGGGTGGTTTAGTCCAGGGTATGGCTTATTTTTGGATAGCAACCTGTACCTCCAGCATGTGCTCTTTACTGCGGTGACAAGGATGAGGGCCATAGGTCATTTAGGCTGGACAGATTGTGAGGTGTTACCATGGCGGTTGGACAACTGGTATGTGTGTGACATAACTCTGTATATCCAGCAGTGGTAACCTCTGTGTAGGTAGTATGAAAGGCACTCTGTGGTTTTGTCAGTCACTCTGCATAGGGAATGTGCTTGAGGGCATTATCACTCTTTGTTATGTATGCCTGTGTCCTTTTCCCTTGCTGTAGTTGTCATGGAAGGTACACACTGTGTAGGACATTGTGAGGTGTAGAGGGGTACAGTGACCTAAATTTCCCTAGCTGACACACCATTTGTGATGACACATACCATGTACAGGGATTACAAGACTAGTGTGCCACTGTGGATATCAAAGGAGAGGCTATTGTACACTTGTTTCACATGTTCCCTTCTCACACCTCCAGTAGTAGGCAGGCAACCACCTATGTGGTAGTTAGTGGTTAAAGTGTTTTGGAATGGGGTATGGTACTCCAGTATCCACACTGGTGTTCAGTCCATGCCTTTGTCACCAGGCACCTGTTGCAATACATCTGCCCACATGTGCCTCTCTCAGTCTATATATATATATATATATATATATATATATATATATATATATATATATATATATATATATATATATATATATATATATATATATATATATATATATATATATATATATATATATATAGAGAGAGAGAGAGATATTCATATACACACATATCTATAGACATTCATATCTGTCTGTATATGTGTATGTATCTATAGATATCTATATATGTATGTGTCTATTACATATATATGTATATACATATTCTTTCTATCTATCTATATATGTCTATCTATTTATACATACCTCTCTATCTGTGTATATATATATATATATATATATATATATATATATATATATATATATATATATATATATATACACACATATACATATACATATACATATATTTATATATACACATACACATACACACACTAACATACTTCTAAACATTCATTGCTGTACAACCTACATTGTACATTGTACGTTGTACTACAACCTACATTGATATGTGCACATAGCAACCTTCAACTACATATGTATGTCCAGCCTTCACTAACAGTTGGAGTATGTCCCTTGCCCTATGCACATCTTCATATACATATAGATGCAGACTGCTAACACATATGGAGGGTTCACAGTATGTAGATTATTAGATTATGTAGTTTACATTACCTTTGTTTCTGACAGATTTTTTGGATGGCTTGCTGCTGGCTGGCTGCTGGTTGGCTGGCTGGCTTGCTGCTGGATGGCTTGCTGCTGGCTGGCTGGCTTGCTGCTGTCTTGATGGCTTTTTTTTTTTTTTTTTTTGGTGTGTGTGTGTCTCTCTCTCTCTCTCTCTCTCTCTCTCTCTCTCTCCCTCCAGTTGCTGCAATGATATTATTGCATGTGTGGACTGGGAGTACAGGCTGCTTTTGTAGGTATCTGCACATGTGCATGTGATGGCCTCTGCACCAATTGTTGGCCAGCATTTACTAATTGCATGCAGCCTGCTGTGTGGTAATTGCAGTTCTCACTGTGATTTCAGGACAGTGCTATAAAATGTTAGGTTAGGTAGGCATAGGCCTTTCATTTTTTCAAGGTGGGGACCATGCTGGTTTGCTGTGGACACTGTTGTGTGAGTCAAAAGGTTGGTATGTCTCTCATATCTAAGGCTGTGTTGTAGCCACTGAAATGCATGTTGTACTGAAACCTGACTGTTGCTTCTTCCAGTTCATTCTTCTCAGTGTGTATGTTAACTCACACCTAATAATGCTAATACTGTTTACATGGGAGTATGTACTTTCCTGTGGGACTTGTGGATTAACTGGTATACAACAGTAGCTCTTGCAATTTCTTGCTATGGCTTCACTATTTAGCCTTTACATTCACTCCTTGAAGGCCTGCTATTTGTCTTTACTGGAATGTGTTGCTATGGCTTTCCTATTTTCCATTTACATTCACTCCTTGTAATGCATGATATATTTCTTTCAGCAGCAATTTCTTATATGTTTGGTGTGGTTTGGTGGCACTGCATGCAGTCTGGTGAGGCCAAGGTGTGGGGTTTGACACTTACAAGGGTATCTTATTTTGCTGCTGAGCAGTAGTGGGGCCTTGTACATTGTACTAACAGTTATGAATATCAGGCACATGCAGTGCTTGTAAACTGCTATACTGTCCTTAGTTTATTAGATGGCTACATCCTTTGATATTTCTGGGTTGTACTCCTACATGAGGGTGTGCTTGTGGAAGCAGTTCTACAGCTATTCACAGAGTGTGTAACAGCAGACAGGCTGATATGCCTGTGTGTTTCTGACACTTGCAGGCCTCAGATACTCTCAGGTATATATTTGAGCAGCCTCAGGGAATGGTACATATCAGTGGGATACACCTGTGATATATTTCAGATATTCTGCAGTTGTGACTGTGGGGTATTTTGAGCATATGTATTACTACACCATTTCTGACATGCAAGTAGTGTCTACTTTAACTTATTGACAGTTACCATTACGTGGGATTCCCCACCTTTCTGCCTACTGTTAGTACATTTCACAGGAGTCAGTGGGGCACAGTTAACATTTGTTTGCAAATCAGGGACATCCCTGTAAATCAGTCACAGTTGGGAGGTCTGGCCTCTTACCTATTCAAATATGGTGGTGTTTATCCTGCTCTGATACTCTGTGGGGTTTGCAAGGTGCTACTGTAACATTATTACCTACTAGCATGGCTGTTTCTCTTATCACACTAATGTAATGCAATTCCACAAGAATTGCCAGTAAAGATACAAGAAACAAGCTTTGTGTAATAGCCTTCCTATATTCCCTTTACATTCAGTCCTTCTATTTCATGATATATTGCTTTCAGCACAAAGTTCTATTATATCAGTCATGGCTTAGGGGTAAGTCATGCAGACTAGTGTTTCCAAGATCCTGGGTTCGAGACTGTCAGGGAATTTTATTTTTCTGCTGAGCAGACTACAGGCCTTGTCATTCAGAGTGACTAAGGCACTTTTAAGCAGTTGTAAGCAGGTTTGCACTGGTTTGCGCAGTGCTCACGCATGGGCAGTGCCGCTTAGCTTCGCGCACACACGTTTAGCTAAGTGCTCACAAGCGCACACCCGCTGACTACTGCTTAAAAGTGCTTAGTCTCACTAACACCCGCGCTAATTTCTTTTAAAGAAAAGAAAATGGGGAGATAGGAAAGTGGTGAAAAAGGGGGCACAAAGAGGGTAGGACAGTAGGAAAACAAGCTCTGGATTTGCAGGAAGGATGTAAGGAAGGCCCATAGCTGCCCATTTCTTTATCAGCAACAGCTGTGCATATGTGTGTAATTTGGTGTGAAATTTGAAACCTTCAACCCCTGAGAGAGGGGTGAGGACAACAAAATATAATGTACAGCCAATTTTAATTATCAGTTGACATGTCCAGCAGACATGTCTGCAAAATGGGCAGCTATGTATGGAGCGTAATTTTTTTGTGGGAACAGAGTGCCCTTTTTTATTTTTTTTTTCAGGTGAGAGTGGAATGTGAGGTACAGAAAGTAGGTATATTTGGGGAGGTAGGTTGGGGAGGTTAACAGACAAGACAAACAAGATGCATACAGGGGCGGAGTATGACACATGTGGGGGGGGACACAACTGACGGCCACAGATGGCAACAGTGGAACTGAGATCCCCACCCATGGGCAGTTACCACTGCGCCTTCACTGCCCAGGATGGGGCTGTGCTGGGGGCTGTATAGGATGGGCAGGCAAACCCGTGAGTTGCGCCACCCGTGCCTCAAGCTGACGTAGGGGTTCAAGCACAGAATGCCTGATCTCGCTACGCACCACAGACCGGACACTTTGGAGGGTGAGTGGACGTTCTCCTCCGGCCACGCTTGCAGAGGGGGGATGAGCCCCATCCCCTGCAGTGCTTCCACCTGAAGGTGGCACAGCACCACTGGAGGAAGTTCCGGCCTGGGCACTAGTGCCAGGTGCACTCGCCAGCTGAGGTGGCAGAGGTGGGTCCGCTGGAACCCACCTTCCCTCTTGTCCTATGTTTAGCAGTATTTTATGACATTTTGGGTTAGTAACAAACAACACCATTCAAAATTAGTTGTAACAGCATGCATCAGTATTCTCATTAACCAAACACCCATGAATTCCAAACATTGAACAGCAAGCATAACACATGCATATTTAGAACAACAGTACACAATCCAACAGCATGCAGGGTTGATTGATGGCAACAGGCCATCAGGTTTGGATATGTGAACAGGGCACATGCATCAACGTACATGCAGATATGTATGAACCAACAGGACAAATGTCCATGGGAATTAATTGTGAATACACATACCCAGTTTGGTGTGGAATGGCATTATTTGTGAAATAGGGTAGGGTGAAGAAATATTACATTAACAACTTAAACTACCTATACATATGCTGTACATTTCTAGTAGCTGCAGATATATATACCCTACATGTCTTAGTACAGTTTCCTATATGTAACCTTAGGAATGTTTGTGGTGGGAATGTTACTGCTGCATTAATATACATTCCATTTTTATTCATACATGTTCATATCTGGCTGTGTTCAGGTACAGCATCCTGCTACATTTGATTTATATGGCTCTAGACAACTGTGGATGTTCAGTATTTCATACAACCATACTATCTCCATATTGCAAGGGTACAGCAACATATCCAAATTGTGGGACAGACACATTCCAGGTTCAGTACTTTCTTAAACCCATTTCACTCTTTGGTTGTGGCTGTCTCATTCATTTCATAATGTACTGACTGCAGTATAACTTTATTCCAGACTTATTACAGCTTTCTTGGTCGATTCATACCTCTTTCTCACACTCTCACTTGTTTTATTTTTACAATTCATGATGGTACTGAATTCTAGGCATTATTAACATTTCTTACTTGTTACAACAATCCTTTCCAACAGACTCACTTATTTCATATGGCAGATTTTAAAAGGGGATGTATTTGACACATGTCTATCCTGTGTAGATTGTTCACCAGTCATTTTCAGGCTGAAGCAGTTATCTGATATTACAATACAGGTGGAAAATCTCTATTTGACACTTATTTAATGTTTATTTCTGGATTACAGGCTGTATCACTTATCTAATCATACAGTACTAGCAGAATCTTTCTTCTAGGCTTATTTGAACTTTATTAATATGTGACTACACTGAACTCTTTTACAAGCTGTCTCACTTATATTCTATAACAATTCCATCAAAATAATTACTAACCTGCCTGGTGGCGCAACTGCACCAGCCTATCAGCATAGGCTCGACGATTCATAGAACGGACACCTGCAGCTGTGATATAAATGAAGTAATATTGGAACATACATCTCCATAATATAGGCTAAGATAAATTTCTTACATACTTAATTACATGGATACTTACTCAGTAGTGGGGCATTGGGCATTTGCTGGGCCTCCTGAATCCAACGGTTCAGTTGGTCCTGCTTATGTCTCTTCAGGTCCGCATGGTGGTGACAGACCTGTTCACCAGTCCTTGGTATGCCTGTGGCACTGGTGAGATCATGTGCCAACTGGTTCCATGCCTCTGCCTTGTATGCACCCCAGGGAACCTGGCCCTGCATGAGTTGAGCCTCATGATCGTGGACTAGGAGCCAAACCATATATTTGGACTCCTCAACACCCCACCTCTGTGCTTGGAAGCAACTGCCCTCTCCTACACCTGCCATCCTGACTGCAAATGGGTTCCACAATCAGTTATGCTGTGTATTCCCGCCTATGGGGCTTATATATGCCGGTTTTCCCACACTTATCTGTGATTGGCCATTTTGGACATGTATCAGCTTATAAAAACCTGCTTTGTCATGCTTCTATTTCCATTCATTCCTATATATATGTTAATACTGCATTTTGCAGTACAACTGTCATGGCTTAGTGGTTTAGTTCTTTGACAATGGTGCACAGTATCCTGGGTTCGAGCCTGGCCATTGCTTTTTTTTATTTTACTACTGTCTAGACAGGCTAGGAGGTGTGTCTGTGTAAAGGTGGTTTTGATATAGCTTGCTCAACGTTGCCCATCGGTAAGCCAGCTGACGCACTGCGCAGCTCCACGCAAACGGCTTACGCTGGGTACCACGTTATTTGGCTATGAGCATGCATATTATGCTGTGTGAAGTGTTGCTCAGCTACGGGCACCCATTTTAAGTGTGTTAAAGCACTGCTCAACTCCGGGCACTCATATTACACCTGTTAAACCGCTGCTCACCTGCTAGCAGTCATACTCAGCTTGTGAGAGCGCTGCTCAGCTATGGGCACTTATGACATTTTTTTTTATTTTATTGTCTCGGATTTCTTCAAAAATACATGGCCCATTTCATTACATTTTACTTAAATTATAGTTATATATATATATATATATATATATATATATATATATATATATATATATATATATATATATATATATATATATACATATATGTCGGGATTGTTTCATGCTTATTTAACTAAATATAGAAAATGATGTTGTGGGGGCTCGAACCGTGACTACCTCCTCTTTGGCCAACGTCTCTACCGCTACGCTATTGCTACTTGGCTTAATTTGCATATTTAGATCTTATATGCTTTTCAATGACAGCTAACTGTGGCTGAGCAGTGGGCATACCCACGCAACTGAGCGCAACTACAGGCAAACATTTTTGAAATTATAAAAAAAAAATTAAACTGTTATTTTTACATTTTACATTACAGTTGGGTTTATAGTCTGTGGGGGCATGTGTGGTGTTGTGTTTCTTGACATTTCCGTGGACTCACTCATGGGAGGTTACTTTCAGGACTCTGACTCTTCTTGGGGCATGTCCCTTTGCAGAACTCGCCATTCAGACACGCCCCCTACTTTCCTACACAGACCGTGTTAGCCTAGGGTGTGATTCAGCATGCCCTCATGCATATGCATGGCATGCTGACGTCATACCGTTTAACTGCAGCTTCCGTGTAAGACATGTTAACTCCTACACGGAGGTTTCGTGAATCCTGCCCATTGGTTATCTGTACATAAACACACACACACACACACACACACACACACACACACACACACACACACACACACACACACACATACAAACACATTATATAAGAAAAACATAGGTGCAGAGTCAATACAGCCTACATAGTCTGCTAAAACTGTGTGCGTGTCTTGGTGCAATGTGCACAAAATATTGTACAGTTTTTGCTGCTCAAACACAGTAAAAATCATGGCATGCTAATGACAGCATAAGCAGCTGAATTGCATGCTACTCAACCAATCCAAGATGGAGGAGCTATTCAACAAGCTATAAAGTAACCATGTAGACTCAGTGCTGGTTTTCCCTGCAGATTCCAAAACCTATTGGAATACAGCCATAAAACCTAGGCTGCATGGAAAGTATGTTAGGGGCTGCTGTTGCTTTTATGCATATGTATGTGCAGCAGATCCAAGCCTATGCTGCTGCTGCTAATAGAACACGGCCAAGAAGGAGAAGGATCTTTATACCCCATTTAACTTTGCATAATCTGCATAAGGTGAAAATTATACAGTGCTGCAGGGTGGATAGAGACACACTACAGGAACTCTACAAACTCTGTCATCCACAACTGAGATCAAGGGCAAACCAAGGGAAACCAATACCAGTGGAGACTAAGGTATGTGTAGAGAATTTTAACTACAGAAACCTTCCAGAGACCAGCAGAGGACATGCTAGGGTTGTCACAGGCATCATCATCCAGGATCTTCCATGAGTTCTTGAATGCTATGCTGCAACATGCCAGTGTGTACATATGTTTTCCCCATACACCTGAGGACAGAGCCAGAACTATGCAGGAGTTCTACCCTGTAGCACACTACCTTGAAGTCCTGGGTGTCATAGACTGTACACATGTAGAAATCAAAGTACCAACTGGCAAGGTCACCACAGCCACACGTAGGTGAGGAGTTAGGGGGGAACCAGCAGCCACCGTAGGTGTAGGCAGACACATGTGTATTTATGTATAATTAAAGAGCATGTTTAGCAAGCACTTCCTCTGCAGTATGGTATTAGAAAGGCCACAGAAATACCTCGCTAAGAGGATTACCGGCCTCAAACAGATGCCATATGCAGACCGTCTCAAAAAACTCCAGCTCTACTCTGTAGCATATCGCCTACTCAGAGGATTACCGGCCTCAAACAGATGCCATATGCAGACCGTCTCAAAAAACTCCAGCTCTACCCCATAGCATATCGCCTACTCAGAGGCAATCTCTGCCTAACATACAAAGCTATGTCAAACCCAGAACTGTTGGACATGCTACACTTAAAGAAATCCCAGTCTCTCCAAACCGCATGCTCCAGGGACCTAAACATTGTCAACACAATAAACAGAACATGCTGGAGGGATAGATTCCTGTCCCAGAGACTTCCCATACTCTGGAACAAGCTACCCATTCATGTCAAGCAAAGCTCCTCATTGGCCCTCTTTAAGAAAAATCTTAATGACTGGATGGGAAATAGAAAATTCATCCCAGGGATCACTTCTGTGGCACTGCTTGACAGGGGCACAGGAAAATAATTTTCTTGGGTGGCAAAAGCCAGGGAACCTTTTTGGCTAGGCTGATATAGGCCCCAGGGCCAATAGCCTAGTAACTACCTATGAACCTACGAACCTATGGGTGAAAAATCACCTATGTAGAAAACTATATTTTGTCCCTAATGCATAGGTTTGAATCCCACATTGTACAAATTAATTTTATCAGTGTATAAAGCCACACAAAAAACTGTCATGTCATATAATTTTTTCCCCCAATACATGTCTGCAAAGTTAAATCAAGTAACAGATACATCAGCATCCAAACCAGAAACTAATGCCATTTGTCATATTACGCTTCTTAGTTCAGAAATTGCTTTCTTCACTGTTTGGCACTGTTGCTCTCTACTTAACATTGTGCAAATATGGTTGGCATCATTGTTCGGGTATGTGTATTAGCAGTAAATGTGATAACACAAACTGGTGGGAAAGCACTATTGGCTGTTGCTCTTTGCCCTGATCAGACATCTCTAAAGCTAGAAAGGAAGGTGCCCAATTTAGGGCTCAGAGGTGGGGTATTGAGGAGTCCAGAATCTTTATTGGACTCCTTGTAAAGTAATACAGTAGAAAGCTGCTGCAGGGGGACTATAGCAGCTCCCATTACAAGTCTGAGGCATGGAATAATCTGTCCAAGGAATACCTCCCAACTGTACTGGATTACTTGGTTTTTACCAAGTTTTGGGGTCCAAATGATGGGGTGCCACAATTCCCGAGTGGCACCCCTTCATTTCCAATTGTTTTCCAGCTTTGTTTTAAATGTATTGTTTTTCACTCTTTTGACCTGACGTCATCACATGCATGATGACGTCAGCTCCGTCAGCCTGTCGGAATTGAGCTCAAGGGCTCATGGGCTGTTTGAATGGATCTATCTGCAAGGGAAATGGATCTGCAAGAATGGAGTGTATTGCTGCTGTGGAAGGAAACAACTGCTGCGAGAACAGAGTTAGGGACTTTATTTCTGCAAAGAGATACTACTGCTGTGAGCGAGAATAGATTTTATTTCTGCAGAATTTGAATGTATCTGTCTGCAAGGAAATAACTGCTGCGAGACCAGAACGAAGTTTGGCACTTTATTTCCGCAAGGAGAAACAACTTAATCTGCACGGAGAAAGGAACTGACTTTGAAAGGTACTATTTTCAATGTCTGAGTTTCTCTGTGCTTAAGTGTGTGTGTGTGTGTGTGTGTGTGTGTGTGTGTGTGTGTGTGTGTGTGTGTGTGTGTGTGTGTGTGTGTGTTTGTTTGTTTGTTTTGCAGGCTACTATTTATAACATATTTATTCACCATTCATCTTATTATCTAAATTCACAACACCAAAAAGCCACCTTACTTCAAAGCTCTATCTCTGGCCTGTTTGTTTGTCAAAGTACATTCATAAAACATCCTATCCAGCTATTTAAAACAGCCTTCCTACAAACCATCAGAAATTTAAACTTTTTTCTCCAGGTTCATTCAAAGCAAATGTTTTCATGTATGTTGCACTTCTGTTTTCAGCCAAGTAAGGGTAATTAGAGGCTTCTGCACCTTTTCTGTTCATTCCATTCACATCTTAGTCCATTTAAATTCAATATATATTTTTTGCCAGATGAATGAATGGGCCAAATAACATCCTCAGTTATAGATTAGCTATTTCATAACTTCCTGTTTTAACAAATCAGTTAAGCTAGTAATTACTTGCTTATCCTATTAAACTGTCAGTCATCTTTGGACATATTTCCTTTCTGCCTCCCTTGCTATTTATTTATTTATGTGGTATTCTTACAAGATTTTCTGTTCTTTAAAATAGTTATATATTTGTTTTCCTTTCTGTAAACTTTCTCTTTTAGCTATGTTCTCTCACAATGTGTCTAAATTTGTGTGTATGGTTCCAACCTGCAAATTAATTAACAACTTCTCAACATATTAGCCAGTTAATAAACAGCAAACTGAAAGATATATCAGCAAAAGAAGTGGAGACTCCATTTTCACAGAATCAGATTTCATCAGTTTGGAAAGACCTCCTCATCAAAGTTTCATAAATATAAATTTGGTATTGGGGTGAACATGATGAGGCACCTGTGAAAACATTATAATGAACTAAGGAAAATGCAAAGATTTTTAGATGAGAAATGGAGGAGACATGAGCTAAGCTGCACTTAATCAAGAAAAACATAATTAATTATTAGAAAATGAATGAGAAAGAAACTGCATTTCACTTGTTTCAGTAAGTATGCAACAAGCTTATTAAAAAATAAACTATATGAGAATATGAGGGGTTATTTCCTTTGAAGACATGTCACAGCTTTGTAAGTGAAATTATTTCATTCACACAGTGGAAGACTCTGATTTCAAAAGCACCATGAATGGAATGAAGGTCCCCCCAACCCCCATCCAGGACCATGGTATACTGCATTGGAATGCTGACTTTTAAAATGTGAAAGCAAAAGGAAGGATGTTCCATCAGACTTGGTCAAAATGTGGGCAGTTATCTGTTTGGGCTTTGCTGAATTGAAGTTTTCCAGTACTGTCTAGTTTCAAACAACACAAAAATAGTAGTTAATAACCCACAAAAACAAACACAATTACAGATGCAACAGAACTATAAAGACAAACCACAGCATTGTGAGAATTTAGCACTTTTGTTCCTTTTATTAATTCAACTGAACCGTTCCATTTGTCTTCATAGTTCCGTTGCATCCGTAATACTGCCTAGTTTCAGAGCACCCCTCTTGTTGACTTGGTAAGGTTTGAGGCCTTTCACAAATTCTTGGTGTACCTAATAAGATGGTTCATTTTGCATGACTTGGTAAGATCTGAGCCATTTCATAAATTTATAGTATACCTAATAAGATGGTTAATTTCACATGACTTGGTAAGGTCTGAGACATTTCACAAATTTATAGTGTATCTAATAAGATGGTTACTTTTCCATTACTTGATAAAGTCTGAAACCTTTCATAAATTCATCTTGTACCTAATAAGATGGTAAGTTTTGCATGACTTGGCAACAAATTCATAGTGTACCTAATTAGATGGTTAGTTTTGCATGACTTTTGAAGTGTGCACAGTGGATTTCAGCTCAGAGACAGAAGCCTAAGTCAAGAAAGTATTTGCGTTTGTTATCTGTTATTGGGACTTACACAGCCAGGGTAGTTAGGGATAAGTAAATAAGTAAATCTTAAGCTGCTAGAACTGATAGGGACAGATAAGCTGTTAGATTCTCATATATGTATGTGTGTGTGTGTGTGTGTGCGTGTGTGTGTGTGTGTATGTGTGTATATATATATATATATATATATATATATATATATATATATATATATATATATATATATATATACACACACACACACACATTTATTTTACATTTCATTTTGCAGTAGTTTAGATACAATAGTTAAACATGCAATGTGCTATGCTTAATTTTATTTATTTACTGTAAAGAAAGCTATTATCATTGATTCATTTTTATTTATTTCACGTAAATAAATCTTTTAGTCAATTTTAGATGCATTTGGTTTGTGGTTTCTTCATTAGCTTAAGGAACACATATTGAGCTAGTAGAGTACTGTTTGTTTCCTTAGTTTGAAGAGTGACTATCCAAGCTATTGCTGCCAAGCAAGTATTTTATGTCTGGCTAGTTTTGAGAGTGAACAGTAATTTTGTCCTTGGATTTCTAGATTGATCTATTTAGGGGAAGTGTGACCAAAAAGGCAGGAAAAGGGGCAGTAAAAATATATTATTAACTCATAATGGGAAACATTTTGTGTGTGTGTGTGTGTGTGTGTGTGAGTGTGTGTGTGTGTGTGTGTGTGTGTGTGTGTGTGTGTGTGTGAGTGTGTGTGTGTGCGTGCATGTGTGGCTCAAGCCCTGTACCTTGGGTACAGGTAAAAAGAGCATAAAGTCACTAACCACCACCACTTGTGAACTTATGCCTCATATTTTTGTTCTGTTCCTCATTAAAAAAATACTGATGGACTGAATTCACTAAATACTGACAGACATTTGAATTTCAGACTTATATTCTTCAGAAAATAAATGGTAACACAAAACCTTTTATTCTAGCAATTTTCTAAGTTTATAAGATCAGTATTTGAAATTTGTCCCCATTTTGGGGCTGTATTGCCCCATTATTGGCTTTGTCCAGGTTTTTTGTGTTAAGAGGTTGAGAGCTATGGTGAGAAGGGAAAACAGAATTCACTAAATGATACCCATTTAAGTTTCAGTCTTCCTGTCTTTCAGGAAACTGCTGATTTGGCTTTGTGGTGTCTTGCTCTGACCTGTAGTGCATAGAGTCCTGGGTTCAAGACTTAGCGGTGAAATGCCTGGTGGTAGCATAGCATTTTATTCAAGCAACTTTCCAAATGTATACAAGCAATGTTTAAAATGTTTCCCTGTTTTTTGGCCTTTTGTCCCCCCTCCAAAAAAAAAAAAACTGAAATTGAAAATGAATAGGGCAGTTTTGTCATTATTGGTTCATGCATTTTGTTTTGGAAAAATGTTTAAACAATAAATTTAAAATGCACTCTAACTTAAGTCTATCAAGTGTGCTGTATTATATAATGAATATAATTTAATAAAGTCAGGAAGGTGTATCAAAGAAAAGAACACATGTATGTTTCTTGTTCTGCGTGCAAAGAGGCCTATGATTTGAAAACAGCCCAAAGGTAATCTTCATCCACCACTGGCCAGATTCATTTTCTTTGGATGTAGTGTGGGTTTCAATGTTGTTTCAATGAATGTGAGTTTCAAGGGCAGATAAGTTAAATGTCAAGTCTATTTTCATTGTGAGACAGTATTGCTTTGTTTACTGGATGTCTATTAGTGTTTGTGCATTGTTGTGCTATAAAATATAGAAATAAAATCCAAATAATCATTGTGGAAGTAAAGCAGTATGCACACATTAGTGTTTATGGTAAATGTGGTGAAATAGGCAGGTAATGGGACATTGGAATGGCTGCAGGGGGACTCTGGCGCCATATTTTGGTTGTCTGTTCTTCAGTTTTTGTTTGAAAGTTTGTATCCCACAATTCCATTGAAGTGGGCGGGGATATATAGTTATGTATGCAAATTTGATGTTAATCAGTGTACAGATTTGTACCTATTTTTCATCGACCTTGTCCAGATTTTTGATGTTTCCAGGTTGAGAGGTATGGTCCAACGCTGTTTCCTGTGTAACTGGAGAACAGTGTAGGCATCACTATAATGACCTCAAAAGGCACAAGCTGGATATACTCAACCAGTGACTGGAATGGGTTTAGGACAGCTAATATCCCCCAGTTATGCAAGCATACAAATAAGAAAATGTATATTAGATAGAAAGCTGTATATAGTCAAGACTGGTATACATAATGCTCTTCTCGTTTTCCTCTCCTTTTCCTTCCACAGCTAATCAGAACATCCTTAAAACAGGGAAGCCCATGCTGAGCATCTAGAGAGACTGATGGAAGCAAGGGGTATGCATGTAGCACAACATAACTATTGTTTTAGCTAAAGTATTGTTCTTCTATACAGTAGTAGCAAAGTTAGCATGCATACCCTAACTGTAAAAACAAGCACACATGCTTCATTCTCTAACACAAGCCAACTGTAGAAGTCAAGTCTGGAAATGTAGTCAGACGTTGTGGGTTCAAATACAACAAGTAACAAATATTTAGTAAAATCTTTTAAAATATTACATAATTTAGTTTCTTATATACAGTAGTAGCAAATTTAACACACATATCCTAACTGTAAAAGCAAGCATGCATGCTTCAGTCTTTAGCACAAATCAACTGTAGGAGTCAAATGTAATACCATAGTCAGACATGGTTTCAAATACCACAAGTAACAAATATATGGTAAAATCCTTTAAAAATATTATATCAATTTAATTTCAATAGAATTGGCATAAATGCCCAGATGTTAACTTTAATCTATATAATTTAACAAAGGATATGTGAAATATATGCACATTGCAAGGATTACTTTGAGCAATCATTACTTAGAGTTTGTAGTTGTTAAGAAGTATACTTAAATGTAAAAGTACAGATAAATGCTTTAGTATTGTGATAATGCATTGCATGTCACATATGATGGTACTAATTATCTCTTTTTTCTCTTATCCCAACCATTATCTCTCTTTTTTTATTTTTCTATGTGTGGTCAAAATGTTTCCATATCATCCATCCCTGACAAATCACAAAATGCTTTACAGCACAGGGAGGTAAGCCAAACCTCAGGGCTCAGCCTGCCCCCACTCCATAAGCTCCTGGACTGATGCCCAGCACAACCTGGC
Organism: Protopterus annectens; assembly: GCF_019279795.1. NCBI lineage: Eukaryota > Metazoa > Chordata > Ceratodontiformes > Protopteridae > Protopterus > Protopterus annectens. The sequence continues at coordinate 591,361,168 of NC_056729.1, read as the reverse complement.
AGTACTGCCTCCGCTGCCCCTGGACTACCTGGGCCCTCCACATCAGGTAGCACTACCCCAGCAGCTGGTGCTGTGGTGCCCTCAAGGAGTATTGACTGAGGTGGGGATTTTATCTCCCACCAGGAGATGCTAGGCTTGATGTGTAGGGTCATGCACAGCACCATTGGTGCATGCCTATACAGCATAGAGAGGATGCTCTCATTTATGGTCTGTAGGAGAAGATGTCAAGCACTCCAACTAGCCAACGAAGTAAGGGCACAGTGACGGCAGTGGATGAGGACTAGATTCTCACTGTCCCCATGTTTGATGGGCATGAGCATCCATTGTCCCCTCCCTAATCCCAATCATGGTGTCCCCAATATGTCATGGTCCTCACTGTCCTTGTGTCTTGTCTTGTTTGTCCTGTTTGCTTGCATCTGCTTCCTCACCTACCCTACTTACCTGACCCAGAAATACCTACATCATTTACCCAACATTCCTCTCTTACTGAAGTAGAAAAAAAAATCAGCACCTGTACACAAAAAATATTGTCCCATACATAGCTCTCCACTTTGCCCATGTGTCTTCTGGACACACTTGATTAAGTCCTTTTGGGTATACAACATGATTGTGTTGTTGTCACCCCTCTTTGTTAAGGTGACAGTCCAAATTCAGCTAATATTCTGTACATAGTATCATTTTACACTGTTGAAGAAGTGGATAGCTATGGTTCTTTCCTACCACCCTCCTGCACATTCCTATATGGCAGATGGCACAGTGGTGCAGCGGTTAGTGTTGTCATCTCACAGCAAGAGGTTCTCCAATTCGATTCTCGGCTGAGTGTCTTCTGTGTGGAGGCTGCATGTCCTCCCTGTGTTCATGTGGGTTTTCTCTGGTTTCCTCTCACATTGCAAAGACATGTGTCTGGAGTATTTCTTCTTGGCCTCTGCTGAAAATTGGCTTGTTCCAAGTTGGACTTTCCCAGTTAACAAATGGTAAACAAACATTGCTTTCCCTTTGTTCTTCCCCTTGCTTGCTCCCCATTTTACCACTTTCCTATCTACACCATTTTAACATCTTAATCTGGTCAAAAAATAGAATCACACACCACACACACATAAGTGAAATCAACCCATTGAAGCCCTTCACTTTTTGTCCCTTGGGGTTTGGCGTCATATAACAATGCCAAGCAACAGTGAATGTCTCTTCACTGCTGTGGTTACCTTTGCCCGATGCTGCTTAAATATGCTGCACTAAGGTAACACACAGTGCATGTAGAATAAATAATTATTTTATTGCATTATATATACATATTTAAAACTATTAGATACACCCAGATTTGAGCTCGTTGTCATCTTGACTCCAAAAGAAATCTATCATTGCATTTACACTTGCTACCACAGAGTCAGCTAGGCAGCAAGTGTGTTTCTTACACTCAGTACTATTCAAAGTACTAAATGCCACACCTATCTGCTTAACTTGTTTGCACAGAGGTATGCAAAGCAACAGAACTCTCATAATTGTATCAGTGAAGCAGAGGCTCACGTTTGCTTGCACTTAAGTACACTCAAACAGGGAAAGCAGCATAAATGTGTATCTTGCATGTACAAACACTTTGCCACTCATACCAGCTGCTCAGTGGTGTGCTATAGAAAGTTCACATTAGCAGGTATTACTTAATGCTTACTGCTCATTTAGTCTTCATCCCATGAAAGTATATATAAAAACACAAAGGGAAGGCACTTTTTAAGGAAAGAACACTTAATTACACTGTAGTCATGTGTTACCTGCACCCATGCACCTGAAATTTGGTCTCTCAGCACTTGTTCCCAAATATATCAACTATACTGCAAACATAAATAAAAATGCTTTCTCATATACCACTTACATATTTATACTGACAATACCCATTCAGATTTTCCAGTACTTGTAGTAATTTGGACAGCTGTTTGCATATAGCTTTCAAAGCTTTTTTTTAAGTTATACCTGCACATTGGAAACACAACAGCAAATACTACACTTTGCACACTCATCAATGTGGTAACATGCAGATCTTTAATATCTTGACAGTTGTACATGGCTAGCCATCCATTTTATGTAGGCCTCCCAACATCTTTTCTCAAACATCCAGTGCTGACCTCATCCAGTAAAAATTGTCCTGTAGTATTGTAAAAGTCAGACTTTTGCTGTGGCACTTGCATTAGGTACTGAGTTCTCTAGCTGATGTACCTTATTAGATAGGGATTCTAATCTCACTGCAGTCAACTGGTGTGTGTGTGTGTGTGTGTGTGTGTGTGTGTGTGTGTGTGTGTGTGTGTGTGTGTGTGTGCGCATGTGTGTATCTGTCTAGTCAGAAGAGCATAACTGTGTATATTGCAGTCATCAGTACAATCCCATGGAGTAACAATACTCTGACAGTTATCCATGTCTATGCATCCATTTCATGAAGGCCTTCCAACATCTTCTCTCAACCATCCAATGCTGATGTCATCCACTATGAATTGCCCTGCAGCATTGTAAAAGTTAGACTTGTATTGTGGTATTTGTATTAAATACTGTGCTTTGTTAATAAGTAGGCAAGGGTTCTATTCTTCCTGTGGGCAATTAGTATGCCTGTGTATGCTCAGTTGGTTGACATTGGAGAGAGCATTTTACACAAGTATGTCAGATACTGGTATTACCATCTTCTTCTCACCAGACACTGCTAATGTCATCAGCTATAAAGTGTTGTTGGACACTATAAAAGCCAGATTTGTGTTGTAGTGCTTTCATTAAAAACTGAGCTTTCTAGTTGGTGTTTTAGTTAGGTAGGGGTTCTATTTTCACTGCTGTCGACTAATGTGCATGTGTTTGCTCAGATGGTTGACATTAAGGAGACAATTTTACACCAGCATGTGGGACACTGCTATTATCATCTTCTTCTCACCAGACACTGCTGATGTCATCAGCTGTAAAGTGTTGTCAGACACTATAAAAGCCAGACTTGTGCTGTGGTGCATGTGTTAACTACTGTGCTTCCTAAATACTTAAGTAGCAGTTCTCTTCCCACTACAGTCAGCACTCACTATGGTTACAATTTTAGAATAATATGCGAGTACACAGCTATGTCAACCTTAATCCAAACATCTCATTGTAGCATACAATGATGATGTCATCCTGTATAACATGCACTCTGACAATCTTCAGGACAAACCTATGCTGTGGCAGTAATGTCAACTAATGTATTTGCAAACTAATTTACATACACATGCAGGGATACTAATCTGACAGCAAGTGACTTTACAGTGACTTTGTCTGTACATACACCTACCACTTTTCAGACAATTTTACACAGGGATGTGACTTCACATCCATGTCCTACACTCTTCCCAACATGTTCTTGTCAGCATACAATGATGCGATCATGCTATATAAAGTGCAATGTGACAGTGTTAGACATATGTGGTGTTGCTACTGTGACATTGCATGGCATTCATATGTTATACCTACACAGGTGTGATGTTTAAATCAGGCCTAGTCTACTGCTTTGTGTGTGTGTGGCTGGCGGTTAGTTATGACCATTATATGATCTTTGGAATCATTCTTCATTGCACTACCACTTGGAAAACATTTCATGTAGATCCACACATCCACCATCCTCCTTTTTCTACTGGCCACATCACACCCTTCCTGCAGAGGAGTGGAGGATGTCCTCAAGTCAAATATGTATACACACATCATGAAGCAGAGTCCTCCCACATGACCCTGCAAGCCATCTCAAGACCACTGCATGTGTGAATGCTAATTCTGTCATGATGTGGTGCACATCCTATATGGACAGTGGCAGGATGTAATGGAGTCAAACAAGCATATATGTTCACACAATAGGGTTACTGTTTTCATAATATAGATTTTGGGGAATTTTTACAAGGTATAAAAATGGTTAGGATTTCATGGGATGTTGGCCATTAGCCTAATAATGACCTATGACCCTATAAACGTTTGACATGTCAATGTTGCTGTCATTGACATCTGCTACATTGAGGTATGGATGTACAGTATGCCTACAAAAGGGTCTTATAATTTGTGATGTGCACTAATGTATTTATGACCATTGATGCCATTGCAATACATGCTCCTTCTATCCTTCTATAACAGCTGTAGTAATATGCCTCCTGAGAACTGTTGACATGGTATGATACACTGTTATGTATATTGGTGGCATATTAGAACATGTGTTTTTCTTGTGCACCAAATCAACCTTCTACACAGTTCACATTTCAGCATCACAGTGACACTTGCAGTATGACACAGGTGTGTATGTGTCTACATACCATCATTAAATGTTCTGTGACTGACATCAGTATCAATTCATATTGATTACATGGTCACATAAGTCTTGTCTCATACATGTGGTTGTTATGCTGTGATATACACAACCAATGTATCACATGTTATGATGCAAGTGCAGCCTTGTGAAATTCATTGTATGTGCATTTATGTTGCTACTTATAGCTTATTATAGATTATTGAGATGGTCAGCAGCACCATTGTGTGACTATTAGCATCTGTGTCAGGAAAGGTTCTGTGTGATTCACAAACAACTGATCTCTAATGTGTCCTGATATGACATCAGGCTGCTCAAACACAGCTTGACCATGAAACACATATAGGCATATGTTGTGCAAGTGATGTAATTACATGACATTGGTACAGGTGTATGACTGTGTGGATAGCAGCAGTTTGTGGAATGTCATGAATGATCAAGGCTGTATGGAGGTCTTGTCATAAATCATTTATTCCAATACATATGAAATGTTAAGTTTAATACACAACTAAACACAGATCTGTGTGTGGATGTCAGTAGACATACCAACAAGGAGGACATAGATAATCTGCTGTTAATTTGTCTCACATGTCACCACCCTGTTACCACTGGCCATCAGCCAAAGTATACGTGCAAACATTACTCCGTTTTTATTCTCAGGAGGGTAATACATCAGTACACTCTTTATGGCTAATAACACAGAAGCAATGGGCCCTGACAACATCACAGGTTGCCTATAGCATGACTTAAAACCTGACTTACCAGAGACAGTTGGATCCATACATTAACACAGCCTCCAGACAGCCTATGTTCCGATAGAGGGGTATACAGCGCATGCATAATTCTGATTTGGGGGATCATCACCTGATGCATGGAGTTATAGATGCATCCTGACTTTCCTCATCCTTGATGTCGACCAAGGAGTCATCGTGGACCTTCTCTAAAAGGACACAGGTAATATCCTGTGTACTAAACTCACATTTGATTTGTTCAAGATACATCATGTATATTACATCTGTTTGCTGCCTTCAAGAAGGTTACCAAGGGCATGAACAATGACAACATTATCATCCTGCATAACTTGACCTGGTCAAGGCATTTAACACAAATCAACAGTTAGGTATTACAAAGAAACTGTCACAAGCAGCCATATACACTTACGTCACCAAGTAGGTAGACAACTGGAGCACATAAGTGACAGAGAAATATGTTGCAGTGTGTGAAGTCACCGCTATCTAGAGTCCAGTGGCCAGGTCCATACCTCAAGGCTATGTGGTAGGCCTTTTTCCGTCCATTATTTAAGTGTCAGACATCAAAACTGACTTACACATCCTTTCTCCAACCATTGCTGTACATGGTCCTTCTATCACAGCTGTAGTAATATGCCTCCTGAAAACTGCTGACATGGTATGATATACAGTTATGTATACCGGTGGCATATTAGGACACATGTTTTTGTAGTGGAGCAGATCAATCTTCTACACAGTTCACATTCCACCATCACAGTGACACTTGCAGTATGGCACAGGTGTGCATGTGTCTACATAACATCATTAAATGTTCAATTCATATTGATTACATGGTCACATAAGTCTTGTCTCATACACATGTTGCTATGCTGTGATATACACAACCAATGTATCACATGTTGTGATGCAATTGCAAATTTGTGGAATTCATTGTATGTGTATTTGTGTTGTTACACCCAAGGATTATTGAGGTGGTCAGCAGCACCATTGTGAGACTATTAGCATTTGTGTCAGGAAAGGTTCTGCATGAACCACAAAAAAAAATATCTCTAATGTGTCCTTATATGGCATCAGACTGCTCATACACAGCTTGTCCATGAAACACATATAGGCATATGTTGTGCAAGTAATGTAAGTACGTGACATTGGTACAGTTGTACAACTGTGTGCATAGCAGTAGTTTGTGGAATGTGATGAATGACTAAGGAAGTATGGAGGCCTTGTCACAAATCATTTATTTATTACAATACATATTAAATGTTAAGAGGAATGCATGACTAAGCACAGACCAAGCATAGAGCTGTGTGTGGGTGTCAGCAGAAACACCCACCCAGAGGGTATAGACAATCTGCTAGATGACAGTTTGTCTCACATGTCACCACCGGCCATCATCCAGAGTATACATGCAAACATTGTTCCGTTTTTATTCTCAGGAGAGCAGCACATCTTTGTGTGCTCTATGGCTAATAACACAGAAGCAATGTGCCCTGACATCACAAGCTGCCTATAGCATGACTTAAAACTTGACCTACCAGGCACAGTTGGATCAATATGTCAACACAGCCTCAAGATAGCCTATGTTCCCATAGAAGGATGTACAGCAACATGCATACTTCTGACTCAGGGGGACCTTCACTTGATGCATGGAGTTATAGACCCATCCTGATTCTCCTCATCTGTGAGGTAGGCCAAGAACTCATTACAGACCTTCTCTAAAAGGACATAGGTAATATCCTGACTGTGTACTAAACCCAATTTTGATTTTTTTCAGGCTACATCATATCTGTTACATCTGTTTACTGTCTTCAAGCAGGCTACCAAGGGCATGAATAATGATAACACTAACATCCTGTGCAACTTTACCTGGCCAAAGCTTTTGACACAAATTATCAGTCAGGTATTACAGAGAAACTGTCACAAGTGGCCATAAACACCTATGTCACCAAGTGGGTATTCAAGTGGAACACATGCATGACAAAGAAATATGCTGCAGTGTGTGACGTCACCTCTAGCTAGAGTCCAGTGACCAGGTTCTTACCTCAGGACTCTGTGGTAGGCCATTTTCAGTCCATCATTTAAGTGTCAGCCATCAAAACTGACTTAAATATCCTTTCTCCAACCAGCCTTGTGGAGGACTGAAAATCATGAACACTTATTGAATCAAGTGTGGTATTGATATGATGCATACAGTATCAACACACACAAATGACTGATACCACAGCCATGGGGACATTGTGGATGAATGAAACTCATGTGGAGATTAGTTGCATTATTAATGCAAATATAGAAGATAATTACAATATGGACAACACACCCCTATGAGTAGACCAGGTGGCATGCATACCTGTCAACTAGCCAGGACTGCTTGTTATTTCTAATACAGGTGTAACAGTGTCCCTCTGAACACCTCTGGCAGATGTTACAATTTGAGGGAGATGTGCTTGATTCCCCTCAGAGATTGCTGACGAATCATAATAGTTGTACAAGTGTGTTCTCGCATAACCATCTATGATCACTCACAATCACATATGTTATATGGAAGACATGGGATTACTGGTGGTTTTATTCTGATATTGTCCATGACTGTATGTGCTTCTGTCTACTGTTGTCCATGTGCCTGTTACTATGTGCCCTGCTTGGTTGAGGCCTATGCTGACATTACATTCATGTTCAGGCAACTCATTTTGCACAGCTTCACAATCTGCACATAAGCCCGATTGTATATACCATCCCTGATATATGTTGTGTCCATTGTTCAAGTCAGGATGCTTATATCACAAAGTATATGCTCCATTGATATGTCACCTTGTGTGACAGTCATATAATATATAATAACTGTGCGGTCTGTACTGTATCATGTCAATATTATGTGAATGGTGTTCATGCTACCATTGTCTTCACTGACATGTCCTCATCTGCTGTACATTATCATGTTTCACCTGTCATCTTCCCCTGTGTTCATTCCTACAATTCATTTGTGTGTCCCTTTTCAATATACATACTTCCCCTGATTATTTATTTATAATGCAGTCTATGTACCTTTACTGATCATTAACACAACTTTTATTCAGTATGCCTGATGCAGGTTTCCACAATACTCTGCACTATATACACTTTCACGTAATGTGCTGGAAAAATATACATTACGTTATAAATAACCATGGTAATCGTAGCATTCCTCGCAATCCTGCAGACCTTCTTTGCCCATAGGTAAACATGACTACTTGTGTCTATGTTACTGTACACAGTTTCCTGGCCGGCAACACTGTAACTGGCCATGAAGCTATGCTTATATGCATTTAAACACAGTGCATATGCAATTACCATTGTTGCTCACCATGCAAACATGTAAACTTTGTGTAGCTGTCTCGCTAAGCCTACACAGAGTTTATTGAATTCCCAGGATAGATATAGACGTATGTGATCCCACGCGCACACGTGTGTGTGTGTGTGTGCCTATGATGTGTGTGTGTGTGTGTGTGTGTGTGTGTGTGTGTGTGTGTGTGTGTGTGTGTGTGTGTGTGTGTGTGTGTATGTGTGTGTGTGTTGTGTGTGTAAGAAATTCTATTTAATGTGTTTTGTTTTACTTACAACAAAAACATATTTGATATTTCATTTTTTTTCTGCACAGCACTCACTTTATAATGCATTTTTTTCTGTGAGCTAACAGTATTAATTATTCTTTAGAGCATCATGAGATGAATTATGTATAGAAATGTAGACACTGAAGAGGAAGTCAGAAACCTTACATTAATTCCTTTTGTTTCCTGTCTACTACAAGAAATAAACAGATACAACTACATCATTGACTCCACCTTATTCTTCCTTCTGGAATATTTCCCCTCAGCTTCCCCAATTTCCTTTTTATCATCATGTAAAAATGTGTTTCAGAGGGAAAAAAATGCCTAATAGTCTTTGTTATCTTTCTTGATAACTTTTGGTTTAGCAACACTCTCATGGCAAAATTTCTGCATATCACCCATATGTAAGCCCCCACCTCATGAACAATGCAGTGTCATTGCACAGTTTTGTCTGAAAATGTTATTTTGGAAACAAAGTCCATATATTTGGTAACAGGCTTGAGCAATGACTTGCAAAGAAGCACCAGGAACATGCCGCTAGATTAACTGAGCTTGAAGTAGTGAGAGAAGACATATCAGATAAGTTTACTGAGCTTCAAGATCGATCAAATAGAGAGAACTTGCATTTCAATAATATCCCAACATGTGTCAAAGGAAATGACTGTTTAGTATACACACACACACACTCACACACACACACACACACACACACACACACACACACACACACACACACACACACACACACACACACACATATATATATATATATACATATATGTATAGATATATGTATATATATATATATATACATATACACACACACACACACACACATATATATATATATATATATATATATATATATATATATATATATATATATATATATATATATACATATGGGTCTACTTCTGCTCCTTGAAATTAGATTTTATCAAAGAACAGAAGTACAAACCCACTTCAGAGAAAGTGCATTTAAGCAAAAATGCACTTTCGCGAATTATACTTTACCAAAGCACGGTACAGTGAGGGTAAGGGAATGTACCCTTTTCCCCACTGTAATGTGATCTCAGTGTTAGTATATTTAAGTAGCAGGGGTGTGGGGGTGTTTTATTTGTGGTTTTTTGCATCAGTAAAGTGGAATTCGCGAAACTGCATTTTCGCTTAAATGCACTTTCTCTGAACTGGACTCGCTTACTTGCAATTCAAAGATATAGATATAGATATATATATATATATATATATATATATAGAGAGAGAGAGAGAGAGAGAGAGAGAGAGATATAGATAGATATATATTAGTATATAGATATATGCAAAAGTATCTGAGTGTATGGTTGGGTCTGCCAGAGTTGAAGATTTTTTAGACAGATCGCAAAGGTGGTGCTTTTCTTGAGATAGATAAACTTAGTCACTCAAAGGATATTGACTTGTATTAGGGACTGGAACTTTTCCCCATAGGAAAAGGTTAATAAAGTGACAATGGTTAGCCTCCTATTTACAAGATGGACAACTAGGAGAGAATAACCCATTTACTGAGAAAAAGTATTAGAGGGAGACAATATAAGCCTTGGAATCTCATGAGGCATACCTCTACAAAGAGGCCAGCGACAAGTGGAGTCGCTCAGGGATCAGTCCTTGGACCGCTACTTTTTGGCATTTACTTCTCTGAAGTCAAGGCCAATGTCAGTAGTCTCTGGATGATTAAATTTGCAGAATTGCAAATTAGGAGCTGTCACTGAATCCCACACTGACACAAATGTTCTCCAGGAGGGGCTGACACAGACAAACAGCTAGTGTCAGAGCCTTTCACTAAAATTAAATACCAAGAAATGCATAATAGTATCCTTCGGGAAGTCATTAACCCTTGGTAACTATCATATTGACAACACATCCCTTAGAGTTGACCCAGTAGTCAGGGATTTAGGGACACATATAGATAGTAATCTAGCCTTTGGCCATCACCTGTCTACAGTAGTGAGGAAATCCTTCCATGTTGAGCAAGTTATAAACAAAGGCATGACATCTAAGTCCAAGGAAGTCATTGTTCCACTGTATTCGGCATTCATCAGACCTATCATTGAGAACAATGTCCCCTTTGATATGTACTCATCCAGGCATTTCCAACAATTGGAAAATCCACAGAGGTTCCTCAATAAAAGAATACAGGGCCTAAGTAAAATGGCCTGTGCAGACTGCCTCAAGGCTCTATCCCTGTATTCTGTCTCCTACAGGCTTTTGAGGGGTGATCTATGCCTGACATACAGGGCATTGCCAGATCCCACTCTGACTGATCTCCTGCATATATGCAAAACAAACAGCACCAGAATTACCCATTCTAAAGACTTAAACCTTGCCAGTGATATAAATAGGACCTGCTGGAGACACAGGTATGTATCCCAGAGATTACCCCATCACTGGAACAGGCTTCCCATTCATGTGAAGCAGAGCTCCTCCCTAACCTAATTCAAGTGCAACTTGGACAGTTGGATGGGGAACAAGAAAGTCATCCATGGTTTGTCACCTGTCATGGACACAGGCAACCTGTAAATTGTTCATCTCCCTGGCCCTAGCTTGCAAATGTTTCATCTCCCAAGTGCCTGCTTACACTTTTCAAGGATATCAAAACTTGTCAGAGATTTGGGATGCATGGCTAGGCTTAAAAAGGCCCTTGTGGTCGTTAGCCTAGTAAACACCTATAAACCTATGAACCTATGAGTAAACACACGGATTCTATTCTATTCTATTCTATTCTATTCTATTCTATTCTATGTTAAGGATGTGCTTACTTTTAAACTATTTTATTACCATTATACTGTCACTGCATTGTGACATTTTATATTTGAATTTACCTTTTGGAGCTTTTCTCTTCAGGTGCCCACTGAAAAGAGGCATCTGCCCAGTCGGGCTAACCTGGTCAACAAATGTCAAATAAATAAATAATAAATAAATAAATATTCAGCAAAAGCCATTAGTTAAACCTTTATTAATATCATTATTAATACAAGCCAGGATAGATAAAGATAGCTTCCAGAAAATAACTAGTAGGTTATACTGGGAATGCCTGTCAGAAAGGGAAATCAAACCTGTGAAGTGGCAACAAGAGAGGGAAAGAAGCCTGCAAATTCATTTTACACAATAAGAATCGCAAGTCATTTGCCTCACACTTAAGACAGCTACTAAGTCAAGGAAGTTTCATATTTCTAGGTGGAAATACCTTCCACATATTTTGTACCCCAGACAGGCTTCATAAGAAGTACTCAGTCATAAAGCCAGCTGTTTGGAGATACACCAGGGGAGGGGGGTTGTTAGCAGGGAACTGGAATCATGTTTCTGGGGGCTGTTCACAGATGAATGCAGTTAAAAAGGATCTGCAAAATTTAATTTCGGTATCATTAAAGGGGCAATGTAGCAAAATGTAATTACCAACTAAGGTGAGAACGAGTGGAAGCTTACTAAAGAAAAACCCAGAGTGCCCAAACATATTGTTTTTGATACAGATGGGTTTGCTAGTAGCAAAGAAATTAATAACCAGGGGTTGGAAATGTCAAGCAATCCACCCATCCCCCCCTCCCAGAGTAGAGATGTTATAGTCATTATCAACTCTTTGAGAGATTTGGAAACAAGCAAAGGGAGAAAAAATCTGGAGAAGTGTAGCATGTCAAATGGGCAAAGTGGAATACCTTAGCAGAGAATTCTTCTTTTTTCCCCCAAGACATTTAACTAGAATCTAGCCAGAAAGTGATTTATAGCCCTGATCTATTTATCCCATGTATTTTCTGAAATCACAATCGATGGTTAGAAAGTCTGGGATTACATCATCCACTTGTGTTAAATGTGTGTTTTGAACTGTTTTTTTGTATAAGATGATTAAGTTGTGCCACACATGAGGAGTGTATGTTGAGGCTCATATATTGCAGTCACTGGAACAGAGCTCTCAAAAAAATGTAGAGCATTTAAGCCAATAAGAGCGAGAGAGATTTGCAGAAGCAAGACATCATAGCCTTTTTAAGTCAGTCAGGGATAGGATTACTGAAGATTAAATTCAGGTACACACATTTACGCAGTTCAGCTGCAACTACAGTCTAGCTCATATAACAGCACACATGGAGGTCTTTAAGCTACTAGAGCTCAGGAGGAGCTAACACTTACACAACATAAGGACTCATATGAGCTCAGAACATCTAGCAGTGGTCCTTTAAGCTGATAAAAGCCCCATGACTGGAACAGTCCTGCAGGAAGGCAAGACAGTGGGCAGGATTCACAAAACCTCCATGTAAGAGTTAACATGTCTTACACGGAGGCTACAGTTAAACGGTATGACGTCAGCATGCCATGCATATGCATGAGGCATGCTGAATCACACCCTAGGCTAACACGGTCTGTGTAGGAAAGTAGGGGGCGTGTCCAAATGGCGAGTTCTGGAAAGGGACACGCCCCCAGAAGAGTCAGAGTCCTGAAAGTAACCTCCCACGAGCGAGTCCGCGGACATGTCAAGAAACACAACACCACACATGCCCCCACAGACTATAAACCCAACTGTAATGTAAAATGTAAAAATAATAGTTTAATTTTTTTTTTATAATTTCAAAAATGTTTGCCAGTTGCACTCGGTTCCGCGGGTATGCCCTCCGCTCAGCCACAGTTAGCAGTCATTGAAAAGCATATAAGATCTAAATATGCAAATTAAGCCACGTAGCAATAGCGTAGCGGTAGAGACGTTGGCCAAAGAGGAGGTAGTCACAGTTCGAGCCCCCACAACATCATTTTCTATATTTAGTTAAATAAGCATGAAACAATCCCCTGACATGTATGTATATATATATATATATATATATATATATATATATATATATATATGTATATATATATAACTATAATTTAAGTAAAATGTAATGAAATGGGCCATGTATTTTTGAAGAAATCCAAGACAATAAAATAAAAAAAATGTCATAAGTGCCCATAGCTGAGCAGCTCTTTCACAAGCTGAGTATGACTGCTAGCAGGTGAGCAGCGGTTTAACAGGTGTAATATGAATGCCCGGAGTTGAGCAGTGCTTTAACACACTTAAAATGGGTGCCTGTAGCTGAGCAACACTTCACACAGCGTAATATGCGTGCTCATAGCCAAATAACGTGGTACCCAGCGTAAGCTGTTTACGCGGAGCTGCGCAGCGCGTCAGCCGGCTTACCGACGGGCAACGTTGAGCAAGCTGTATCAAAACCGCCTTTACACAGACACACCTCCTAGCCTGTCTAGACAGTAGTAAAATAAAAAAAAGCAATGGTTGGGCTCGAACTCAGGATACTGTGCACCATAGTCAAAGTACTAAACCACTAAGCCATGACAGTTGTACTGAGAAATGCAGTATTAGCATATATATAGGAATGAATGGAAATAGAAGCATGACAAAGCAGGTTTTTATAAGCTGATATATGTCCAAAATGGTCAATCACAGATAAGTGCGGGAAAATGGGCATATATAAGCCCCATAGGTGGGAATACACAGCATAACTGATTGTGGAACCCATTTGCAGTCAGGATGGCAGGTGTAGGAGAGGGCAGTCGCTTCTAAGCACAGAGGTGGGGTGTTGAGGAGTCCAAATATATGGTTTGGCTCCTAGTCCACGATCATGAGGCTCAACTCATGCAGGGCCAGGTTCCCTGGGGTGCATACAAGGCAGAGGCATGGAACTGGTTGGCACATGATCTCACCAGTGCCACAGGCATACCAAGGACTGGTGAACAGGTCCATCACCACCATGTGGACCTGAAGAGACGTAAGCAGGACCAACTGAACCGTTGGATCCAGGAGGCCCGGCAAATGCCCAACGCCCCACTACTGAGTAAGTATCCATGTAATTAAGTATGTAAGAAATTTATCTTAGCCTATATTATGGAGATGTATGTTCCAATATTACTTCATTTATATCACAGCTGCAGGTGTCCGTTCTATGAATCGTCGAGCCTATGCTGATAGGCTGGTGCGGTTGCGCCACCAGGCAGGTTAGTAATTATTTTGATGGAATTGTTACAGAATATATGTGAGACAGCTTGTGAAAGAGTTCAGTGTAGTCACATATTAATAAAGTTCAAATAAGCCTAAAAGAAAGATTCTGCTAGTACTGTATGATTAGATAAGTGATGCAGCCTGTAATCCAGAAATAAAAATTAAATAAGTGTCAAATAGAGATTTTCCACCTGTATTGTAATATCAGATAACTGCTTCAGCCTGAAAATGACTGGTGAACAATCTACACAGGATAGACATGTGTCAAATACATCCCCTTTTAAAATCTGCCATATGAAATAAGTGAGTCTGTTGGAAAGGATTGTTGTAACAAGTAAGAAATGTTAATAACGCCTAGAATTCAGTACCATCTTGAATTGTAAAAATAAAACAAGTGAGAGTGTGAGAAAGAGGTATGAATCGACCAAGAAAGCTGTAATAAGTCTGGAATAAAGTTATACTGCAGTCAGTGCATTATGAAATGAATGAGACAGCCACAACCAAAGAGTGAAATGGGTTTAAGAAAGTATTGAACCTGGAATGTGTCTGTCCCACAATTTGGATATGTTGCTGTACCCTTGCAATATGGAGATAGTATGGTTGTATGAAATACTGAACATCCACAGTTGTCTAGAGCCATATAAATCAAATGTAGCAGGATGCTGTACCTGAACACAGCCAGATATGAACATGTATGAATAAAAATGGAATGTATATTAATGTAGCAGTAACATTCGAACCACCACCAACATTCCTAAGGTTACATATAGGAAACTGTACTAAGACATGTAGGATATATATATCTGCAGCTACTAGAAATGTACAGCATATGTATAGGTAGTTTAAGTTGTTAATGTAATATTTCTTCACCCTACCCTGTTTCACAAATAATGCCATTCCACACCAAACTGGGTATGTGTATTCACAATTAATTCCCATGGACATTTGTCCTGTTGGTTCATACATATCTGCATGTACGTTGATGCATGTGCCCTGTTCACATATCCAAACCTGATGGCCTGTTGCCATCAATCAACCCTGGATGCTGTTGGATTGTGTACTGTTGTTCTAAATGTGCATGTGTTATGCTTGCTGTTCAATGTTTGGAATTCATGGGTGTTTGGTTAATGGGAATACTGATGCATGCTGTTACAACTAATTTTGAATGGCGCTGTTTGTTACTAACCCAAAATGTCATAAACTACTGCTAAACATAGAACAAGAGGGAAGGCGGGTTCCAGCGGACCCACCTCTCCCACCTCAGCTGGTGAGTGCACCTGGCACTAGTGCCCAGGCCGGAACCTCCTCCGGTGGCCCTGTGCCACCTTCAGGTGGAAGCACTGCAGGGGATGGGGCACGTCCCCCCTCTGCAAGCGTGGCCGGAGGAGAACATCCACTCACCCTCCAAAGTGTCCGGTCTGTGGTGCGTAGCGAGATCAGGCATTCTGTGCTTGAACCCCTACGTCAGCTTGAGGCACGGGTGGCGCAACTCATGGGTGTGTCTGCCCGTCCTATACAGCCCCCAGCACAGCCCCGTCCTGGGCAGTGAAGGTGCAGTGGTAACTGCCCATGGGTGGGGATCTCAGTTCCACTGTTGTCATCTGTGGATTCATGGGCTCGCGATATCCAAACATCCGTCTCCATCAATTGCGTTTCCCCCCCACATGTGTCATACTCCACCCCTGTATGCATCTTGTTTGTCTTGTCTGTTAACCTCCCCAACCTACCTCCCCAAATATACCTACTTCCTATACCTCACATTCCACTCTCACCTGAAAAAAAAATAAAAAGGGCACTCTATTCCCACAAAAAAATTACGCCCCATACATAGCTGCCCATTTTCCAGACATGTCTGCTGGACATGTCAACTGATAATTAAAATTGGCTGTACAACATATTTTGTTGTCCTCACCCCTCTCTTAGGGGTTGAAGGTTTCAAATTTCACACCAAATTACACACATATGCACAGCTGTTGCTGATAAAGAAATGAGCAGCTATGGGCCTTCCCTACATCCTTCCTGCAAATCCAGAGCTTGTTTTCCTACTGTCCTACCCTCTTTGTGCCTCCTTTATCACCACTTTCCTATCTCCCCATTTTCTTTTTTTTTAAAAGAAATTAGCGCATGTGTTAGCAAGAGTAAGCACTTTTAAGCAGTAGTCAGCGGGTGTGCGCTTGTGTGCGCTTAGCTAAACGTGTGTGCGCGAAGCTAAGCGGCACTGCGCATGCGTGAGCACCATGCAAACCAGAGCAAACCCGCTTACTACTGCTTAAAAGTGCCTTAGTCACTCTGAATGACAAGGCCTGTAGTCTGCTCAGCAGAAAAATAAAATTGCCCTGTCAGTCTCGAACTCAGGACCTTGGAAACACTAGTCTGCATGACTTTCCACTAACCTATGACTGATAGACTAGAACTTTGTGCTGAAAGTAATATATCATGAAATAGAAGGACTGAATGTAAAGGGAATATAGGAAGGCTATTACACAAAGCTTGTTTCTTGTATCTTTACTGGCAATTCTTGTGGAATTGCATTACGTTAGTGTGATAAGAGAAACAGCCATGCTAGTAGGTACTAATGTTACAGTAGCATCTTGCAAACCCCACAGAGTATCAGAGCAGGATAAACACTGCCATATTTAAATAGGTAAGAGGCCAGACCTCCCAACTGTGACTGATTTACAGGGATGTCCCTGATTTCCAAACAAATGTTAACTGTGCCCCACTGACTCCCTGTGAAATGTACTAACAGTAGGCAGAAAGGTGGGGAATCCCACGTAATGGTAACTGTCAATAAGTTAAAGTAGACACTACTTGCGTGTCAGAAATGGTGTAGTAATACATATGCTCAAAATACCCCACAGTCACAACTGCAGAATATCTGCAATATATCATGGGTGTATCCCACTGATATGTACCATTCCCTGAGGCTGCTCAAATATATACCTGAGAATATCTGAGGCCTGCAAGTGTCAGAAACACACAGGCATATCAGCCTGTCTGCTGTTACACACTCTGCGAATAGCTGTAGAACTGCTTCCACAAGCACACCCTCATTTAGGCGTACAACCCAGAAATATCAAAGGATGTAGCCATCTAATAAACTAAGGACAGTATAGCAGTTTACAAGCACTGCATGTGCCTGATATTCATAACTGTTAGTACAAAGTAGAAGGCCCCACTACTGCTCAGCAGCAAAATAAGATACCCTTGTAAGTGTCAAACCCCACACCTTGGCCTCACCAGACTGCATGCAGTGCCACCAAACTACACCAAACATATAAGAAATTGCTGCTGAAAGAAATATATCATGCATTACAAGGAGTGAATGTAAATGGAAAATAGGAAAGCCATAGCAACACATTCCAGTAAAGACAAATAGCAGGCCTTCAAGGAGTGAATGTAATGGCTAAATAGTGAAGCCATAGCAAGAAATTGCAAGAGCCACTGTTGTATACCAGTTAATCCACAAGTCCCACAGGAAAGTACATACTCCCATGTAAACAGTATTAGCATTATTAGGTGTGAGTTAACATACACACTGAGAAGAATGAACTGGAAGAAGCAACAGTCAGGTTTCAGTACAACATGCATTTCAGTGGCTACAACACAGCCTTAGATATGAGAGACATACCAACCTTTTGACTCACACAACAGTGTCCACAGCAAACCAGCATGGTCCCCACCTTGAAAAAATGAAAGACCTATGCCTACCTAACCTAACATTTTATAGCACTGTCCTGAAATCACAGTGAGAACTGCAATTACCACACAGCAGGCTGCATGCAATTAGTAAATGCTGGCCAACAATTGGTGCAGAGGCCATCACATGCACATGTGCAGATACCTACAAAAGCAGCCTGTACTCCCAGTCCACACATGCAATAATATCATTGCAGCAACTGGAGGGAGAGAGTGAGACAGACAGAGAGAGAGAGACACCAAAAAAAAAAAAAAAAAAAGCCATCAAGACAGCAGCAAGCCAGCCAGCAACAAGCCAACCAGCCAGCAGCCAGCCAGCAGCAAACCATCCAGCAGCAAGGCAGCCAGCCAGCAGTAAGCCAGCCAGCAGCAAGCCAGCCAGCAGCAAGCCAGCCAGCCAGCAGTAAGCCAGCCAGCAGCAAGCCAGCCAGCAGCAAGCCAGCCAGCCAGCAGCAAGCCAGCCAGCCAGCAAGCCATCCAGCAGCAAGCCAGCCAGCCAGCTTCAAGCCAGCCAGCCAGCAGCCAGCAGCAAGCCATCCAGCAGCAAGGCAGCCAGCCAGCAGCAAGCCATCCAGCAGTAAGCCAGCCAGCAGCAAGCCAGCCAGCCAGCAGCAAGCCAGCCAGCAGCAAGCCAGCCAGCCAGCAGCAAGCCAGCCAGCCAGCAGCAAGCCACCCAGCCAGCAGCAAGCCATCCAGCAGCAAACCATCCAAAAAATCTTTCAGAAACATAGGTAATGTAAACTGCATAATCTAATAATCTACATACTGTGAACCCTCCATATGTGTTAGCTGTCTGTATCTATATGTATATGAAGACATGCGTAAGGCAAGGGACATACTGTAACTGTTAGTGAAGGCTGGACATACATATGTAGTTGAAGGTTGCTATGTGCACATATCAATGCAGGTTGTAGTACAACATACAATGTACAATGTAGGTTGTACAGCAATGGATGTTTAGAAGTATGTTAGTGTGTGTATGTGTATGTGTATATATAAATATATGTATATATATATGTATATATATATATATATATATATATATATATATATATATATATATATATATGTACATAGATAGAGAGGTATGTATAAATGGATAGACATATATAGATAGATAGGTAGAATATGTATATACATATATATGTAATAGACACATACATATATAGATATCTATAGATACATACACATATACAGACAGATATGAATGTCTATAGATATGTGTGTATATGAATATCTCTCTCTCTCTCTCTCTCTATATATATATATATATATATATATATATATATATATATAGACTGAGAGAGGCACATGTGGGCAGATGTATTGCAATAGGTGCCTGGTGACAAAGGCATGGACTGAACACCAGTGTGGATACTGAAGTACCATACCCCATTCCAAAACACTTTAACCACTAACTACCACATAGGTGGTTGCCTGCCTACTACTGGAGGTGTGAGAAGGGAACATGGGAAACAAGTGTACAATATCCTCCCCTTTGATATCCACAGTGGCACACTAATCTTGTAATCCCTGTACATGGTACGTGTCATCACAAATGGTGTGTCAGCTAGAGAAATTTAGGTCACTGTATCCCTCTAAACCTCACAATGTCCTACATGGTGGGTACCTCCCATGACAACTACAGCAAGGGAAAAGGACACAGACATACCTAACAAAGAGTGATAATGCCCTCAAACACATTCCCTATGCAGAGTGACTGACAAAACCACAGGGTGCCTTTCATACTACCTACACAGAGGTTACCACTGCTGGATATACAGAGTTATGTCACACACATACCAGTTGTCCAACCACCATGGTAACACCTCACAATCTGTCCAGCCTAAATGACCTATGGCCCTCATCCTTGTCACCGCAGTAAAGAGCACATGCTGGAGGTACAGGTTGCTATCCACAAATAAGCCATACCCTGGACTAAACCACCCAGCATTAACAAGCAAGGCTCCTTATTAGTAGATGGCAGACATACCCATGATGAATGTTATGCAGATAGGTAATATGCTGTATGAGTCACCTCTGTGTAACTGTATGACAGGAGCAAGTACAATCACATTACATGTGTCCCAAGGGGCATGGTAGCATAACACTATGCTGCCATAGGCCCAGGGCCAATAGCATAGTACCTACCTATGACACAATGCACACACATGTAGTCATTGCAATACCAACTATGTGAGGTGGAATGAGTGTGCCACTGACTGTGTGCAAGGTCTGTAATGGTGTGATTGCTCAGCATGACATTGTGTCTGTCATGGTAGTGTGTGTCCTTGGTGTGAGGCCAGAGAAAGATGTGTCAGTTATTGGGATACAAACATACTACATTGCCATATGTTGTGCTGTGGTTCCCTGTATATGACTGCGGTGTAGGTAGGGGTATGGCAGCAAAGACTAGGGTGGATTACCATTGAAACTGTAACTGTGCATTGCATGGGATGACAATATTCCCCATCCATTAACTTGATACATACCCCCAGTGTGAGGTTGCGCATTGGACCTCAAACAGTGTGCCAAGTGCTGGTGTATACTAGTTTGTTGTATGGAGTGTGGCAGGCACTGTCACACAGTTGTTGGCTGAGCACTGATATGTGTTAATTTACATGTGTATCCTCTGATAGACAGACAGATGCTATATATGGCAGTTCAGTGATATCAGTACAGTAGAGTATTATGTGTGCCATATTACTTGCTCACATATTTTTCTTTTCCTTCCAGGGCGATGGTGCATCAGCACAACCCCTGTTATTCAGCTGCAGAGGATGAGGAGATACACCAGAGCCTGGTGCGGGATTTTTCCACACTTTTTTCCCAGACGAGCCAGAACCAGCAGGAGAGGGCTGCACTGTGGCAAGACCTTGTCCGTCAGGTAAATGACATAGGCATATAACTGGACATATGAGCAGGCACGCCATCACTGCAGTGATTTAATTAGCAATGTCCGTCAGCGTGCATCTGATATCCACAGACAACAGCTTGCCACAGGTGGTGGGGTACCTATCCACCCCCTCACCAGACTGGAGGAGCTCCTCCTAAGTGTTGTGGCTCCAGCCCAACAAGAACAACATCCACAGACATGTGTCATGATGGAGGCTGGAGCCACCCAGCATATGGACATGGAGTGTGCAGGTAACATGCCATATCTGTAGTTGAGTGTTGTCTGCACTGGTAGTTTATGCATGTGTGAGATGTGTACTCTGTGTGTAGCTGTTATCCTGGAAATTCTTGTGCAAGATTGATATTCTGAATATCATCAGTACACCTGTGAAAGCCAACTGTTGTACTACTGTACTGTATCATACTCACAGTATCAATGGCACAGTTGTGCCCACTGACAATAACTGTCTTATTTGTGCAGGTCCCTCTGGGGTAACAGCAAGGCAGACAATCCATGCTGGTGAGTGTGTAATAACAATACTATTAATACTAATGATAATAATAGTAATAATACCCTCAAACAGTATTGTGTATGTGTTGGATTGCAGGTGTGTGTGTGTTTGTATCTCATGTACTGAGGAGTGTGCATGTGTGCATGTGTGCATGTGTGCATGTGCCCATGTGCATGTGTGCATGGGCATGTGTGCATGTGTGCATATGCCCGTGTGCATGTGTGCATGTGTGCATGTGCCCGTGTGCATGTGTGCATGTGCCTGTGTGCATGTGTGCATGTGCCTGTGTGCATGTGTGCATGTGTGCATCTGCCCATGTGCATGTGTGCATATTTGCATGTGCCTGTGTGCATGCGTGCATGTGCCCTTGTGCATGTGTGCATGTGTGCATGTGCTCATGTGCATGTGTGCATGTGCCCGTGTGCATGTGCCCGTGTGCATGTGTGCATGTGCCCATGTGCATGTGTGCATGTGCCCATGTGCATGTGTGCATGTGCCCATGTGCATGTGTGCATGTGCCCATGTGCATCTGTGGTAACATTGTGTACACATTGTAAAATGTGCTTCCTGTCTTCCTCTCACAGGTTCTGATGTTGCTCTGTTGGCGTGCAGCAGGGAACCTGAAGCCACTGCTGGGGATAGTGATAATGATGATACATGTGTAATGGCACAGGGAGGTGTGACAGGGTCTGTTGTTGGTCAGCCAATCGACAGTACACAGCAGTCAACCTCATCAATGCGCACAGTCATCTTGCCGATACATCCATTGTCACCAATGTCCTTAGCTGAGGGACAGCATACAGTGGGCATTAACCAGGGTAATGTGGTATCAGTGGCACATGCGCCCCCTCACAGCAGCCATGGCCAGAGTCCTGACATGGTACCATACAGGCAGATGTCCAGGGGTTCTCGTGGGAGCATCCGTGGTCGTACTGCCCCTGTCAGACGTGCCCACAGAGGTCTTTCAACCTCAGCTATGTTCCGGGCTGTAATGCAGGCACAGGTACGTATGGAACGGTACACCAGACAGGGTCTGAGGGAGCTTAGAGCTCATCACACTGCTATGAATGACACTATGCGTGACATAGCGGCTGCCAACCGTACTGTTGGCGAGGTCATTGACAGATGTTGAGGGAACACATTAGATCTGTTCCACAACTACATGTCCATGAGCCAGGGCAATGCAGGACAGTTGAGGCATCAACGTGGAAGTATACCAGCAACATCAGCAGCTGGCAGTTGTCGCTGACGACAACAAACCTGCAGCCGCTCCCATAGTGCCAGTACCAGCCCCAGCAATGCTGGGTCTGTGCTGTCATCAGACCGCCCTAGAACACCATGTGCATGTGGCTCCGGACAGTCCCATCAGGGACATGTGTCCAGTCATCAACCAACTGCTTCTGATGACAGTACACAGTCTGGCTTAGTACCTGATACTGTCCGTAGAACCCCTGCCAGGCACAGGTACCATGTCCATGGCCAGAGACAGTGATCTGTATGACCTGGCAGGTACAGTCTGTGGCTGTCCACAAACACCCATATATGGCAGCCATGAGGTGGAACTGTGTGCATGCATACACGCATGCATAATGCTAACACCTATGGCTAACACATACACACACACACTGCATCAACATTGCCCCATGTTGTACTGTTGTCCCTCACTAACACACACACACATACATGTCAATTGGATGTGTCAGTGGCAGACTCTGGCATACCAAGTACACACCCTGTGCATATGATGAAACTGTGCCACCTCCAACAATCTGTAACATTAATGCAGGAACAGGATAGCATGGTGCTGATGCACAGGGTGACTACATAGAACTGTAGTAATATTATCATGTTGTTAACAGTACAGTGTAATGATATCATTGTGGGTATATCCCAGCATGCCTGATGCATTAACAGTATGATTGTCATTGTAGTTTTTTATACACCAGTGTTAATTCCAACAGTGTAATGTCTGCACATCTTGGCATTCTGGTGGTAAGGCTGAAAACACAAACCCACCTACATAGGTAGCACAGGGGATAAGAAAATGGAAGTAATGATACTCAATGCCAGACATGTAAACCGCAAGATGCATGCAGTCCAAACTCTACTCAGCATGGAGAATGTTGATATCTGTGCAGTGACAGAAACCTGGTTCAAGGCTCCCAAGAGCACCCTAGCACTACCAGGTTACACCTCCTACCATGCTTTACAGCCCCAAAACATGGAACTAACTATGAGAGGAGGGTGAGTATCAATAAATGTCAAGGATACCCACACCCCCAGGTTGGTGCCACACCATGAAGCATCACAGACTATCCACGTGCAACTAACAGTGGGTAAAACTGCCTTCCAGTTCATAGCCTGCTAAAGACCACCCTCCCAAACCCAGGAAACCCACTTGGCCTACTTAAGAACACATGAATATATGAAAGTGTCTCCAAACAACATTATATTGGGCAACTTCATCTACCCACACATAGACTGGGAGCATTACTGTAGCTCCAACACGCTAGGCCAAAGGTTCCTAGAATTCATAAACTCAAATGCTATGGAACAACTTGTTACCACTCCCACAAGAGGGGAAAACATACTGCACCTGATCATCACCAACATGGGGACACTATGCTCCAGACCAGAAGTGTATCCCTCACTGGTAAGATGACACCATAGAGTAATCTCACTGCATATTCACAGACCAACCGCAGCCCCTGCACAGAAAACCACAGTGAAGAAGTTGTGTAAAGCAAATTACACACAGCTCAAAACTGAGACAGAGGTGGAATCCTTCAAAGCCCCTGGGCCTGTGGGAAATACAGCCCACACTGCTGAAGCCTTTATAAACGCATTCTATGAACACCTCCAGGAATGCACAGATCATGCAATTCCAAATAGAACCAAGACCCAATCCTCCAAAGACAGGCATCCTTTCTGGTGGACCCCAGCCACATAACAGAAAACAATAGAAGGAGGAAGCTACTACATGATCGACCAATATCCCACAAAGGGAAGGTATCTCTGATCAGTATTTGGACAAAAATTACGGGCACTCATAAAATCGTCTAAGGCCAGCTTCAAAAGAAATATTGCACAAGACACAAAGGATAATCACAAGGCTTTCTTTACTTATGTTAGGAATCTGGGTGGGAATTCCCACCCAGATATGCTCAGAAGTTGTCCTAAATGACACAGAATACACCTAAGCCACATACATTGCCAACATCATTGCTGACAGGTTCAGCACAAACATCTCACCCCCCTCCCCACCACAAGGGCAAATATATATCCCAGCAGACTGATGCCCCCCTGACATCTGAGATGCTCAGTCGCCCTCTCCAAAGCAGAAACACAGCATCAATGGGAGCAGACAGTGTCCCAGGCTGCATCCTACATGAACTCAAAGAAGAACTAAACACAAACATAAAAGTACTGTTCAATCCCAGCCTTACTACAGGATATGTAGCCTATTAGTGGCGTACAGCAAAAGTGACCCCTCTCCACAAAGGTGGTGCCTCAACGGATCCTGGAAACTATTGCCCTGTACACCTGACTAGCTTGGTCTGCAAAGCTATGGAAAGGATCATCACAGACCTCATAAATAAAGTTATTGGGGACCTACAGACACTGGATCCTACCCAGTTCGGCTTTGTTGAGGGCACATCCTGCCTCTTAAACCTGGTTGATGTCTTTGAAACAGTCACCAAGGCCAATGACGAGGGGAAGGTGTTCAACACAGCCTACCTGGACCTCGCAAAAGCCTTCGATACAATACCCCACTCAGGTATATTTCTCGGAGGTACAGGCCAACACAGAAGGACTGTGGCTGAGCAGGTTCACAGATGACTGCAAACTGTGCGCCATAATCAACTCTCCAGCTAACAGAAGCATCCTACAAAAGGGCCTCATAGAAACAGACAGCTGGTGCCAGAACCATGGCCTCAAGCTAAACGCCAAAACCTGTATAGTCATCCCCTTTGGCAAAAACTAAGTGACCACAACTTAACACATAGGTGGTAAGCCATTAAGTACTGTACACATGATTAGGGACCTGGGGACCTGAGTTGATAGCAAACTGTCATTTGACAACCACATGGTTGTAGTGGTTACACAGACAGTTTATATAAGCCACCTAATCATGAAGAGATTCACAGCTAGATCACAGGAGGTCATCGTGCCTCTTTAGTCATCCCTCATCAGGCCCATAATTGAGTACAATGCCCCTTTTGTGGTGTACCTTACCAGACACCTGACTTGCAGCAACTGGAAAGTCCACAAAAGTACCTCACCAAGGGGATCAAAGGGCTCAAACAGATGCCTGACATATAGAACCATGTCCAACCTGGAATTAATGGACATGCTGCACCTCAGAAAATCCAAATCCCATGGAGGTATGTGCTCGTGACACTTGCACCTCAGCACTTACATAAATAGGACATGCTGGAGGGACAGATTCATAACCCAGAGGTTCCCTTCACTATGGAATAAAATCACAGTCCAGGTTAGGCAGAGTCCCTTAATGACTCTCTGCAAGAGGAATGTTGCTGACTGGATGGGAGATTGTAGGTTTACCCCGGGTATCACTTCTGTGTCACTGTTACACAGAGGCTGAGTATACTAACCTGGAAAAAGGCCATATCAAAATTCATTTAACATGGGTGTCAAAAGACAAACACAGTCTGGATAGGCTTATAACTGCCCTAGGGCAGATAGCCTAGTATGAACCTATGAACCTATTACATGATGTATCCTCAACTGATACACAGATATAGGATACCCAGTGTCAGTGATATCCCTGCAGTACTACACTATACCAGTAGCCATTCTTACTGAGCCACACACATCCCTGTGAAGAATGCTGTTTGGCATATAGCAGTCTCACATACATGCCAACACACTAGCGATATGTTAATCCACGACTGGAAATGTATACAGTGGCCTACAATGCATTCTGCACATGACACACATGACCACCACATGGGTATCATACAGATGGATACCTGTTGTCCAAGCCATGCTCTATTACTGTAACGCAACTGTAACTTTGTCATCAGCATGTACTTAACATAGTATTCCAGTAGTACCATGTAGGTGGCAACACCCATCATGTAGAACGGGTAATGGTGTGTACATATGGACAAGTGTTTTCTTGTCTATCCTGTGATATTCACATTTCCAAAGGTATTGTGCAGTCCCTTGGTGTATCACCTAAGCAAGAAGGTGTCTTTATGCATATCAGCAACAGTTGCCATACACCTACACTGGATGTCCATTACTCACAGACTTTGCTGTGTTATAACATGTGTGACATATACTCCAGACATGAACCCTCACCCACATTAATATATCACAGCTTTCATGATTGTGTGTCATCCAGTTGGCCTGGGACACAGATCACTGCAGTAGCCTGCATTGTCAACAACACACATGTATGGCGTACAGTCTGGGAATCTACAGGACATGCTGGCACAGGTAACAACTGTATTCACATGAGGCAGGCTTCACACATAGGAAATATTTAATGTCACAGGTACATATCTCTATGTGGCACACACATACCTGATGTGTGCATTGAAATTACTGTTATAATTATATGTCATACCATAATAAAAGCAACACCCACCACACATTGACAAACACACACATGGCATTCATAGGATTCAAACCCCTACCTAACTATGACACTTGAGAGAGACGCATTAGCAGAGTACATTATTCGCATTACTGGGGGGTTTTCTTCTCCTGCTACACTTATAGGATGCTGACATCATCAGTCTTTACAAAGAGGAATGTACATCATGTAGTGTGTTATTCCAGTTGCCAAAAGGTCCATTTCTTTCAAAGAGAATTGCACACACCCTGCCCCCCCAAACCCCTACCTAACTATGCTATGACACTTGAGAGAGACGCATTAGCAGAGCGCACTATTCGCATTACTGGGTGGTTTTCCTTCTCCTGCTATACTTATAGGATGCTGACATCATCAGTCTTTACAAAGAGGAATGTACATCATGTAGTGTGTTATTCCAGTTGCCAAAAGGTCCATTTCTTTCAAAGAGAATTGCACTCACCCTGCCCCCCCCCACACCCCTACCTAACTATGCTATGACACTTGAGAGAGACGCATTAGCAGAGCGCACTATTCGCATTACTGGTTGGTTTTCCTTCTCCTGCTATACTTACAGGATGCTGACATCATCAGTCTTTACAAGGAGGAATGTACATCATGTAGTGTGTTATTCCAGTTGCCAAAAGGTCCATTTCTTTCAAAGAGAATTGCACACACGCTGCTCCCCCAAACCCCTACCTAACTATGCTATGACACTTGAGAGAGACGTATTAGCAGAGCGCGCTATTTGCAGTACTGGGTGGTTTCATTTCTCCTGCTATACTTATAGGGTGCTGACATCATCAGTCTTTACAAAGAGGAATGTACATCATGTGGTGTGTTATTCCAGTTGCCAAAAGGTCCATTTCTTTCAAAGAGAATGGCACACACCCTGCCCCCCCACCTCCAAACACACTGAGCATTTGCAGGATTCAAACCCCTACCTAACTATGTTATGACACTTGAGAGAGACACATTAGCAGAGCACGCTATTCAAATTACTGGGTGGCTTTTCTTCTCCTGCAGTATTTATAGGGTGCTGACATCATTATTTTGAAAGAAGTATGTACATCTATTACTATCCCTCAGTATGGGGGATAGAATATATATGCATTAACAGACGCCTACTTCAGGGTCACATATGCACATCTGCACTGCCAGGTTTTGTTTTATACCATGCTTCGTGACCACAGGACTTGTAACACACAACACAACCAGGGGGTGTATCCATATACATCACAGATACACACACCTCTTGGTTGTTACCACTGCACTAAGCATGACAGGCCATACATATGCAACTAGCATTGTGCAAAACTGACTTTTGGTTTGGTCTGTAGTTCAGACCACCCCTCCCATATCCAGGAACCACACTTGGCTTCCCTGGGAACAGTGTAGGATATGAAGGTGTTCACATACACCATTACAGTGGTTAACTTCAGGTACAGGAATATTGAGTGGGGGAACTACTCAGGCCTAAACAACATCACCCTACAGCCAGTACAATTTGTGAATCCATGTGCTATGGCAGAACCAGTCACCACAGCCACAAGGGGAAATACATATTGGACCTGACCATCAGCAACATGGGGACTCTATGTTCCACACCAGAGGTAGACCACCATTGTTAATATCTGAACATAACCAACTTTCCCTGGACGTCCGTATCCCATCCCCACCCCCAGGCAAGGAAATCACTGCAAACAAAGTATTTCTCAAAAGCAGACTTTGCACTTGTGAAGACTGGGGTGGAATACTTCAAAGGCCCCATGCTGGAGGATTATACAGCCCAATCTGCAGAATCCTTTACAAATGCATTCTATGAGCATCCGGAAGGTTTGCATTGATCATGCTATCCCAAATAAAACCAAGACTCCTCCACAACAGGAGACCTGTCTGGTTTACACCTGCCATATATAAGCTGTACAACAGAAGGAGGGAGTTAATACATTACAGAGCAATATCCCACAGAGGGAGGACATCTCTGAACAGTATTGGCAAGACACTTCAATCCCTCACAATCATCACTTGCAAGTTTTGACAGTGAAATTGTCCAGACACTGCAGATAAGGCTCCCCTCAGTCTGGAATTCAATCCCAATTAATGTTGGACATAGCCCCTCGCCAACCCTCTTCCAGCAAACTCCAGCCACATGGATGTGACATTGCAAATTCAACCCCTGGGATCTCCACTGTGTCCCTGCTTGATGGAGGCACAGCACACTAGCCTTAAACTATGCCTTCTGTGACCTACTTTACAGAGGCACAGTAGGCTACTGTACTGGGGAGGCAGATGCCAAATACACTCTGGCTAGGCTTATGTATTCCCTAGGGCAAACAGCCTAGTATTGACCTCTACACCCATATGTTTATGTTTCGGATGCACAATATTTGTTGCAGAGAAACTGTTTGCAGGTCTTTATTGCCATAGCTTTCCCTGTTTCTATGAACTTGTGTATCTGTGGAAGATGTTGTTCCACTATATTACTTATGTCTCTGTTGTCATTTAACTGTGTGCACTGGGCAGATTGCTGTATTGTGGTAGGTTCCTGGCTTAACACATACAAATGCCAGATATGTGTGGCCAACTGCTATACTGAGACATGACCTAAGTGTGTGAGCATGCCCAGTTCAGGCTTTCCATGGTTTGTTGCCTGACATATGTCTCATTTATCAAAGTGTGTGAGCATGCCCAGTGTGACCTTTCCATATGTTGTGATCTGAGGTCCACCACATTTGTGGTTGTGTGTGAACTTGAACAATATTTGACATTTATAGTTGTGTGTTGAGGTCATGTTGTGTTCTTACTGCCCAACTGCTTTGTGTCTGAACCCAACAGGGATTATGCTGTGCCTGCAGGGTTTCCATGGGATAGTTTGCATACACTTGTCAACATTCTTTCATACTGATCAAACACTGTAATATTGTATAGTGTACTGGTTCAGTCCTTTCACTGTGACGGACAGTATCCTGGGTTTCAGTCCTATCACTGCTTTAAATATTCATACTGAGCACAACAGACTGGTTATGGGCCAGTTGTGCAAATATGACCATGTTGCATTTTGTTCAGCTATGGCCTACTTAAACCAGGCTTGTCCAACATTAGTAGTGTATTCCACAACTGGAGCGGACATTGAGAAACACTAGGCTATGTGCCCTAGGCCATTTCTAATCCTAGTCAGAGAGTGTGTTTGTCCTTCAACACACATTTTAACTGGAGTTTGTCATGACATTTTTCAAGGTTAGTATACTGTGCCTCTGTCTAACCGTGACATAAAAGTGATACCCAGGGTAAACCTACAATCTCCCATCCACTCAGCAAGATTCCACTTGAACAGAGTCAATGAGGGACTCTCTGGCTAACCTGGACTTGGAGTTTACTCAAGAGTGGAGGGAGCTTCTGGGTTATGGATCAATCACTACAGCATGTCCTATTTATGTCAGTGATGAGGTTCAGGTCTCTCATGTGCATAGCTCACTGGCATTCAGATTTTACAAGGTGCAGCATGTGCATTGATTCCAGCTTGGACATGGCTTTATACATCAGGCACAGATCGCCTCTGGGCAGGCAGTATGCCACTGTGTGGAGCTGCAGTTTGTTTAATCAGGCAACACATGGCATCTGTTACAGCCCTTTGATCCTCCTGGTGAGGTACTTTTGGGTCTTTCCAGTTGCTGGAAGTGTCTGCTAAGGTACATCCCACAAGGGCCATTGCACTCAATTGTGAGCCTGATGAAGGATGACTGAAGAGGCATGATGACCTCCCCTGATCTAGATGTGAACACCATCATGATTGTGTGGGTATATGAAATGTTTCTCTAACCACTACGGCCACATGGTTGTCAAATGCAAGATTTCTATCACCTTGTGTCTCCAGGTCTCTTATTACTTCTAAAGTACTTAATGGGTTAACACCTATGTGGTAATTAGTGGGCACTTATGGTTTTTCCAAAGGGGATGACTATACACTTTTCTGCATTTAGCTTGATGACATGGCTCTGGCACCAGTTGTCTGTTTCTATGAGGCCCTTTTGTAGGATGCTTGTGTCAGCTGGAGGGTCATATATGGCACCCAGTTTGTAGTCATCTGCAAACTTGTTCAGACACAGTCCTTCCATGTTGGCCTGTACCTCTGAGAAATATATACCACACATGGGAAGTCCCAGGACTGAGCCTTATGGGATGCCAGTTGTAGCTGGTTTGGAGTCTGACATGGCTGCAGCATTTCTGACCATGTCAGTTCTGTCCTTGAGCTGGTTCGCAACCCATCTACTGACATAGGTGTTTATATTTAAGCTGCTGAGCTTATCTATAATGAACAAGTGGGGTATTGTATGGAAGGCTTTTGCAAGGTCCAGATAGGCTGTGTGGACCACCTCCCCCTCATCAATGGCCTTGGTGACTGTTTCAAATGACTCAACCAGGTTTAAGGGGCAGGATCTGTCCTTAAGGAAACCACACTGGGTAGGGTCCAGTGTCTGTAGGTCCCCAATATCTTTATTTCTGAGGTCCACGATGATCCTTTCCATAGCTTTGCAGACCAAGCTAGTCAGGATTCTGGGATGATAGTTTGCAGTATCCATTCAGTCACCACCTTTGTGGAGAGGGACCACTGTTGCTGTACACTGCTCTTTGGGTACACATCTTGTGGTAAGGCTGAGACTGATCAGTAGTTTTATTTGGTGTTCAATTCTTCTTGGAGTTCATGTTGGACACAGCCCAGGACACCATCTGGTCCCATTGAATGTCAGGGAGACAGCACTCTGCTGGGATAGATATTTTGCCTTTTGGTGGGGGGGGGGGATTTTGCACTGAACCTGTCAGGTTGAATGTTGACAATGTGTGTGGGTTTGGTGTATTGTTTGTCATTTTGGACTAATTCTGAGCATATCTGTGAATTCCAACCCAGGTTCCTACCATCGGTTAAGAAAGCCTTGTGATTATCCTTAGTGTCCTGTGCAATTTTTATCTTGTAGCTGGCCTTAGAGGATTTTATGTGTGGCCATAGTTTTTTGTTATAATACTGATCAGAGATGACTTCCCTTTTTGGGTTTTGCTCTATCATGTAGTAGCTTCCTCCTTCTCTTGCATGGTTTGCTAATGGCTGGGGTCCACCAGGTCGGATGCCTGCATTTGGAGGATTGGGTCTTGGTTTTATTTGGGATTGCATAATCCATGCATTCCTGAAGGTGTTCATAGAATGCATTTATAGAGGGTTCTGAGGTCTGGGCCATATTTTCCACAGGCACAAGGGCTTTAATGGATTCCACCTCAGTTTGGAGGAGTGCAAAATTTGCCTTACACATGTTTTTCACTGTGGTTTTCTGGCCAGGGACTGGGGTCGGGATGTGAATATCCAGTGAGATTACTCTATGGTCTGATCTTACCAGTGAGGGATACACTTCTCGTCTTGTGCATAGAGTCCCCATGTTGGTGACTATCACGTCCAGTATGCTTACCCCTCTTGTGGGAGTGGTAAGTTGTTCCATAGCATTTTGGTTTATGAATTTTAGGAACCTTTGCCCTAGGGTGTTGGAGCTAGAATAATGCTCCCAGTCTATGTTTGGGTAGTTGCAGTCGCCCAATATAATGTTGTTTGGAGATACCTTCATATTTTCATGTGTTCTCATGTAGGCCAAGTGTGGTTCCTGGATTTAGGAGGGTGGTCTGTAGCAGGCTATAAACTGGGAGGCAGTTTTAGCCACTGTTACTTGCCCGTGGATAGTCCATGCTGTTTCTTGCTGTGGCACCAACCTGGGGGTGTGGTTATCATTGACAATTCTTGATAGTCACCCTCCTTTTGTAGTTTGTTCCATGTTTTGGGGCTGTAAAGCATGGTATGAGGTGTAACCTGGTAGTGTTAGGGTGCTCTTGTGAGCCTTGAACCAGGTTTCTGTTACTGCACAGATACACACATTCTCCATGCTGAGGAGAGTTTGGACTGCATGCATCTTGCAGTTTAGACTTCTGGCATTGGGTAGCATTACTTCTAGTTTCTTATCCCTTGTGATACCTATGGAGGTGGGTTTGTGTTTTGAGCCTTACCTATTCAAGGTACTATGGGGGTGACAACAGGCTTTGCCAGTATCCAAAAGGCCAGGGGTGATAGGTGCAAGCCATCTCTAGCGGGTGGAGCATCATGTCTTGCTCAGCATGTCATCCCAGGCTGACAGGCATTGGATCCCCTTTGACTAACAGCAATACTTAAGCCAATTGTTGTAATTGATCATCTTGTCTTCATATTGTGGCATCATGCTTGGTGAGGGTAGTATGTTAGTCAGGGTCATCAAGTTTGCATATACTACATGGGGTTACATTGCTTAACACATGGCAATCATGCCTCAGGTGGTGCTGCAGGGCTGCCTATGTTGGATGCACATACTCCACTCCCTGTACATGTTTGAAAGCAGGTTGTGTCAACTTAGGCATCCCTTTTACTATATGTGTGAGTCAGAGAGAGGTATCATTTCCAGGGTTCCTACTGAGCCAGTGTATGTGCTATGCATTGCCTCTTTGCCAAGGCCAAGGCATACTGGGCACACCTCCTTCTGCCTACTGGGGCAGGCTCAGGTTGTTCCTCCTCAGAGTCATGCTCTGCCTGTGATGGCCTTGGCAATGGTGGGGGGCTGTTTGGCCCGGGCCTATGCTGGTCCTGCTGCAGCTGTTTTCGCAGAATCATATTATGTAGCATAGCACATACCATGACAATTTGGGTACATGTAGTTGGTGAGTACTGCAAGGCTCTACCAGATGTGTCCAGGCACCAGAACCATGACTTGAGCAGCCCAAACACACGCTCTATTACATTACGTGTTTGTGCATGTGCCTCATTATGGCGTTCCTGTTCAGGTGTGTGTGCATTTCTGATGGGTGTCATCAGCCACGGCTCCAGTGCATAGCCAGTATCCCCCAGTAGGTGACCATGTGGGATGTCCCCATTGGCAAATGTCTGGTACAGCTGCATCAGATGCCAGATATGGGAATCATGGTAGCTTCCAGGGCAGCCAGCACACACATTCAGTATTATGCCCTGGGCATCACACATGACCTGGCAGTTGATGGAGAGGAAGCCCTTGCGGTTGAAGTAGACCCTACCCCGCTCACCGGCTGGTGCTTTGATGCATATGTGCGTGCAGTCTATTGCACCCACTACCTCAGGGTATTCCGCTATTTGCTGGAAGAGATGCATATTGCTGGCCAATGCCTCACGGGAATTGGGGAAATATACATGATCGCCGACATGTGCTGACATGGCATCCAGGAACTGGTGCAGTACCCTGGATGCTGATGCCTGTGATATCCCCATCATATCACCAGTTGGTCTCTGGAAGGTACCTGTTGCTAGTATTCTTAGGCCAAAACATACCTTGGTTTCCACTGGGATGGGTTCCCCTCTGTTGGTTCTGTGTGTGAGGCGTGGCCTGCACAGCTCAACAATTTGCTGTAGGAGGTCTCTGTCCACTCTATAGTGCTCCACTATCTCCAGCTCACGTAACCCCTGGTAGGTGACCCTGGGCCTGTACACACTTCTCCGTCTCCTCACTGTGGGTTGTCTGGCAGCATTTGCATTGTCACCACCCTCAGCATGTTGCATATGTTGCCTTATAACAGCTATGGCAGCCCCTAGCATTTTTTGTCTGAGTGAGGCTTTTTCAGTTTTCACTTGTAATAGCTTACTCCAGTGTTGTAATGTCTCTTGAGAGAAACATACTGCACTGTTGTTTGCAGAGTTTTAAGTGCTGGGCTGGGCTACTGTTCTGCCTGTGTAATTGCCTGCTTCTGATTGTTTTCACCTGTTACCTCTGCTAGTATTTCCTGGTAGCTTCCTACAATTTCTTCTGCTTCCTTTTTCCTTTCTGTTTCCTCATGGGGGGGTGATGTGCAAACAAGCGCAAACACGCTCACAGCAGCTAACACGCACGCACACATGCTTAGATGGACTAAAACTTGCTTATTCAGGTTTAAACGTGTGTACACCAGCGCAAATGCACTAACAGGTCTTTAAACAAGCTTCTACATGCTTACTCCAGCTTAAACGCGCACAATAGCACTTACACGCGTGCACCCTATCTTACTCGGGCCTCCGAGTGTGCACACACGCGCATGCACAACAAGCAAGAAACTTTGGTGTTATCCACAGTGTACACCTTCCATTTCTTGGTTTTCCCATGTCTACTTCTTGACACACCTCTTTCCATGATGTGTGACTGACAGCTTTCACATGCCACTCTGCTCCACTGAGCTGCATTTCTTTCATACATACCCCCCTGTGATGTCACCTATCTCTTACTCTGTTACTCCCCCTTATCCTACTCCTACACTCCAGGGATTGTGCTCATTTGCTATGTAAATGTGCGATTAACTATCCTAACACTCATTTACATAGGATTGCCTACTAATGCTTAGTTACATGTCTTACACTGAGCTTCCCCCCTTAGCAACCCCTAGTCAGTGGCCATGTTGTTTTCAGCCTGCTATTCCCTTACATTGTAAATTCATGGTTTGCATAAAACCCACGTTTGTGGGTTTTAAATTTTTATTTTTCTGTTTTTTTACAGCGCAGCCCATTTGCGCGGCGCTGCGCTACGTTAAAAACATTTTTATTTTAATTTTCCATGGGAGCACGTTGCCAGTGGCCACATATTTGGCCATTGGCATGCTTCCTGGAACATATGCAACCTTTATTTGCAGCTGACAAGGCTCTATTGTACTATTTGCAGAACGGTACTCAGTTGTCAACTGAGTACTTTTCTGCAGATAACACGGCTCTTACACGGACAGGTTTGTGCTTCCTGGATCGCAAAATTACCTCATTTGTATGCCTTTCAGCTGCAAGTGAGGTAATTTGCATATCCAAGCCCTGTCCGTGTAAGAGCCATTTTAGGAGCTCTCTTACACGCCCCTACAGGCTGTTTGTGGATCACTCGTCGGACATGATGGCTGCATGGAGTCTTACACTACTCTTAGACTCCATGCACGCCATCGTGAATCCTGCCCTGTGTCTCTGTGTGTGTTTGTGTCTGTGTCTAAAGTCTGAGACTCAAGCAGGCAATAGACCACATTACCTTTTTATTATTCAGAAAATGCATTTTATATGTGAGCGATCAGAGTTAATTTTAGCCCAGGATTGTTGAAAATGTAACGCTCTGATCTTTTTAAATCTATATTAATCTGATAAATGCACTTGTGGAGAGTTGCCTGGTTACATAACGCACTTAGAGTAACACAGTAAGCTAATGGAGTTAGAAAGAATCAAACCCTTGACTACAAGAAGCAGCTCATTATGAGCAAAGAACTTTAATCTTCCATACTAACTGCCAGACCATACTCAACCTCTTCATTTTCTGTTACTGAGGATTACAGTCAATAATGCCAGCCAGTTTCATAGTTCTTGTTCAGAAAATGCATGTTGATGCAAAACTGTTGTTCTATTTCATTATATGAATTAGTGTAGTCTGTCTATTGTCTATCTCTGATTTTGCAGTACATCTCTGATTTTGCCTCAAATTTATGCCCTGTCCCTCGTTAACTTATTATTTTTTTTTTCATGATAAATCACCGAGGATTACAGTAATTCAATCCAGTCATTAGGGGTCATAGATTTGTTATTGTTCAGAAAATGTATGTTCATGTAACTACTACCTTTTTATCAACTTTTTAAGTGAGTTAAATTTGCATGGTAGTTAAGATTCTGAGACGTTACTGAAATTTTCTTGTAATCAAAAATGCAGGGTTTAATTCTTTCCACCTCTGTTTGCTTATTGTAAGACTTTAAGCAAGTCACTTTGACAATGTTCCTGGATCACCCCTAAAATGAAACACTTTGTCCAGTGGGTTTATGTGGCTAACAAATATTAATTGTTACTTTATTTTATCTATTTAATCTGCGGTGGTGCAGCGGTAGTGTTGTTGCCTCACAGCAAGAAGTTTTCCTGTTTTTTTCTCGGCTAAAGTGCGGGGAGTGCCTTCCGTGTGGAGTCTGCATGTCCTCCCCGTGGTTGGGTGGGTGCTCGAAAGACATGTGTAAATGGGTGTGCCTTTGTTAAAGGTTGGATGAAGAGCTGGCACCTCGTCATTCATGAAAATCTACTGCCAGTCATTAGCAGACTAGAGTTCCGCTGTGGCGACACGGAAAAGCCGAAAGACAAACAACAACAACATCTTTACTTTATCTATTTGTTTCTCTCCTTTTGTTATTTTTGTCTTTGACAAGAATTCTTGAGCAAAGAAACTGATAGGTATTTTTGTTTCTTCCTTGTAATATGCATGGTTGTCTGGCAAATTGTTGTAGACTGCTTTGACTAAATAATGACAGACATGTATATTTTTGACTTCCCTTCAGAAAATGTTTGCTAATATAAAGTTTGTTGTTCTAGCAATTTTCTAAGTGTGTAAAATAAATATTTAAAATATCTTCATGATTTTTGATTTCTGTCTCTGATATTTGATTTAAGAATTTGAAAAGTCAGTGGGGAGTTGCAGTGGTTTACACTGTACAGTTTTGTCGGTAGTAAGCTGAGATATATTTCTGGGCCATTATTTACAAATGTATTTATTCACTTGATCTCTAGCAAGTATCTTAAGATGCACAGTCACAACTGGCTCTAACTGATGGTGTGTGTGTGTGTGTGTGTGTGTGTGTGTGTGTGTGTGTGTGTGTGTGTGTGTGTGTGTGTGTGTGTGTGTGTGTGTGTGTGTGTGTGTGTGTGTGTGTGTGTGTGTGTGCGTATCAGTGCTTGGTTCCTGCATCCCAGAGAAGTTATGGTGTAAACAATGTAATACTAAACAGGAGCAGCTTATGAGCCGTGTTCTTTGGGTATGCTCCTTAGTTCCTGTGTTTTGCTAGCTGTTGACAGTGCATTTATTATCCAGCTGTGAAAGAAATATACAGCATGTATTCCACAAGTTTATTGCTCATACTTTAGCTATGAATACATTTGAATTTAGATTGATTATTTGCAGGTATGTGGGTGTATAATGCAGTGTGTTGGGTTGCAGCAGTTTGTCTGGCACTTATTTCAGATGAATAAGGCTTTAAATTGATAATGAGCTACTTTCTGTAGTGTAAAATTTAATTTTCTTATCCTTCATTTATCTACTGTGTGGCTCTAAGTCACTGTAGCAGACAGTGTTCCTGGGCTGCTCCTGGAGAGGTCTAACTGCACCCAAGAGAATGTCCCAAGCTGTAAGCAAATGTGCTGCACATATGTCTTTTGAATTCCTGCATCCTTCACAAAGTCAGTAATTAATGCTTCACTATCCGCTATTTGACTATGAATCTCAGTACATTTATTGTAGTTTAATGGGTCACCAGGTGTATTTTGTCCTGGTCCCCTTCAATAAACACATCACACCGAATGACATTTGATGACCTTTATTAAACTTCCATAAACATGATTGTTAATCGATATTTATTAATTAAAACCAACACATGACATAGGTGATGATAACATCCAGGTAACATTAAAATAGGACAGCATGATCCCGCTCATCAGTGTCCATACCTCCACTCGCTTACTTATGAAGCAGCGTACCACCATTCACTTTAGTTACCATTTACTGAATTACAAATCCAACCAAATAAGCAGTTTACCTCTGCTTGCTTATTTTACTTATCAAGCAGCATCCAACCGCTCACTTTCCTTTCCCAACTCATTGAATTGAACATCCAACACCAGAGGGGGAACAGAAGAGGGCAAGCCTGCCCATCTTCTCTGCCCACCAGTCTGACCAGGCTGTTGCCCTTCTCTCCTACCAAACCTCCAACAACCTACCCGCCTATTAAAAGGTCTTAATCCAAGCAACATTCAATGTTCTCCATCCTCTATAACTCAAGCTAGATCTGTGTCAACACCTTCCAAAACCCTATCAAATAATTAGCCAAAGTGGCCAATTTTCTAAATGGCTGATCCCTCTCCAATGCAAAATTATCAGTCATAGCTTCATAACGTTGCATAACCTTTGTGTCTTAACTAAATTCTCAGTAATAGCTCCACCATGATTCACGGTCATTATCTGCCAAATGCACCACCAAAACACTAAACCCACACCACATGATGGGTCAGTTACATAGTCATTCTGGCATAATACCCACTACCCTATAGAGCAACCAACGTGATGTCCAAAAAACACCTTGTTAATTACTTCATTCCCATGAAAGGACCACACAAATCATAGCCCCATGATCCTCCATTTGCAAAACACCACCCCTTGCAATCAACTTGCCAATATCCACTAATCTTCACACTATCAAACCTAAAGTAAACCTTCCAGCATATGCACCACAGCTCAAGATTTAGAAAATTACCTTAACCTTAACACTCCTACAACTGTAGCAAACACAAGTAAATTCACATTTTGACCCAACTCACAACATCCCCACCATAAGAATCTTGTAACATGCATCTAATCCTTTGAACCTAACATGCCTCATATGGCAGCCCAACAACCCATACCACTGCCATATTAACCAAGTGAGTATAGACCCTAATCTCCCAACTGCTTCTGTTGAACTGTGATGCCTGCTAGATTGGAACCAATGTCAAAGTCTCATAACCCTCTTTCAGTCATCCTACTCTGGTGACGGACTAACCCCAAACCAATCTCCCCAACAGTAAAG
Organism: Protopterus annectens; assembly: GCF_019279795.1. NCBI lineage: Eukaryota > Metazoa > Chordata > Ceratodontiformes > Protopteridae > Protopterus > Protopterus annectens. The sequence goes on along the minus strand of NC_056729.1, from coordinate 591,321,213 downwards.
CCCCACCCTATCCTCATACCATATTGGTAACCAGTGCAAATCCCCATGAATAATCCAATGCATCTACCCAAACTCAGCATCCTTAATCCAATAATTACTCTTGGATTTGCCATTTAAAGGTTTCCTTTCAATGTGTCACCTTCACAACCAATAACAAAACAAACCCTAAACACCTGTTAGGAAACAAACATGCCCTGCTTAAACATACAACTTCAACCTAGCCCATGAACTGGCTAGTTCCTACCCACCAACACTCATACCTGCAGTGATTCCACAAACCCTACCTACTGTTAAATCACACCTCTAACTCACCCCTTCCTATCAGCCCAAGAACAGAGTAGCAGTCAAACTTAACCTACTCATCCCCTATTCCTACCCCACTATAACTTCAGAATCATTACCTTCCTTGTAAGAAACTAGTCCAACAAATTGACCCCACACTCCCTGATTCAATAAAGGCCTGTCCTCAAAGAAATCCCATCTATTACCCACATAACAAAATGAGGCTGCTGCAAATATCCAACATGCCTTCCTCATCTATCACCTGTATATCCATATACCTACCCACACACTTCAAGGGTACCAACTACATGCCACCCACAAACAAACCTCACCCCTTGTAACTAAGCAATACTGGCAAGAGAAAGGCCACATCCTACTGCAAACAAGCCCCCATGCTTTACATGAAAACTTTACAATGAGGAGATATGATGTATCACTACCTGTGACCTCACTCTGTGAGGCTCCAGAAGCTACATCCCCTTTGCAGCAGATCCATCACCTGATGAGACCATCTCCTTTGGACCACAACCGATATGAAGTCAGCAGTGACGCCATCTATGACCTCATTACATAGCACTCGAACAGCCAAAACCCCTATAGAAGTACCACCATCTGATGAGACCACATCCTTCAGGCTACCAGCTGATACGACCTCTGCACTGATCATTTGTGACTGCATTACATAGTACTCTGACAACTGAAACACCAAAACAACACCACCATCTGCAAAGAAAGAGAAAAATGTAAGTCATCTGAAATACAAACACCTTTGAGGCGAACCTGCCACCCTCCCTCCAGTGACCTCAATGCATCCACCTTCCCCTACTATTACTTAACCCAAAATTGTTGTAAGACTGAATGTCACCTCATCCGGTAAGACTGAATATCATTTTGTCCAGCTGCAATGCCTTATGTCTACACACTAGCTGCAGTATAAAGCTATAGGAACAAAAAGGGTGTAATAATTTCTCATGCTCTCAAACTTCCAACAATAAAACTAAGTGCAGTACCATCAAAAGTAACCACCTTCATGGGCCATTTTAAGCCTAACTAACTCCCTCATGTGAACAGAACCCTTAACCTTCTGTTTCTTAAGGCAAACACTTAATCATTATGCCAATCCCCCAACAGATGCCTAATCCAGGGATCTGGACAGTCCATAAGTCTTGGGGAACAAAGGCCCAGAAGAACCATCCAACATCGCCCACACAAACCCAAGGCTGTTTCCAAGCATGAATTAGTTTAAAGTTATAATCCCCAGGACTCCCAAGGTAGTCGCTGTTCTCCAACCTCTGCCCTCCAAACCTACCCATAAGTAGCCTGAAACCCCAGGTTAGAAAGAATGTGATGCCCACTCTGGACATTCTGAGAAATCTAAAAGCATTATATATTAACACACATATCTTAAATGTATAAAACATATGTAAACTGCCTGAATGGAAAACATAGTGGTACAGTCTGAATTGCTAGTAGTACACATTCAGACTTAGGCTGCTTGCTTTGCCATTGACAGTTGATCAAGATACAACAGGAACCCATTTCAAAAGATCTACTTAATATATAACCACCTCATTTAATGTTACACCACTCACCAATCCTCCCTTCTTAGAATATGACTTTACTTTCTTTTTTTTTTTTTTGCACAGCAGTATCCTTAGAAACATGATGGACCCGAATAAGAAAGAGTGCCACCCCCATGATGAATAGTGTCTCAGGTGCATCCCCAAGCAAAACTGTTATACACAGGCAGTTCTTCCATCTGGCTAAAGGCCAGGTATACATAGCTACAATAAAAGCAACAACTCCTGTGAAAATCAAGCTACAGAGTCCTCTGGGTTAAGTAATATCTCTCAGCCTAACTTGATCAAAGGCCTTTGGAGCATCTGATCTCAGTATCAATAAGTCATGCTGTTTAATGTGCATACCTTCATCAGGTCCTGTGTTAAAGCATGTTAACAAATGTCTGCCTACCACCCTCACCCCCCCCCCCCCAGTGCTGCAGTGATAATTTTACTTAGCGGTGGCATATTATAATCCTGTCTCAGCACTGACAAACCTATCCAAGACAGCCCTACATGGCTCCATTCCTCAGTTCCCATATTTGCTTATTTACCATTGTTACCTGGTCCACAAACTTACCATTGTTACCTGGTCCACAGACTTACCATTATTGCCTGTTCCAGAAACTTACCATTGTTACCTGGTCCACAAACTTACCAATGTTAACTAGTCCACAATCTATTTCCTACCAAAACCTGATTAAGAAGCAAAAATTACCCCAAGATTCGAAAAGTGAAACAATCCAAATGGGGACTGCCTTGAGGTGAACCACCCACTCAGTTGCTGGAGGTTGTAACGATGCGGCACCAAGCAAAGTTGTAAGACTAAAATCAGGGAATCAAGAGGTGTGCTCCTGTCCCCCAAATGTAGCACTCAGTGCCAGAAACCAACCAAAACAGACAAAAGGAGGCAAGGCAACCTGCTAGCCAACAAATCTCCATCCCAACCCACCGTTCTCCATCCAAACACCAAACCCTATGTCCAACCTTATCATCACCCCGCCAGCCAGCAAAAATCCACTTGGCCACCTTCAGCTGCCTCCCACCCTCTCTGGTCTCGTGTGCATAGCAGGAAACAGACTACATAGGAGTAGACACTGTTCTAAACTGAGTTTTGTTACTGGTCCCCCTTTTATTTGATTATCTTTCCTCAGAACTGAACATGTTTAAATATGCTGACAAATGCAAATTACATCTGCTGCAAAAAAAATTCACCCCTGTCAAGTATTGAACCTAGGACCAGGTCAAATACAGTATAGTGCATTAGCCCACTAAACCACTCAGCTCCCCCACCTCTGTAGAGCTTGAAATATACATTCAGTCTTTTTGCATTTTACAATTGGTGTTATTCTATTATTTTAGCTAATAATACTAGAAGTGACCTTTGTGCACTTCAGTCTGGCATACTTTACTGCAAACTACTTCAGTAAACCCAAATGTTGAAACTGTTGTTATTATTTATAATATCCCCCCAGTAAGAACTCGACTTAATATCTACCAAAATGTCACTGGTCCCAGAAAATAGAGCTCGTACACCAAATAATATGAATATGTGTTACTTGTCCAAACAATATATATAGCTCTATTGGGCAAAAAACACAGAAAAAAACAAAACAAACTGCACTGGCACATACCAGCTGCAACTGTAATAACAAGTTCATGTACATCCAGTGAATAAAGGGACAGTAGGCCCACTAAAACTCCTCTTTGCTTAGCATCACCCCCCCAAAAAAAAACAATTAACTGAGGATAGCATTAAACAGCGCAATGTACTGAATGAATTCAACCCAGTGCACAATAATGAATGAATTCAACCCAGTGTACAGTAACGACTACCCCCTGGCTAACTGAGTTCAAAGCAGTCTCTTGGGCAAACCTCATGCAATCTGTACAATTCCCATTCTTACAGCACATGTGCTGTGAGGATAACAGAGTAAACAGCATAATGTTACCCACCCAGCTGTTACAGACATAACTCTACATCACTCGCGGCACGTGAAAAGCCCCCAACCAGTACGGCTGAGGGAAATACACCAACAATCCCAAATTCTGGTCAGAACAGCTCCTAGTAAAATCTCAATTGATCAAATTGCAAGGCACAAAGCTAGTCATTCCACCAAATCTTTACAGCTGAGAGGCATTCCGAACAAACTGCAACAACTCAGATCAGTGCCAGTCATGCCTCCCCTTACAAAACTGTCAACAACCAAGCAAGCAGTGTATGATTCTGCCTTCAGGCCATTAAATGACCAAAAGGCCTCAGAGGAGAAGTAAAAACAGCGACACACTCCCAGCTCTTTAACCAACTACTCCCCTGTTCCCCATATGCAAACCAAACTTGAATCAACCAACAAGAGCCCCATCCTCATTCAACAGAAAACTCTCAAGGAAGCACACAACCAAATGAGTCAGCAACACACCACAAAAGGAAAGAAGACTAGAAAACACCAAGCTATTGATGTAACATATTTCTGAAGTTGGAATGACACATGCCCTAATATGATACTTGAAAGCTATGCCATACCCAACACACTTACTAGCTCCTGCAAATACAACCAGACTTTGTTAATACTGTGCCCCGCATAGATAATGTGGTTAAAGTCGGCTGTTGTACTTAACCAAAAGAAGTGTGCCAAAATCCAGGGTCAAGAGTACCAGTAAAGTGTTTATATCCTTTTTTTTTTTTTCCTTTTTCCCTTAAATATTGGTTGCCTGCCCTTTGAGTTTTGAGCAGTCAGCCTGTGTTTAATCCTTCAAACAACAACCCACCTGCTCAGTGAGTCCTATACGCTGGAAGCCCATGAAACAGCACAACTTGTCATCCGCGATTCTGACTAGCACAGTCATAGCCATCCGGCAAAGAGGTACCCCACGAACATGGTAGCAGCACGAAAGAAACCACAAAGAGCCTCCACAAATGGCCACCATAGTAAAGAGGCACCCCCACCAACAAGCCATATTCATAAATGATAAAACAGTCTGCCAAGAACCACCACTACTACTACTAGAAAAGTCTTAAATTAACTGAAGCACAGTTCCTAACCATACTGCCTTGAAACCTGATCACCCAAGCACCTAGTAACCTAACAATCCTAAGACAACCACAGTACCTTTCTTATATATACATATATATATATATATATATATATATGTGTGTGTGTGTGTGTGTGTGTGTGTGTGTGTGTAAAAAAAAAAAAAGGACAAACAAGCCCCACTTTCATTAATTGACTCTATCTACCTCCACCATGCCACAATGCCTACCTGCCATAGCCATACCTACAGATCATCTCGGACGGAAACCTGCACTATAGAAAGTTCATGCCAAAATGTGATTCCTACACCAGTTACACTTGCCTAAACCCTTTAAGCCCCTCCCTACCCTTACCTCATTTCCTCCCACTCATCCCTCATTCCCATTTAACGCTATCTTCTCCCCATCGTCTTAATTCCTGCTACTATATTTATCTAACCCCACTTGAAGATGTCTCTGGACAAATCGGTCTGTTACCAAACCTCATTTCTATAAATATAAGTTTCAAGGGAAGAGAAGTTTAGTGCTGTTCATGTTGTCTGTTTTCAGTGTCAGAGTTTTGTTTTAACAAATAGTTGTCAGTGTTTTTGATGAAAAGTTTTATATAATAGTTTTAAGTTAAATTTAAAATCTCTGTGATCTATGTAAAAGAGAAAGAAAATTGTGTGCAGAATGACATGTTTGAACAATGCTTTTAGGGAAAGGCAGGTAAGTAACAGGATATTAGTATGGCTGCGGGCACCGGTCCATTATACTGCCTTGGATACCATTTGACTGTGATCTATCTCTGAACACCTTCAACTTCATTTCTTAAAATCTCACTAAATTTTTTACATATTTACAATGAGACCCCCCTATGAGTTATGGAACAACAACTGTACAATTCTATTTAAAATGTAGCTTCACAAACTGAGTGCAAAACAAACCCTGGAACTAAGAAATAGTTTCCTCAAGTTGTAAGCCCTACCATGAGCAATCAGCCCCTCATAGTGACCCTTTCCTTTTCAGAGGCCAGGCCACCACAGTGATTTTACATGATCTGAAGAATCACCCCAATCATCTGGCCTACTGACAATGATACAAGATAATGAGGCATTGCAGGGGAGCAACCAATCCTAATTAGCCATGTGGTCTTCTCTGAAAATGCTTGCAGTAACTGATTTATCCTGCTGTGAAATCCTGCATAAATTATCACAGCTGCTATGAAAATTAACAGAAACAAAATGCTGTTGTTATCCATGGTAGCCAATGGGAGAGGCATTGCAGATAATTTTAGCAAAGTTCAGCAGAGAGGGAGCAATGGGTGGTGCGACTGCATGCGTGTGTGTGTGTGTGTGTGTGTGTGTGTGTGTGTGTGTGTGTGTGTGTGTGTGTGTGTGTGTGTGTGTGTGTGTGTGTGTGCGCGTGTGTGTTTGTGTGTGTCTGCATATATGTGCCTGTATCTATGAATGTGCACGTGTGTGTGTTTGTAAATCTTTTTAAGAGTAGGGTGTCTATGTGATGTTAAGTTGATGTATTTGCCTGTGAGGGGGATATCTGTGAGTGCGTGTACATGTGTGTGTGTGTGTGTGTGTGTGTGTGTGTGTGTGTGTGTGTGTGTGTGTGTGTGTGTGTGTGTGTGTGTGTGTGTGTGTGTGTGTAGGGACTTGCCTCTGCCAATGCAACATGTGGGCAGTTAGTGATAATTACTACTGCAAAGTGATTCTTGCACCAGCAGTAACAAGGACAGATTCATAGGCAATACAGATAAGTCATTTATGAGGTCTTCCTTTTTTGCACCTAACACTGTCTGAAGCACTTTTTCTGCAATCGCATAAATTGACCTACCTCTGGTAGGCAGTTTATATGACCAATAACCATCTTTGAGAATTTCAGAGAAATGCTTTAGACACAAACGAACAATGAAAGTTGCACAGCATGAGCTGGCAGTACATAGATGACATGATTAAAAGTTCATGTAAAAAAATGTTAAAAAATAATAAAGTTATAGGTGTTTATTTTAATGGTTAAATGGAATTTCTGCATTTTTGTTGCACATTTCTAACCTGTGCAAATATCCATACCTTCACCAGTTCTTAGCATTTTCATATCAAATGTTCAACATACCACATATAAAAGTCAAAATTTAATTTCTGGAAAGAATTGTGTAATGGCAGATACATATTTTAAGAGGCATGGATTCATACATAGTATATTAAAATTTTGATGTAAAAATAATACAGAAATGTTATAGGTATTTGCTCCTTTTAATACTAACCAAAAAAATCTGCATTTTTGGTATTTAGCTGAGACAAATTGTGAAAAATTATGACTGACCTTAATTTTTGAAAGCAGTTATTTTTTAAACATATTATTTTCTTTCATAGTGTAAGTCCTGTGACCCAATAAATGACAGGACAGCTTAAGCAAGTTTGTGCTATATACACATAACATACATTACTGCTTGGTATATATCTTTATAAATAGTTTGTGTTGTGGTTTCTTCGACTGCAGCAGGCTTTATGTTGTATTATCTGCCCATTGTTTCTGCGCATTAACCAATATGATTACTATGTTTTATGAGATAATTTTTTCTAATCTAAAATGGGCAGTTTTATAATTTTTCCATTTTAATCTTGTGTCTTTGTTAACAGGGAATTGTGCCACAGTGCAGACATTTGCATTGCAGGCAATTTCTTTACTTGTCCTACTACACATATTCTCAAGGAAAGTACATTAGAAAGTAACTCTGAATAAACTGAGATGACTTTTCCAGAAATCCAAGATATACAGCAGAAGGAAAAAAATGGCACAGCTGCTACACAAAGAAATGGAGATGGAATGCAGTTACAAAACAGCAAAGGCATGAAATAACATTGGAAAAAGAAAGAGGATGGCATGGTTTTGTTGCAATAGTTAAAGGATGAAAATTGGCAGCTAGCATTAGAGTCTTAAAGGGGTATAACTGGAACAATCAAAGCAGGCTGTAGAGGAGGTATTTCTCTGCAACAACTATTCATGTATTCCTCAGGTGACAAAATAGTGAATAACCACTTCATGGATATATGGAAAGGTTGAAGAAACAAAAGATGAAGCCTTTTCTGAATTACATGTCCCATAGTCCTTTTTTTATGCATCCATATAACTATACGTTTGCGATCACTAGAGGCACTGCAGTCACCTGGTTCCAAAATTTCTAGGTAAGTATAATATTGAATGCTGCATAAAAAAATAACCAATCGGGAATGAAGCAATATGTTAAAACACCTATTCGGAACTGCACACAGTAAGTGATTTTTGCACCTCCCGTCTATGTAAACGGAAGTATACACAGGTACAAAGAGTGTGACATTACTTACATATTCCTGATCAAATGTGCTGTATTTTATGACAGCATAGAACATTTTAAATTCTATTGCCATCTGGTGGATCTGTAATGCATCAGTGACTTCCACCTGCAGGGCTTTCATTTCTGGAATTTTGCAGATTTCTATCACAGATCATTACAGGCCAAGCTGAAAGTTTCACCTCAAGCAGTAATGAACTATTGATCTGTGCACAGTTCAGTACTGATGTGCTTCAAAGGCATCGCAGTATATTACAGAAATTGTAGCAGGAAGGTGTTTAGTAAGAGACAAAACACACTTTCAGTCCACTTCTAATGACTACCTCATAAAACAGTAAGTGACATGGTTGGCCAGTTCTGAGGCTACCTATTATATTTTGATAAGAAAAAATAAGGCAATTAAACTAACAAAATGTATTCAGATAAATGGAAACAGTGCATACAGATTCTATGTTATTGACTTCCTAATCTGATATATTTTCCCTTACATTGTAGCAGCATATGCATCTCACGTGTGTGCGTGTGTGTGTGTGTGTGTGTGTGTGTGTGTGTGCGCATGCATACACACATTCACACACACACACACACACACACACACACACACACACACACACACACACACACACACACACATCTACTTACACACACATATACATAAACATACCTATACATACGTGCATTATGCATCTATGTATACATTCCCATGCATGAGCATACATGAGCATGAGTGTGCACACACTCATGTAAGCACATGCTGCCAGTCAGACATACAAGCAAAGGGTATGATTTAACCAAACTTCCAGTTATTTAAATATTTTGCATGGTTATATTGAATGCAGTCAAATCTAAAGTGTTGTGGTAGGAATGCTAAGTTTACTTACAAAATATTAATAAAATATGAATAAAAATTAAAATGCTGGCAAAATACAATAGCAAATAAGACAAATTTCATCAAAAAGAAACATCACAGGCAGAAAAATAAAACATGTATAGAAATGAAAAATAGCACATTTCACTGAAAATCAGTAAACACAGCAAATAAAAAAGCACAAAGACCCTAGATGTACAGCAGAATGATCACGTGTGTGTGTGTGTATGCACAAGAATAAACATTTAACATTGATAAGTATTTATAGCATTCTATACATATTTAGAAAACACCCTCAGCCATTCCTTTCCCTTGGACCACAACCAGAAAGGATTCTGTTTTAAAAGAACCCTAGGGCCCCAAGCAGAGTGCCTAAGACCAGAGACAGATCATGGCAAACAGGGATCCTCACAGTTTAACAGAGCAGGGCCTCCCAGATATACCAATATCCTATTACTTGGCTGTTTCTCCCCAAAACCACTATTCAAACCTGTCAGTGTGCATTCTATTCTTACTATTTCTTCACTCTTACAATGATCACAGAGATTTGGATTTAATTAAAAACTTGTATTTCAAATGTTACAGCAAAACTCTTGATAGCCATTTGGTAAAATAAAACATTCTCACACTGAAAACAGACTTAATATGAGCAAAAGTAAATGTCTCTACCCCTGATACTCAGATGTATTGAAAATATATCTGGCAACACATTAAACTACAGTAGATGTGCTGAGATACATAGGCAAATAGCATAAAGTAAGGCACTAATGAGTGCTTATGTGAAGTGTACAGAAATTCAAAAGACAACTGCACAACATATTTGCTAATAGCCTGGAATAGCTCACTGGATGCAGGTGGACCTTTCCAAGTGCAGACTGGGTGTACTATCTTGTAAAGTAAGGTGGTCAGAATCACACAGTAGACAAATGGAGGATAAGGGAATCAAACCCAGCACTACAGGAAGCAGCTCATTAACATCGTACAGCCTTACTCATCTGCACTAATTACCAGCCAAAAGAATTAGTGACAAAAATCCAAAATCAGAAACAGACTTTCAATATTTTCTTATATGCAAAGAAAATTGGTAGGACAACAATAAGCTTTGCATTAGCAAACATTTTCTGAACAAAGTTGTCTGAAATGTACATGCCTGTAATTATTTAGTGAATGCAGAACACAACAACTTGCAGAGGCCACACATTTTTTAAGGAGCAGACCAAAATGCTTATCATTTTTTTGTTGAAGAATTCTGGGCAAAGACAAAAATAACAAGGGGAGGAGTACAAATAGATAAAATAAAATAATATTAAACATTTTCTAACCATGTGAACCCACTGAACAGTGCTCCTTTCCAAAGTTGACCCAGGAGCACTATCTGATTAAGTGAGTAGCTTGAAATTACACAGTAAGCAATTGGAAGTGGAAGGAAGCAAACTCTCTACTTTAATTACAAGAAATAGTTTAACTGCTCAGAACCTTGTACCAGACAAATCTAGTTCACATAAAGTTAACAAAATAATAGGAGTTGAATGAACATACATTTTCTGAACAATAAAGAACTCTGAACCTCTAATGAGTGGCATTATTGACTAACTGTAATTATTATTGGTTCACCGAGGAGAAAAAAGAAGTTTAAAAGGAACAGGGCATAAATATGAAGCAAAAGCAGAGATGTTCTGTAAAATCAGACAGATAAGAGGCAGACTACTTTAATTCACATAAAGAGTTAACAGAACAGCATTTATGTGTTTATATATATATATATATATATATATATATATATATATATATATATATATATAATATTCTGAACATGAACTCTGAAACTGATTGGTATTATTGACCATTCTCCTCAGTAACTGTAAATGAAGAAATTAGTGAAGGTCTGCTTGTTAGTATGGAGTTTTAAGGCTATAAGCTCTTACTGAGATCCTTCCTACAGTCAAGGGTTTGGTTCTTTGTGCCGAATGTGTGACTCTGAGTAAGTCACTTATCTGGCTATTACATATTTTAAAAATGATCAAGTCCATGACATTTTCAACACTACAAGGCTAAAATGAATTTTAATAGCTCATATACATGCAAAGCATATTTTGAAAAATAAGGTATGAAACTGCATTACCATAATATGCTCTGGTTTCTGCTTGGGCTCAGACTTTAGGCATTGACACACACACACACACACACACACACACACACACACACACACACTCTCTGTCTCTCTCTGTCTCTCTCTCTTTCTAATGGCTCACATACATGCAATGTATTTTCACAAGAAGAATGGTAAGGTATGAAATAATATTACCATAATGTACTTTGGTCCCTGGCTGGGTCTCAGACTATTAATACAGACACACTGATAAACAATTTTGTTTTCCTGTACAACAGTCACAGTCATGGAGCCTTTACCAGCTTTAATGACGATTATTAGTTGAGATGATCTCATACTAATCTTTATGTTGTATGTACAGTTAGTTCCTCTGGAGCCATAAAGCCTTAAAGACCTCCATTCCTGCTCCACATTCAGGCCAATGAAAGAGAAGAAATCAAAACAAAACAGAGCAGCTGGGCTGATCCAGCTAAGAGGGGGGCTTTGGAGATGTAAGTTTCTTTTTTTTTGTTTATATGCATGGGCCCCAGCCAGCACTGGTCACTAGGAAGCTGCCTAGGTTGCCTTGAGCTGCATCGTACCCTGACAAAGGGTGTCAAAACAGCAGATTAACCAATCAAATATGGAATGCTGTCACCAGTATGATGTTATCAAGAAAATATGCTGGTGTAATGATGATACAGCATTATGCCCAGGCAGACTGCTTATAACTTGATCTTTCAATACCTTATGCAACACTAATGGCCATAACCCATTAACTCTCCCACAGTATAAAAAAATAAGATTTTAAATAGTTTCCTCCTCCCCACAATCAGGTATTAGGCAGAGACATTTCTACAGATGCTTACAGTACTTAAATCCATAAAGTGGGAGTGATCTTAAATAAAGGCACCACACAAAGTCACCCAGCTCAGGTAGAACCTTGATTGTAGCAAATCTGTATCAAAGTTTGTAACAAAGACTGGAGATGACTAGGGAAAAACCTTTCCATGGATCTGCCATGTAGTGGGTCGCAGTGGGTTGCCATAACAATCTCATAGTACTGTTGTCATTTGTAGAGGAGGGAAAAAGGGTAACTTCCAGATGATCAAATGTCTGTTATAATTACAGAACAATAAATAAAGGGGTTGTGCAAAGGGAATGGTTTCACAAAGGTTTTTACATGGTCATACTGGGTGCAGTCAGGTCTGAAATTATGATGTAGGATACAATGAATAAGGAGGACGATAGCTAGCTTCCATATCAGCAATGGAATCAACCCCCTTTTTTCCCATTTGTATATGGGGTTGGGGTTCCACATCAACAATGACCACCACCAAGATGCAGTAGTAACTAGCCTGCAACTGTCATCCTTCTGTGCCACATCCACATACTTATAGTTAATTTAGTATTTCCAATTCACCTACTGCAGGTCTTTAGAATGCGGGAGGACACTGGAGCAGATGGAGAAAACCAATGTGAATACAGACAGGACATGCAGATTCTGCACAGAAGGCACCCCAACCAAGAATCAAACCTGAGAATCTCTTATTGTGAGGCAACAGTGCAACTCACTGCCCCACTGTGCCACCATAGTCTCAGTATGTCTGACAAAAAGCTCCATATTAGTAAAATAGAAACAGATTATCATACCCCTGCTCCTAAAGAGCCCCAACACAACTTTGCCATCTCAATGATACTTACACTAGGCCATCTGCTGGAAAAATTAATGTAAATACAATTAGACAACTATATACAAAAATGCCTCCCACTGTTTTGACACCACTATGGCCTTTGATCGAGATGGAAGCACAGTAAGTGCTCTTTACACCCTCACAGATTATGTTCTTGTAAATATTGACATAGGCAACCTAAATGGCTCTACTTTCATCAATTTAACCAAGACCCTTGACCTCATATTCTGCTACTCAGCTGTCCTGTATATCTATTATAAATATTATATAATATTTGTAAATGTGTATTGTTTTATCACTGGAAGAATTGACATTAGTGCTTGCCTGTCTTATGAGTTTTTTTGTGATCTCATACCATTTTTAATGTAATCCCCAGCAGGTCTCAAAATAGTCAAGACAGATCAGTACTCTTATTAAACATTGAAATAAATGTGTGTGTGTGTATATATATATATATATATATATATATATATATATATATATATATATACACACACACACACACACACACACACACACACACACACACACACACACACACACACATACACACATGCATGCATGCATATATACTTATAAACCTAAATACATGCATACTTATTCATGTATTTTAATAGACAATCATCCATTGGAAAATGTTAAGAAAGTACGCTTTGTACTGAAAAGAAATGACACATCTGTGTGATAATGAATCATGAGGACAGACAGAAAAACAAAGTGGAAAGATGTTATGCGATAACAAAGAAATTAGACCAGTCTTAAATAACGTGGTTCTTTAAATCAAAAAAAACTACCCTATTGTAATAAGTTAATCAAATGCAAACTAGGCAGAAAATAGAAAACATGAGAATAGGTTAGAAAGTAGAAGCTATAAATAAATAATTCATGGTTTTCATCATCATCACAGCTCATCACATGTACCATGATGACAATATTTGAAGTATGAAGGCAAAACGCAGTATGGCCACTGCATGGAAAAGTCTGGAAAAAAAGGGCAAATGAACTAATTATCTTTTAGTTAATGACCAGAGGCACAGCTTAAGGATTGAAAGATAGTAACAGACACATTTTTCTAAGACAAGACAAATAAGTGTTGGTGCACAAGCAATGATTTGTCAATTTGAACTGTATTGATAAAGCAAGCCACAGAAATCCAAGAGTGAATAAATAAAGCCATGTTATAAAAAAGGACCAAATAAATCTGTACACCTACTTACAGACTAGGGGATATGTATCCCTTCTAAAAATGTATGCACTAAGCAGTTTGTAAAATTGTCTTGGCTATAATAATCATAATCTTGTTTGTTAATCAGGTAGATCCAATGGACATACAGCCCCTTTTCAGGGGTGACCTATGAGCAGTGTCTGATTAAGTGATTTGCTCAAGGTGACACAGAAGGTAAACAAGGGCTGAGGAAATCAAACATTGTATCATAGAAAATAACACTTGCAACCTTACCCTGTGCACCAACTTTCAGATAAAGAATCAAAGCAGGAAGCATATACCCCAGCTCAGCAGCACTGAGGGATAAAGTCCTGACTACAACCCTAATGACCTAAGATTGATTGGAGGCTCATATACTGACTGAGAGACCTAAAAGGAGAAGGAGATCCCAGTGAGCCTAGTGTTACCTTGCAGTAGAACTGGGGCTCTCAGGCTTAGCGATTCCAAGCTGCTGATGGTAACTCTCAGTAGACATGTGTGTGGAAGCACACAGATGAAATGAGAAGGGCATAGGTTGCCACCTCAGTGGCACTGGTGTCTACATCAGCCACCAAAAGCAGGGTTAGAGCAATTCAGCAAAAAAAAGCAAAAAAAAAAATACTGCTTACATAAATATTACACAATTGTCTGTCACCCATGAGGTGAAGGACAAGCGATTAACAGAAAAGCTTAATGACCATCAGTTAGTAGGGATAACAATAATGATAGCTCAGTATGAAGGGAGAGAATCACAAAAAGGAGAATGCCACTCTAGGTAGTGAAGAGAGTAACACAAAAATATGTACTTCAAGGAGACAAATATATGTGACAGAGGAGCCACCAAAAGGGATGGAAAATGAAGTAATAATACCTAACAGAGCAGGCACTATTGGGAAATAAAAAAAACACCCAGATGTTAAGAGGCCCAAAGCCACAAGTGTGTGGGGGGCAGATTTCCATTGGAAGGTCTGCTGTTCCTCACTGATGCCAATTCTGAATGTTATTTTTATGCTTAGAAAACTGTAAAGTAATTTTGCATTTGTTTGATTATTATGCATACATATTATATATATCATGCAAAATAGTTCCTCCAGCAGATGCCTGAGAGTTGACATAGTGTGTAATTGCTGTTGTAGAAAGTACTTTAGATCTAAAAACTACAAATTATAAAATAATTTAACAAGTCTGTCTAGTCAAGCAGTATTTCTTGACATAATGAAAATAGTTTATTATGGTGAGATTCACACTCTGATTAGCTCTCCATGGTGTAATAAAGAACAGCTCTCAAAATTATTGACACTTTCTAACAGGTAATCATACTCATGAGCACTTCATGATTGCACTATGTAAGGGGAGAAAATAAACCAAGAGGTAAAAAATGGGGTTAAAATCAGAGGTCGGCACCACGTCATAATATGAGCAGCTGAGCTATAGGTAGCAGCTCAATCACCACAGCAAGTCCAAAACTTACATTTCTAAAAACAGTTGTTCATACTAAACAATCTCTGCTCAAATAAGTAATACAGTTCATACTAAACAATCTCTGCTCAGATAAGTAATACAGTGATACTCACGTTTTTAATAATCTGTGGGCTAAGTGCAAGATAGGCTATCACCTGACAATGAATCAGATGTTCCCCAATTGATAGGATTATTGAATTATCTACTGGATGCTAGTTTGTAGTTATCTGTCCCCCAATTTCACTCTAAACATTTGCAAGCAAGTGTTTTGCCTGCCAATAAAATAATAGACTGGACTTGTAGGAAGTAGAGTAGTACTGAAGAAAAGACTGCAAGTAATGTAGTACTGAAAAGGAGGGTTCAAGGGAATACAGCCTAGCTACAAAATGATAAATAACAATCGATGTGCTGCTCTGTACTATACATTGCTTTTATCATAGTGGTGCAGATTATTACTGCCTTTATTTCAGCTGGCTGAGAGTTTGGCCAAGATCTAGCCTGGCTGCTTGCAAAAGTGAAACCAAGAACATAGATTCTTAATGACCATTGGGCTGGAGCACTTGTAATTTTTGCATGATCGTATCCTACCCCTCAGTGTTACCCCCCCACACACACACACACACTTTAATGCAGTTGTCTTCTCTGAAACTCCAGTGCTTCCTTCTCATCCAGCAATCCAAACACTGTCTTTCATCAGTTTGTGATGTAACGCAGCCTGACTATTTTTACAGAAGCTTTCAACTTTCAGAACAAAGTTTATGGGTTTATTATTTATACTTACAGACTTGAAAGGACATATTGTTCCAAATGAGACTGAACAAAAATATCTGGGTCGCTTGACCCATACACTTAAATTAAAGCTATTGTACCTTCTCTCTCCTTTGACTCAGAAGGCCAAAGCCAAAAAAGTTCAGGTTTCTAAAGCTGAATGTGCCCTACTCTAATAGCTCTATATTCTGCTCAGAACACCCAAAAGATGCAAACTACAGAGGCAAATGTGTGCAAATTTGCATTGCTGGCAGACAAAATACACGTCACTGTAACATACTGAATGAAGTACACTGGCTTCCTCTCAGAAGCAGAGCCACACTTCTCCTAGGCACCCTTTTGTTCAAAATAATGTATATGGGTAACTGCCCACTCAGTGGACACAAAAACTCCCTGAGAGGTAGCCAAGGCTATAGTTTCAGGTCAGGATTCAATAAACCCTACATGACTTGCTGAAACAGAGTGGGCATTGTGGCATGACACACACACAATGACACACCAATTTGTATTTAGTAAGCAGCTCTACACGATGTATAGAACCGCACAAACATGGTAAACATAATGGCATACTAATTATTGCATAAGCAGCTGAATTGCATGCTAATCAAGAAATTCAGGATGATTTGAAGATATGGAAAAAAATGTAATAAAAAATTATTTGAGTAAAAAAAGAAATTCAAGTTGGTGGAGCTATTTGACAAGCTATAAAGCACTTGTTGCACTTAGTGTAGCCTTCTGCCTTGTACTCCAAAATCTATTGGAATACAGCCATGAAAACTACACTAGAGGAAAAGACTGTTAGGGGCTGCTGCTGCTCTTCTGCATGTAAATGTGCAGCAGGCTCGAGTCTGTGCTGTTGCTGCTGTTGCTGCTGCTGATGATGATGATGCTGACAGGCCTCAGTCAAGGAGGAGAAGGGCATTCAGGCCCTGTTTAACTTTTCATGGTCTGAATGAGGTGGCAATGGCAGAACTGTACAGGGTGGATAGAAACACACTCTAGGAACTGAGACACACTGCAGGAACCCTGCAACTTCTGTCATCCTTGCCTGACACCAAGGGCAAACCAAGGGGAACCAATACTTGTTGAGACCAAGGTGTGTGTACACTTAGAATATTAGCTACAGGAACCTTTCAGTGATCAACAGGGGAGATGCTGGGGGTGTAATATCCATCAGCATCCAGGATCCTACACCAATTCCTGAATGCTATGCTACAGCATGCCAGTGACTATATATATTTCCCCAACCCCTGAGGACAGAGCTAGAATTATGCAGGAGTTCTACCACACAGAACGCTTTCCTGAAGTCCTGGGTGCCATAGACTGCACTCACATTGAAATTAAAGTACCACCCAGGGAACAGGGAAGGGTCTATATCAACAGAATGGGGTTCCACTCCATTAACTGCCAGGTCACATGTAATGCTAGGGGAGCCATCCTGAATGTGTGTGCTGGCAACCCCGGCCGTTACTGATTCCCCTTCATGCCCCTATCTCAGTGTGCTCACTACTCATTATGACTGCTGTCCTCTCATGCACCCTCCTACCTGTGCCCAGAAGCTAAAGTTAACTTTATATCCAAAATATCAGAATGAGACATCTCATAGGAAGTGGACTGGCTAACAACAATGTATGTCTGTAATCCTGCAATCCTGCATTTTAGCTGTTAATAATCTTAGGCACAGCAAATCTAAAGACTGGTGTGCACACTAGCTAGGGATGATAGTGCTACACCCCACATCTCCCCAAAACTCTCGGCTGTCGCCTAGAATTGTTTCACTCCCAATTCTCTAACATTTACATAAAAGTAGTCTAATTGCTCTCTGCTCATTATTTCTAGTTAGTGTTCTTCAACAGTGCTGAAGGGCTTATAATATTCTGGGACACTACTGCATTATAATCAAGACAATAACTTACAATAATGACTAACAGCATTGTACTTAGCTACTGTAGCACTAACCTGTTTGAAGTTGCTGATAGTTTTTTGCAGGCTATCCTGCTCCAGTTCTAATCTAAAACATCCTTGCTGCAAGATTCCCTAGAAGGTGTGTGGCATTCTATCACAGACACCCTCCCACTAACTTTTATTTGAAAATGGCTTAATCCAGTAGCCCACCAGGTGCCTTTTTAGGACAGACCTGGGCATTGTATGGCTCTCGGGCCACTTCTGGCCCTTCGACTGTCCCCTCACCGGCCTGCGAGAAGTCAGACAAAACACTTGCTAATTGCAAGAACTTACATTGTTTTTTCTCTGGACTATCCAGAAAGCAAACCAGTTCTCTAGTAGTCCAGAAAACACTGTAAAAATTCTGGTATTCTGTTTCAAAAAAAGAAACAGACTATCGGAGTTTGTTAAGTCAGTGAATTTGCTATGTTTTTCTTTACAGAAAAGCACAGTAAATCAGCAGAATGAAGACATCAGGAATGGAAAAAAGAGGGTGGAAGAGGGGAGTAAATGGGCAGGGTTATGACAACCCTGGAGGAGTAATTAGTACAGGTCTTCCTGCAGAAGCTCCAAATATCCATCTGTGATAAGGCCACAACTGTACACTTTTAGCTTGAGGGCAGGACTCTTGGGCATGAGCCCAAAGAAGTGCTGCTTCTTACCCTAGTCAAGCTTACCAGTTCTGCAGACATCTGCACCTGCAATGGACTGTTTGCAGTGTACCAGGCAGTAATGAGGGGAATGGAGTTAAGAATATACAGAATCACCTAACCTTACTCTTCTGACTCAGCTGTCTAACACAAGCTTTTTCTTTTTGGTTACTGACCTTTACTTGCTCGTTTTATTCCTTACACTCATGTTGTTTCCTTCACATCTCCTAATGGACATCTGTACTGTTTTTCTGCTATCTATCTTTAGACGTATGTTTCACTTTTTTTCACAAACTGCAGAAAAATCTTTTCAGTTCATGCTCCTGTTCTATAGAATTCTATCCTAAACAGTGTTAGGTTTCTACTTTCTCTTCAAAATTTCATTCTGCCTGAAAAACATTTTTGAGTGGCAAGGATAAATGTGTTTCAAGGGTTTATCAACATTTTTGGACTGCAGTCTTACTTCCCAGATGCTTATGTAGCAGCATGCAGTGAGCCATTAATGTATGTTTTAATTTACAATATAAAATGTCTGTTACAGTTCATAGTATAGCTGCCATAAGTATTTGCTTGTGCATTTACTCTAACTTTGCTAATATGATGTTTCCTGCTTTACTGTGAATACAGTTTTACGGTACTTTAGTTTTGGCTTACTAGAATAACACTTTTTCTGAGTTCATCTTATTGGTCCGGCCCTCCAAAATAGTCCCAGTTTCTCATGCGGCTCCTTGAGAAAATGAATTGCTATCCCTGTCCTAGGAGCTCTATTCCCCTTCATGCCCTTATTGTGGTGCGCTCACCACATAGGTTATTCTGTTCCTACTTCTGTTATGTTATTATGTCTATCTTTCTACACGGTTGCTATGTTAATTTAATATACTGTATTATATCGATCAATTGCTACATGACTTATTAGAAGAATTTGTACTGGCTACAAGTATGGGTGGATAAACTGTCATTGGCTGCAAGTATGCTTAGATTCCTTCTCATTGGCTACAACAATTTCAGATTCTAAGACCAACACAGAACGTGCAGTTATACTGTCTCCTGCTACTCTCAGAAAATGCAGTAGTATGGTTTTGCAGGTTCTGGCTCACTCTGTTAAAGAATATAATTACTGCAGCTCAAAATAGTGGCACAATAGTGTGACAGCAATATTTAACCATACACAACCATGTTGGTTTTATGTTATTTGTAATAACTGCATCAGCTGAGTTTCTACAGCATACTAGTCTACCAATAGTACCAATGGAAACTTAAATTAACATGCTGTCATGTCTACATGTCTTTCTGCTGTTCATAGGTTCATAGGTTGGTACTAGGCTATCAGCCCTAGGGCCTATACAAGCCTAGCCATAACAATTCCCTGGCTATTTCTTCCCACACTTTTTACTTCCCTGGACCCCTGTCTAGCAGGGCAACTGACATGATCCCTGGGGTGAATTTCCTTTCTCCCATCCAATCGTCAAGGTTCCTTTTGAAGAGGACCAAAGAGACACTCTGCTTGACATGTATGGGCAATCTATTCCAGAGTCTGAGGAGTCTCTGGTTCAGGAACCTATCCCTCCAGCATGTTTTGTTTATTGTGATGACAAGGTTTAGATCCCTGGAGCGTGTGGCTCTGAGGGATTGGGATTTCTTTAAGTGTAGCATGTCCAACAGCTCTGGGTTTGACATGGCCTTGTATGTTAAGCAAAGATCGCCTCTGAGTAGACGATATGCGACAGAGTATAGCTGGAGTTTTTTAAGGCGGTCAGCGTAGGGCATCTGCTTTAGGCCTGTGATTCTTTTAGTGAGGTATTTCTGTGGCCTTTCCAGTTGTTGCAGATGTCTTGAGAGGTACATACCAAACGGGGCATTGTATTCTATAATGGGTCTAATGAGGGATGAGTACAGTGGGACAATGACCTCCTTTTTTCTGGATGTTACAGCTATAAGGTAGTTACTAGTATTCTTGTTCATTATTAAGGCAATGCTGGATGATGTAAATTAGTTTGGTGGCCATGATAACATGTTCAGTAGACAGTAATGTACTTTAATGTGACTACTAGTCTGGATACATTTTCCCACTAATACCAGTTTTGCCTTGTTTTTTATTGCAGTCATTGTTAATAGTTTTAAGCACAGAAAATCCAAGTGGTGTGCACACTAGCTGGGGATGATAGTGCTACACCCCCACCTCCCCAAAACTCTCGGCTGTAGCTTAGAATTGTTTCACTCCCAATTCTCTAACATTTACATAAAATCAGTCTAATTTCTCTCAGCTCATTATTTCTAGTTAGTGGGCTTCAACAGTGCTAAAGGGTTTATTTTTCCCTGATAATATTCTGGGGCACTACTGCACTGTAATCAAGACAATAACTTACAATAATGACAAGTGGCATTGTACTTTAGCTACTGTAGCACTGACTTGTTTGGAGTCGCTGATAGTTTTTGTAGGCTGCCCTGCTCTGGTACGCTGAGATGTTAATTGTCAAACTACAAATTAACCCCAAAAAATACATCACCATTATAGGGATTTATCTTCCTCCTGGAAGTAAGCTCTCTATAGTGGAAGAAATACTCCACTGGGTTCTCCTTAATATTTCCTCAAGAAACCATTATAATCGGTGACTTTAATACCAATTGGTGCACTTGTAACTCTGACAAACCAACTAACTTCATTAACTTATACGGCTTTACCCAACTTATACTATCGGCTACCAGAATAGACAAAAGAACCAGTAAGCAATCTATCCAAGACTGGATAGTAACAAATAAACCTACTCATGCATTCCAATCAGGCTGTGTCCCAGATAATATTAGTGATCTCCTTCCCACATACCTACTTAGGCAATATCTTAATCCACCCAGCAACACAACCTACCACCAAATTTGTAACACAACAGACTTTGATTCTCAAACTTTCATCTCCATCTTGCAACTCTGTAACTGGTCTCTACTAAAAACTTTACCCCTGGACATTGCTGTGGACTACTTTAAATCTACATTCCTTGATATACTAAACAAACTTGCTCCATGTAGAAATATAACAATAAAATAGAACTATGCCCCTTGTCTATCTAAAGAAACTAAGCAACTATTTAAACAAAGCAATAAAGCTTGGGCACAGTAGCATACAAATAAAACTCAAATCTCCCAAGATCACTACCAACAACTTAGGAACAAAGCTAAAGCCCAAATAAAATTAGACAAAAAACCTACTACAATAATATGCATCAAAAACATAATAACAATCCACAAAAATTCTGGACTATAATTAATGAACTCCTTCACTCCAGCCATAGATCAACACCAACCCCATCAGCCACTACTAACAAAGATAGCATAGCTACATAATTCAACACATTCTTTACAAATTTCATACAATCTCTCATTAACAACAGCAATAATACTCCTCCAACCATCCCATTACTACCTAGTGAAGACAAAGATAAATTTTCATTCAAACCTTTTCATACCAAACCAATCATGTTTGCAGTTGATAATTTACCCCAGAGTTCCTTGAAACGTGTATCCATAACCAGCTCATAAACTGTTATCCAATAATATCCTATCTAATACTCAGCATGGCTTCCGCCCTCAGCACGGTACCACAACCACCCTACTAAGCTTTACAAACACTATCAACCAATATAAAAATGAAGGAAAACTCATATCCTCCATCTTCCTTGATCTGTCTAAAGCTTTCGATACTGTTTCTCACCAGAAACTCCTCACTGAACTCTCCACCCTAAATTTCAGCCACTCAGCTTTTACTTGGTTCGTTAACTACCTAATTGGACACCAACAAGCTGTTAAATGGCAGCAAGTACTATCTTCGGTTTTACCAATAACCATGGAGGTCCCCCAAGGTGCCATTTAAGGTCTACTTCTTTTTAGTATTTTCACCAATAGACTTCATATTGCTATTCACTGTGTCTCTATTGTTCAGTATGCAGATGATTCCACTCTCATCTATGCTGCACCCACTCTATAGCAGCATGAAGAAACAACACAACAGTCCTTCTGGCCAGTGGAATCTCAAATCTCATTCTTAACCCAAGGAAAACCAAACTTATGCTCTTCTTCCCCAGTAAGTTCACAGGCTCTCTATCATCATTTACAATATATTCCACCGACAATACCAAATTTATGGGTCTATACTAAAACATTGAAGTATTACTACATCGAATATTTTAATATCGAACCATTTCACTTGAAACACCACAACTTCGAACACTAAGAACAGCAAATTTTTTCCCAGGGAAAAAATTCTCTGTTACAACAAACATACACACAACACAAGCACATCAAAATACATAATCCATGCACATACATTTCACAAAACCCTACACTAAACCATACATACACTACTAGCTATCCACTTACCTTAACCCAACCCTAATCCTAAGGTCCATAACTACTGCACACTCACCTTACCTGCTCCCTAACCCTAAAGTCCCTATCGCACACTCACCTTACCCACTCCCTAACCCTAAAGTCCCTATTGCGCACTCATCTTACCTGCTCCCTAACCCTAAAGTCCCTATCGCACACTCACCTTACCTGCTCCCTAACCCTAAGGTCCCTATCACACACTCACCTTCATTTGCAAACTTACCTTAACCTGGTCCATAACCTTCGCTCCACAGTTGAGGAAATAGCGAAGCTGCAGAAATGGCCCTCCGAATACTTTCCCTAGGAAAGTATATTCTGCAGCTTGGCTATTTTCAGCTTTCGATGCAAAGGGTTCCATATTAGTACATTCAAAGTAGTAATACTTCAATGGACTAATATAGACCAAAATTACCACTGTATCAAAAAGAAAACTCCAAGGAATTCTAATTGACAATAACATGAAATTTAACATACACTTATCTGAGGCCATAAAAAACACATATAAATCTAGGGACACTTTACAGAATCAAGCCTTTCCTCACTTCCAATACAAGACAGGCTATTGCTAGAACCCACTTCCTCCCCATCCTTCTTTATGCCTCTCCTGTCTTTACTAACCTAAAGAAAATTGTTATACTGAAACTCAAAGTTTGCCATAATAAAATAGCTAAATTTGTCTAACTCTCCACATATAACCCACCACTGTATTGCCCTACAGCAACTCAGCTGGTTAGAACTACCCCAATATTTAACATACACCCAACTAGTTACTACCCATAAACACATATACCAACCTGAAAATTCCCCTGCTCTATGTAACCTACTCCTTCCCCACACATGACTACAGCTCTACATTCTACCAACAAACGACTACTACAAGTTTCCAAATCGAACAATCGCACTGGTGACTGTCTGTACTCCAGCTATGCATATCTAAAATCTGGAACGCAGTCCCTCAACCTACCATAACTACTGATAACCTGGTTCTGTTTAAAAAACTACTTAAGACTCACCTCCATAATAGCTTGCGATGCCCTTGCTCTAACCCTGATTAACCTCCTGACTAACTTGATCTTGAACTATATAGTATTCATAGCTCTTCCAGGAATAGTACTCATTGTTACTTAAATGTATATTTATAGCTCATTCTACTCTAAGAAGGTATTGCTATCTCTGTGATAGCTTGCTGTTCAACTATGGAGCATTTCTGCCCAGTGTATCTAAATGTATGTTTGAAGATTATGTTAGAAATTAAACTTGCACTGTTTGCATGTGGATGTTTTCTCCCGGGGCCTCTGCTGAAAATGGGATCTACCCAGTCAGACTTTCCCAGTAAACAAAGGTAAAATAAATAAATAAATACTACAACTCCCATATCTGGCACATCTCACAGCTCTATTAGAGGTTTTCCAGGGGTAATGTGCCACAAGGCCATTTATTGCGGTCTGCAGGGGATGATTACCATCAGAAATGCAGACACACTCACAGAGGAACACTATAATGAGGCACATACTCAAACAAGAAATATCACTGAGCATGTGTATGGGCTGTTGACATCATGGTTCTGGTGCCTAGATACATCAGGGGCCTCTGCAGTATGATCCAAGTACTTGTGCCAAAATTATCACAGTCTGTGCTATCCTACACAATATCATCCTGTGAAAACAGCTGCAGCAGGAACACCAAGGACTGGGAGCAAATGTTCCATCACCACTGGCAAGGTCACCATATCCACACTTAGATGAGGAGTCAGAGGGGGAAATCCCCAGCTGCTGTGAGTGTTGGTAGATGTTGGTGTGCACAATATGCTCTCACCCTAGCCAAGAGGCAACAGATAGCACACATGCTGACAAACTACACCTTTCATTCTATGTGCATACATACAGTAAAATTGATGCCATGCAATGCTCACAACCTTTACTTACCCATGTAATGGCTGTGCACTGCTAGTATCAGATAGAGTCAGCCCCAAATGATAACAGTTGTAAATGCAGGACTATCGAGGTAAGTCTTGAAACTGTAATACAAAAATAATTGTATAAGAACATGAATGAATGGAGTCTATATCACTTAATCGAAATACGCATTTGTTGAATATGTATTTATCAAACACTAAACAGCGAAAATCATTTCAGCCAACCTCTGACTTTTTCCCAGGGTGAGGAACTACTTTCCCACTAACACTCCAGAAAACACACCACACTAAATCATACCCACCCAATTGGGGGGCTTCATCCCTGCAACCCCCAATATGGGGCTGTGCCCCCCATACCCCTCTAACTATATATTTGAACTCCAGGATCACACTACAGTGGGGAAAAGGGCAAAGTTGTGGCGATGGCCAAGTGCTCCGTGACCCTGGGAAAACGTCCTAGTTTCACTGAAATGATTTTCACTATTTAGTGGTCAATGAATACATATTCGATGAATACATACTTTGATTAAAATATAAAATATATAAACCCGTACTAATGGCAAATACCTGTTTAACCAGTACTTGAAAATGTAGTTAAGTAGAATGTGTGTAAGTTGTCCAGCAAAGTCATCAATATATGACATGACTGATATCTGTAATATATATTTATGCAGTTTACCAAATATCCTGGCCCATGCAACTGAAATACCCACAAAGGGAAAAGCATTCCAAAAAGTGTACTTATTCCTACATTCCCACAGATGTTGCAAAAAGCATGACTTGAAAACAGTTTCCTCCCCTTCAAGTTCCCTAGCTACACTGCTACTTTTCAGTATAGATTCAGCCATCTGAGCACTTCGAAGATGCAAATGAGGTATGAACTCCTTAGAATTGCTAAATACCCAGTGATGGGAGTAACGCATTACAAAAGTAACACGTTACTGTATTATATTACAATTTCTAGTAACTAGTAATACAATATGTTACTTTTTCAAAATAGTAATGAAGTAATAGTAATATATTACTTTTTTTAGTAACTAGCAACATAAATGTGCATTACTTCTGCATTACTTTGCAAAACCACCAGGACAGATATCAAGCAACCAAAAAAAAAAAAGGAAAAAGGTTCTTTGTGCTAAGTGTTTCTTCCCCATCCATATTTACTACCATGTAGTATTCAATATTACAAATAAGGAAAATATGATACACTGCTCTTTGTAATAGACAACCTTGCATTAGCTAGAACCATGCACCCTTAAGGACACCTCCTTGCAATACACTGTTGCTTTAAGCAAACGTAAAGAAAAATGCTGCACCATTACAGACAGTCAGTCCTTAGCTCCACAACCCTTGAACTAAACTCCACCTTGACCTTACAGCAACAATACATGGAGTGGAAGCCCCAAATAAACATTACTGAGGACCTCTTACCACCATGAATATGCCTAGAAGTGAAAGCCCTGTTGCATCTCCAAAAGAATTGATCTCTAAGAAGACACAATACACAAATAAATACAGTTAACAATACCAATTGCCCATTTTTGTATTTACCCTCATATGCTAAAAATGGCCCTACATGTCAACAATGATACATTCCTCCTAACTTCCTGAATGCCAGGCTAGAACTCCAAGTCTCCCGATTGTTTCTAATATCCCCACCACCACATTTAAAGAAACAACCCGTCTATTGATCACAAGCACTATCAATCAAACATAATAGTCACTAGAGGCTGGCTGAGACAGCACTTCCAAGGCATGTTACAAGACTGGGTATAATTTGTCTCTTGTAAGTTTTCAAGGTACCGTTTATAATATAAGACTTTTTATGAATGGTTGCACATTTTATTATCAGCAGAATACTTTAGAGCTTCTGATTTTGTCTTAGAATTGTACACTGTCTGTCTTAAAATTGCTGACTGTAAAAGCCAGACAGCTGTACGGAATGACGAATAATGACAAACAACTATTCGGCTAATTCATCTCTTCTTAGTCTGAAAAAATTTTAAAGCCAATAATACTGTTACTTAAAACATGTCCCTGTTATGAGACTTTGATCCCATCTATTTTTTTTTGCTTTGACCCTGCCTCTGGCAGTAAGACATTGTTACACAACTATTTACACTACTTGGTGTTGCTAGCTTTTCAAATGCACAAATTGAGACTTTTTTTGTATGTGAGACTTTGCGGGACAAAACATATCCATGGCCAGTGCAAAGGACAGAATTTCACTTTTTTTACAAAAAATAAAAGCTTATCCTTCTAGCATTTGAGTTGCTTATCACACACATGCCAACACAGATGTAAACACTTGCATGCAGAATTTAAAATAGCCGTTCCTTTGAAAGAGAAGGTAAGTAAGTAAGTGATTGTGTACACATGTGTATGTGCATGTGTATGTGTGTGTATGTATGCATGTATATACATATATATATATATATATATATATATATATATATATATATATATATATATATATATATATATATATAGTTTAAACTAGTGGTTCCATTCATTTCTGTATGACAAAGTGCATGTGTATGTACGTGTATGTAAGTTAAACTATCCTTTCTGTTTGTTTGAGAGATAAAGTCCATGTGTGTGTGTGTGTGTTACTGTGTGAGGGAGTAGGTGTGCATATGTGTGTGTGTGTGTGTGTGTGTGTGTGTGTGTGTGTGTGTGTGTGTGTGTGTGTGTGTGTGTGTGAAATTTAAACTAGCCATTTGTTGCTGTATTAAAGAAAAGGTGTGTGTGTGTTGCTGTGTGAGAGTAGGTGTGTATGTTGCTGTGTGAGAGAGTAGGTGTGTGTATAGAATTTAAACTAGCCATTTGTTGATATATGAAAGGGAAGGTGTAGTGTGTTGCTATGTGAGAGCATAGAGATGTTAGCTAGGCAGGTGTGTGTGTGTGTGTGTGTGTGTGTGTGTGTGTGTGTGTGTGTGTGTGTGTGTGTGTGTGTGTGTGTGAGTGAAGTTAGATGTGTGTGGTTGTGTGTGTGTGTTGCTGTGTGAGAGCAGAGGGGGAGGTAGGTGTGTGTGTGTGTGTGTGTGTGTGTGTGTGTGTGTGTGTGTGTGTGTGTGTGTTTGTTTAGCCTCATAGTTTTGATCTGATTGTCATAAAATTAGTGGTTTTCTGGCAAATCATGGAGAACTGAAGTCACTAAATAATGACATATATGAGTTTCAGACTTCATATCCTTCAGAAAATACATGCTAATACAAATCCTGTTATTCTAGCAACTTTCTAAGTTAAAAAGAGCAATATTTAAAATGTGTCATGATTTTGAGCCATTGTATCCTCATTATTTCAGGCTTTGTCCAGATTTCTTGCACTAAGAGGTTGAGGGGTATGCATACCTCTCAACTGTCCAGATTTTTGCAAAACGTCCTGATTTTTGCCTCATGTTTTTGGACTATTCCTCAACAGTTGTGGTTTTCTGGCAAATCACTGAGGACTAAAATAACTAAATAATGTCATACATTTGAGTTTCAGATAATATTTCCTTTAGAAAAGGCATGCTATGACAAATGTTATTTTAGCGACTATCTAAGTCTATAAGAGCAATATTTAAAATCTGTCCATATTTTGGGGCCTTTGTTCCCCCATTATTTTACACTTTGTTCAGATTCCTTATGCTAAGAGTTTGAGATGTATGGAGCTATGGTATGTAATGCACTAGTTGGGGAGGTAAGTTAGTCAATTAACTTGATCAGGCTTGACCATGTAACTTGGTTTCAGGAGACAAGAGCCTGAATCCTGTACACCAACTACCAGACTGCTGAAGGAATTGTGAGCTTCAGTGGAGAGTGGAGACAAGAGCCTGAATCTTTTACACCAACTACCAGACTGCTGAAGGAACTGTAAGTTTGAGTTTTAGAACATTTTAAGGGAATTATGAGTTTCAGTGCATTTTCAAGGGATTATGAGATTCATTTAATTTCATGGAATTGTGAGTTTCAATGGAAGATAAGTTTACTGTTGCTCACGCTAAGTCTGTTTTCAATGTGCAGCTAAATGTTTTTCTTATTAAATGGCAGTCACTGTGTCATAGAATTTGAAAGCAGTGTTAGTAGCATAATTGCCTTTGGTGCAGAAGGCTGTGGAATCTACTCCCACATCATGTAGATGGAGTGCTGATATTGCAGTGCCCTTTTGATTACCGATTATTTGGTGCATTTTAAGAGGAGATAGGGGTTCTACATTTCTGAATGTGTCCTCCTTTGTGTGAGATGCCTAGTAACTATGAACTTGTCAGTTTGTCAGTCATTCCCTATTGCAGTATTACCAGCTTACCAATTTTTTTAATGTAACATAGGCAATTAATTCTTCAATGGCAGGAGGCACTGAATTTGCAGATGAAACATTGACATGTAAAGTTGTTTTTGCCAGTAGCAACCTCTTCATTAGTTACAGATCTCTTTAATGTGGAATTATTTGGATGACTTTTACTTCTGCATATATTTGTTTATTGAGTGATATTGGTGGATTGGAATGTGACATGTAATATGACAATTGCTAAACTATACTTATGTAAAAGTAACTCAACAGTAATCCATTACGTTAGTTAGTAACGAGTAATAATAATATATCACTTTTTAGGAAAGTAATACGTAATAGTAATATATTACTTTGAAAAGTAACTAATAATAGTAACGTATAACTTTTATAAGTAACTAGCACAACACTGTAATACCAAACGTTTGACTTTGTGTAGCAAAAGTAAACATAGTGTGACTCTACACCACTGTTAGATGATAATAGCTTGCAATTGTGAATGATTACACTGACTGAAGCAAAACACAGTAATACACAGACACCCTTCACTGAAGTGGATGTGTCACTGAGGATAGACTTAGAAAGTGTGGAACTAATTGCAGTGAGCTTTTGTACAAAACCAAACACCCCACATGTATACTTCCTTGGCATAATTGCACAGTTTCCTGCCTTTGCTGAAAACTGTTATTGACTGCCATGTATTTGTATCACACCTTGAAAGAAATATGAAAGAATATGTACTACAGATTGCTTGGCTGATAATAAAGCAGAGATAAGGGAAGGATTTCCAGAATACAAACAGAAGGCAGAGTTGCAGTTTTGCAAACATATTCATAAATAATTTGTGATCACACATTCTACTAAATATGTTATGTACGCATTTGCAATCAGCTGAGAATGTCCAGTTGTATGAATTGTTTATTACTGGGTATGAAATGTTAATTGCTTGTATGCACATTATTTGATTGCTGTTGCAGAGCTGTGTCTGTGGCAAAGACAGATAACCCACTACAGCTGTGTTGTGTTAGTGCAGTACTCTGATGGCTCATATGCAGAGCTGTATTAATGTTTAACCTTTGTCCCTTCTTTTGTGTGTGGTACGTGGCATAGAGCAAACACAGTCAGCTGATTAAAACTGAAAATTTAATTTCAGTCACCTTCTAGAGCCCAAGCACACTTAGTGGCATTGTGCGGTGGTCAGCAACATGGAAGGTAATGACTGTAGAAATTCCACCTGTTACTCAACTGTCTTTGCAGCACAAGTTGTAAATATATTGAGCTAAAAAAGAGAACATAGATAAAAGGTGGTTGGAGCCCCTCAGTAGTTATTTTTACTGACAAAGTGTCATAATATGTATTTACACAAGCAATATATGTTCACTATTGCCTTTTACATGTGCACGTTGCCTATCTATGTGCAAGCACGGTTCACTACTTAATGAAAAATTGAAAAATGTGATTGGGTTTGCCTTCCTTCCTGCAAATAGATTCAGCAGTAATGCATGGCTATCAGAACTGTGGACAGTACCTAGTGGAGAAAACAGATGGGCTGCTTAATGCTCCCTGTAGCACCAGCTGTAACTGAAGTGAGCAAATGGTCAGTAGACAAGCAAGCCAGTGTTCAAATCCAGTGCACTCCACTTTTAGTGAGGGTGTTCCACTGTATTTTCTCATGCAATGTTGATTTTAAAGGTAATACTAAACAGCAATAGCTATGTATAGCAGGTTGATTGACAGAAAGGAATTATTACTGCTTGCATATACATACTTTTGTAGGTATCATATCTATTATGTGTGCAACTGGTTTAGCATGACAATGATTATTATGTAATAAAAAATGCAGCTAATGGACAGAATACTTATTGACAATCATATACATCCTTCCCATAACCTAGGCTATGTATTTTGAGGTGTGTATCATAGCTCCAAACTCTTTTACTAAACTCATGCATGTCTATCCATTTCCAGCATATTATCAGATATTAGTCCTGTATCACAACTGAGAATGCATAAGCCAGGACCTTGAAATATACCACCAGTCACTATTAAGCTATATATATATATATATATATATATATATATATATATAATCACCTGTCTGGAAATATGTGTATTCCCTTTTATATAGGTTTGAATCCCACATCGTGCAAATTACTTTTAACAGCATGTAAGTCCCCATAAAACATGTGCCAAGTCATCCCATTGACCCCGCCACAGTCATGGCTTAAAAACTAAGTCATTCAGCATTTCATTGTTGACCACTGGGCAAAGTGTGACCAGGTATAGCAGCACATGTGCCATAAATTAATGCCAAATGTCACATCATTATTACTGTTTCATAAACACCCTCTTTGTTTGGCAATGTTTCTCTTCACTTACCATCAAGCAAATGCAGCTGGCATAGTTGTTAGTGTTTGCGCACTGGTCATAAAATTTGATATCACAAACTGGCAGGAAAACATTTCAGCTGGTGTTGGAGGACCTTTGCAGACATGGCAGAAGATAGGAAGGATGGTATCAAATTTAGGACACAGAAATGGGGTGTGGAGGAGTCAAAAATATTTGTTGCTCTCCTCATGAAGTGCTACAGCAGTAGGCTGCTGCAGGGTGACTATACCGGTTCTCAATACAAGGCTGAGGTTTGGAACAACCTAGCCAAGTCTGCCTGTAGTGTGTCTGGCATACCATGCACTGGGGAGCATTGTAGGCACCACTACAGTGACCTACAGAGGCAGAAACAGACACAACTTAACCAGTGGCTGGATGAGTTTAGAACTGCTGACACCCCCTAGTTGTTTAAGTGTACAGATCAAGACACTTTAAATGATATGGAATGCTGTAAATAGCCAAGACTGCTACGCATAATGTTTTCATGTCTATTTTTTTTATTTTCTATTTTATAGCTGCAGAGGAAATCTTGACGAACAGGGACACATATGCTGAAAGGCTGGATCAACTCAGAGAGGCAAGGGGTATGTACGCAGCACAACTGACCCTGATAGTAATATATATATTGTGATTCAGCATGCATATCTTAAATGTAACAGCAAGCATGCATGCTTTATTCTGTAGCTCTTGGTAATTATTTATTTTTTTTGTTCAAAAATGTTTTATTGCTTTTCATTAAAGAGAATAAGAAAACATTTTGAATTTACATTTACAATTGAAAAACGAAATATAGTAAACTATATACAAAATTTACAGAGGCCTCAAACAATATATTAGAAAGTAGCAAATTATATACATATATAAAGAAGGACATATAAGATTCAACAATCCAAATTCCAAGTTAATTAGTTGATTGAGAGTACATCTGAGTTCATTGTCTTAATAATGGATAAAACCTTCTTCCAAGAATTATTAGTCCATTTTTTTGGGAAAAATTCTTAATTCTTTAGCTTGTATTTCCGTTGAATCTACTTTATCCAACAAAGTCATGAAATCTTCAAAAGTTGGAATGGAAGGTGATTTCCATTTTCTTGTCACACATTTTCTGGCAACTGTCAATATTGACCAAAGAATATATTTATTATTATTATTCAATATAACAAAATCAGTTACATTCAAAAGAATTAAAGATTTTGATATAATGAAGGAATCACTGAAAATAGCTTGAAGAAAACTAGCAATATCTTCCCAAAATGTCCTTATATGAGAGCATTCATAAAAAATATGAGAATAATCAGCTTTACAAACTATTAATCATCTCCAACATTTTACTTCCTTACTGAGATTAAATTTAGCAATTTTATTAGGAGTGTAAAAGGCTCTATGTAAAAATTTCCAAGAAAAAATCTTCCAAACCTGCAAATTAGAAGTTAATTTAATAAAAAGTAAGAAATTAGCTTTATTTTCAGATGTTAGAGACAACTTAAAATCCTTAGTAATAAAGTCCCAAAATTTCTGATTAGGGATAGATTTGTAATTAATAATAATTTTATAAAGTTTTGATATTAAATTTTTCCAAGTGCTTTCTTCTTTTAATGTTCCGTGTATAAGAGCTATACATTTGGGCAAAGAATTAAAAGAAGAGGATTCTATTGTTCTGCATAAATCTTGTGTGAATGGAATTAAACTATTAAGAGCTAACCAATCTGTTTTAGGTAAATTAAAATGTTTGATTAAATTATGTGCATCCAGAGTAAATAAATTGATTGTGCAATGATACCAACAAGTACATTTCTTCTCTTCCCATTTACTAAGAATATCCATATTAATATCATTGAAGACATTTTCTGTAATTTT
Organism: Protopterus annectens; assembly: GCF_019279795.1. Lineage (NCBI taxonomy): Eukaryota > Metazoa > Chordata > Ceratodontiformes > Protopteridae > Protopterus > Protopterus annectens. The sequence continues at coordinate 591,287,526 of NC_056729.1, read as the reverse complement.
GAAAGGATATAGTAACTGTATCCACAATTTAATTTCAATAATATTATTATTAACAAAACTTCTAAAGGTATTATAAATAGAGTTTATATATTTTAGGTTAGTGAGTTTAGTAGTATTATATTGTAAATTAATACATAGTGCATACCAAATCTTATTACTTAGATCATTAAATTGTAATTTTTTTATTAATTTATTTTCATTTAGTATAATAACTACCTGTAAGGATTTCCAAGCTGAAGAGTAGTTTGGATTAATCCAATTTAAAATTATTTTAAGATTAGAAGCTTTACTATATGATTCTATATCTGGAAGATGTATTCCCACTAACTCCCAAGGTCTAATATGATTTGATAAGGCTATTCTATTTTTTTTGGGTGTCATAAGAATTTTAATAAAATTTTATTTATTGCTTTTAAAGTATTTTTATTGGGTAATATAGGAATAGATAAAGCAATATAATTTATTTTGGGTAACAAAATCATTTTAATTAATTGTAATCTGTCTTCAAAATTTAAATGTAAATTATTCCATTTTTCTGTAAGATCTTTTATTATTTTTACAATGTTATTATAATTAGTATTTAAAGTTAAATCAAGATTTTCACATATTTCAACTCCTAGATATTTTAAAGAAGAGACCCGTTTTCCAATAATTTCATTTGTATTCAATTTAATGCTATCATTACTTTTTTTATTTAAAATTATATGTTTAGATTTAGAACTGCTAAATTTTAATCCTGAAATACAATAACATTTTTTAATTAATAGATCTAATTCTTGTAAAGATTCTTCTGAATTTTTTAAAGTAAGTAGAATATCATCTGTAAATAACATTATCTTAGAATCAAATTTATTAATTATTTTAAATCCTTTAATTTTAGGATTAGATTGTATTGTTAAAGAGAAAAGTTCTATTGCTAGAGCAAATAAGAGTGGGGACATTAGGCATCCTTGTCTAGTACTTTTAGTTATTTCAACAGATTCAGATACAAATGGATCTAATTTTACATAGGCTAAATTATTATTATAAATGTGTTTTATAAAATAAATAAATTGGATGGGAAATTTATAAAGTTCAAGAATTTTAAAGAGAAAATCCCAATTTAGTCAATCAAACACTTTCTCATTATCAAGGGCAATTATGAGAGCTTCTTGATTTTCTCTATTCAAAATATCTATGGTTGTTATAAATCTTTGTATATTATCTTGAGTATGTCTATTATATATAAAACCCACTTGACCTTCAGTGATAAGTTGCGTTAGTGATTTCTTGAATTTATTAACTAAAATAGACATTAAGATTTTATAATCATTATTGATCAGAGAAATTGGCCTATATGAACTGCACAAATGAGAATCTTTATTTTCTTTTAGTATAGGGGTAATTAATGAATATCTCCATGAAGGTGGAATTATACCTTGTAAGTATGACTCATTTAGAGCCTTATGTAAAACTGATACTGCTGAGTGTGGTAGAAGTTTATAAATCTCCTTAATAATGTCATCTATTCCTGGTGCTTTATTGCTATTACTTTCTTTATTTTTTTCATTAATTTCTTTTAAGGAATTTTTTTTTTTAATTTCACTTATTAAGTTATCTGGTAGGCTTTTTATTCTAGATAGGTCCAGACCCTTATCTGAAACTTTATACTGACATTTTTTGTTTTTGTATTGTTCTGAAAAATGAAACCTAACGACATCTAAAACATCCCCTATATCACTTTTTTATTGTTTCTTCCTTCATGAAACACACTCACAATATTGTTTTCAATAGAGTGTCTTTCATTCTTAATGCTAGATTACGCATATACTTTGGAGAAACTGATAAATAATTTAATTTTATTTTTTCTAAAGCTAAATTAGTTTTGTGGGTTAGAATATCATCATATTTTTTGTTTAAGGAATCGATTTCTTTTTTCTTATTTAAGAAAGTTATTGTATTATCATTGTTAATTAATATGATTTGTTTTTGTAAATTAGATAGTTCAGACTCCCATTCTTTTGTTTTATTATTAAACCATGTAATAATTCTGCCATATAAATATTCTTTTAAGGAGTCCAAGATAATTACTATGTTTACTTCACTATTTAGGTTTCTTAATCTAACCAAGGTTTAAATTGTTTTAATTTGGTAATATAGGCTGGAATTCTTTTAGTGTAGGACAATTTTTTAAAGTCTACTTGCATTTGAAAAATGAGTGCATTATGATCAGAAATAGGACACGGGATTATTGTAAAATATTGTATTTTTGTTTTTAAATCTTGAGATATAAAAATTTTATCAATTCTAGTTTGAGTCTTATATCTAAAATCACAATGAGAAAAATCCAGAGAATTATTATTTTTATCATAAAATAAATCAAATAACTGTAAATTATCTATCCATTTTTTGAAATTCTTCCCTATAGGAGTATTACGAAAAGATTTTGTATTAGAAGTTTCTGAATCATTGAATAAGCAGTAAAAGTCCCCTCCTAGGATCAGACTACCTTTAGAATTTTTGTTTATAAGTTCTAAATATTTTTTTATTGTTCTTACACCAATACCAGGGAACCAATAAGCATTAATTAACGTCTAGATCCTATTACTATATTTTATTATTATAATCAATAGACGACTTTATCCTCATAGTTATAGATAATTTGAGGAGAGATAATGTTTTTCTTCCATAATGTTAATACTCCTCTAGTTTTTTTGACATATGAAGAGTTGGATATTCTTAAACACTCATTTGGGTTCCAAATAAAACTATCATTACTTTTAAAATGAGTTTCTTGTAGAAAGATTACTTGTGCTTTATTTAATTTTATGTATTTTAATAAGTTAGATCTTTTCACTGGATTATTTAAACCATTAACGTTTAGGGAAAGAAAGGTTAATTCTATCTTATTTGCTCAAAAGTTGGGAATTTGAAATAGTATGGTAACAAATGCTTGTATTTTTTTTAAATCCTGCATATCCTTCTTGAGAAAGCTATATTTTAAAGATAAATTGCTAACTTTCATTAAAAGATAAAGCTTAAAATTAAATTGAGGCCTGAGAAAACAGAAACATTTTTTAAAATAATAAGTTAACTTCATTAAAACCTTTATCTGACATGGAATTAAATCCATTCCTAATCTGAAAGGACAAAAATATCCAATCAGATTATCCATCATACCAAAGATTTGAAATTATTGCCTAATTTGAGGCTCCAATATATGAAATCTATAAATATTTTATAAATTCATTAGTACAAGAGAACAAAAAATATTAATGTAATATATACCAAATGATTAAATATTTAAAATACTGAAAGTCTCTAAAAATCCATACAGTCTTCACCAAACTAGAAATAGAAGCTTGACTAACAATAAATAAAGAAGCTTTATCAAAATGTTTCAGGTTGAATGTATTGTAAGTTATACTATGACTATTTCAAAATACTTTATAGTTTCTCTAGTTTTATTATGAATGAAAGTGATGTTAGTATAATATAACTGATAACTAAATTAATAATACCTATTCATTCATACATGTTAATGGCTAAGAGACATTAGTATACTAAGAATCATTCATGAGATGTAATAAGTCATAAGACTTTAAATAGATGAATTTATAATAGTCATTTCATTAACATTTCTAATTAAATATATAACTATATAAAATTATTCAAAAATGTAATCTTCACACAATAAACTATTATCATTGTTTCACTATTCCATATTCATTATATAGAATTTAATATGATTTAATATCATTACCTCACTTTTATTGGTATTTGAAACTATATTAATAAATCTGGTAACATATACTTGGAATGAGCTATGTTTACCAAATTTAGAGCAATGGAAAAAAAAACAAGCTGAATTTACTGCTTGAATAATATTTATCATTTGTGGTATTCCATTAAATTCCACCACAATCTCATGTATCATCCAGAATTCCGTATTTTTCACCATTTAAATTCTCACCTGGAAAACTGGTTATGATAACATAGCAACCTAATGAAAGCTGAATCAACTTATGGGTCATTACCTTTTGCTCCTTAACTTCTGCCCCGCAATCAGTCACCTGTCTAATGTGTCACTTCAGATTACTACACACAAACATTAAAGACAGTTATTATATACTGACCACTAATCCTGAGTAATCCCCCAGAAAGCCGCACATGTTTATATTTTATAGATAACAAACCAAACTAGGCAGATAAAGGACATTCGCAAAACAATGATAGCTAAGAAGTGTGATTATAGCACCAGAATATTAACTCTTTACTTTGTTATTACTAAAAGTACTTCCTTGCCTTCATATTTTCCCGCAATTGATTCTCTAAACCTCTATCTGTCTATTTATGACTGATCAGTTAACACCTACACATACACCCACACATACACACACACATGCATACACATATACACACACATACATATTCACAAAGAATTAAATTTTAGTATTCTTCTTATTAACCTTATATTACTGTTGCTACCCAACCTACTAATTGAACTGTTTTATAAAACTCTAGATACCTCTCAATTCCACAGAACCTTGCAAAAATATAATTTTCTATCTCCAATTTCCGGCTCACCAATCACAGAAAAAAAATGTACGGCCATCTGGTAAATCACCCAGGACTGTAGTCATCAACAATGATAATATTTAAGATTTCCTATCATTCAGAATATGTATTTTTAAAACAAAGTCTGCTTTCTAACAATAGATGATGTTTACTATGACAAGAAACAGGAATTGCACAAATTATAAGATGTGCCATTAAATAATTAATGATTCCATCCTAAATCAAATGGGTAAAGGGAGTGTATGTAATAATATTTTGTTTGGGTGTAATGTGAAGAATATTTCTATATGCCTTATTTCATTATCAAATGCATTTTGTCAGCAGTCTTCTCAAGGGAAGGAACTGTTATTCTAACCTTTTATTATTTTTTTTTCCCTTTAAAAAAAAAAAAAGGGCACACCAACATATCCATAACTGAATATTTCAGTTCACATCAAGAACATACAGGGAAATGAATTCAATCATATGACTTTTGTAAAATGTCTTATTTTCTTATCTCTAAAGGAAGAGCAACAAGTAAACATTTTGCTACAATGGTTAGAATATGAACCATCTCACTTTGACAAGAAATAGTAGAAAAACTGACTTTCAAAGTATTTTTAACAATGTTTGCCTCATCCATTAACTCCTGCCTCTATACATAACAACGCTACATCGGTATTAAACATGCATTAAACGTGCTGACTGGGTATCAAGACGACAATGAGAAGACCTTCTTCTCTTTCCTCTTACATGTAAAATCTTTAGAAGTAAAACAGCCGTTTTTCAAAATTTTAGTTACTAAGAGAAAGGGTTTCAGTGCAAACAATGCTTGAAATTGATGCAGCAGCATACCACAGACCTAAAAGTAACCTAACCTCCACAGATCACACTTCCAAGCTATGGAATGCACTTCTGAACAGTAATAGAAACTGTGGATCATCTAAGGACTTCAGAAATGTTTGAATATTTTAATAATTAAACATACCGATATACAAGCATTATAGCACGTATATAAATGGTAGTGTATGCGATTACATAATATCAGACATGCGAGAAGCCAAAATGTTCACTTATTTAGTATGTTAATCTATTCAGAATGTTTGGGTGTGACGTCATCTTTAATTAGCATATCACAGCTTACGTTACTATGGAAACCAATATTATGCGAATGCTAAATATAGAATTGACTAACATTGTTTTTAAGCTAGTAAAACTTTAAATAAACATCCGTTAATGTTCTACGTATCCTCTAGACAGGCACCAACTACCGGAAAACAACAAATAAATAGCATGAGCTGTGTACTAGTTCCAAGAAATAAAAGGAAAAAAAATATGTGTAAATAAAGGGAAACTATACATAAATGCTTAAGATAACACTCGGTTCATTGTCAAAAGTGATCTACTCGTATCGCTTGAATCTAAGCATCTAAACAATCACGAATGCAGTCAAGTGAAAACAAACTGCCTCATTTTCATAAACATAGCTTGAGACTGCATTTCGTGAAGGAAGCCACTAACTGTCAATTTCAAATGCTGTAATGCTAGTTCAAAACATATGAGATGATTATGTGTGAAAACCAGGTTTTGACAGGATGATATTTTTCAAGAAGTTGCCAAACACTTTTCAGTAAACACATATGCCTATAAAACTAACCCCTATGATTAATTTTCATATTCCCAACCATATAATTGAAATCTTAAAGCCATTAAAAATTATTTTTGTCAGATGATCGTTTGAGAGTTGAAGATGGTGACCATTCCATTCCTTCTGGGATTGTAATGATATTTTTGTTCTGAATAAAGGAAACATCTTCTTCGATAGTATTGAAAGTTCTCAGTTCATTTTGGTGAGTAATTTTGATTTTAGCTGGAAAGACAAGTTGAGCTTTAATTTTATTTTGCTTTAATAGTTTTACTAATGGCCAAGAGTTTTTTCTCATTTCTAAAACCCCTGTGGAATAGTCATTGTCAAACCTTATTTGGTTTCCTTTGAATGACAAAGGACTCTTCCTCCAGGCTGTTTTTAGTACAAGTTCTTTGTCTAGAAAGGATAGGAACTTCACAACTATTGACCCTGGGAAAGCATTAGGAAAAGAAGGTATAGGTTTCCCAATAGCCCTGTGTGCTCTTTCAATTCCATAGGACAAACTTTCTTTTGAGTCCAAAATTTCAGGGAGCCAGGCACTTAGAAAAGAGATAATGTCTTCTCCCTCAGACTTCTCAGGAACACCGAAAATTCTGATATTAGTTCTCCTTTCTTTATTTTCAACATCATCCACTTTATTTATCAGCCACTTATTTTGTTGCAGGATAAATTCACAGTGAGATTCATCTTCTTTTAGCCTTCCATCTATATCACTCAGAGAAGTTTTGATGTCCAAAATTTTAGATTGTTGTTTCTGGAGAATTTCCTTTAAAACATCTGTTTGTTGTTGACAGTTTACCTTTAAATTTTGAAGATTATCAGCAAATTTGTCCATCTTTAGAGACAATTCCAGAAGACTGGCTGATATAGACTGGATCTCTTTTTTTAGTGAAGAATCAGAATGTGGAGCTTTTGAGTTGCTCATCTCTGTCTACATAAGTAATCATAAAATTTGACAGGAAAATCTTTAAGAAGACACTTCAATGTTGAATATCTAGTAGATTGTAGGTTCTAGAACAAATTATTCAACTTTTAGATGATAAATGATAGAATTTTAATTAATAATTTCCCTGTTTTCTAGTAACTGATGTGGAGCTCAAGAAAAAAGCTGTTACCAGTTGGCCATCTAGGTTCCGCCCCCCATTGGTAATTATTTATGACTTCTTCAGAATGAAGATACCACTCCCACACTTCATTTTATATTAAAATCAATAAGCAAATTACCATGTATAATTAATGTACATGTATCATTTTAAAGATACAGGCTCCCTTATAATTGTATTTGAAAGAAACAATATATAAAAATATAATATATATATATATATATATATATATATATGTAAACACAGCTGTTAATGAAACCTAATCATAAAATAAGTTACCAGCCACATTAATAAGAAAATATTTCCTAAAAGTGTAAGGTATAATGAAATACAAATTAAATAACTTATATCAATAAAACAATATGTGATAATAATACTTCTAATATTTACAGAGATGCAACAATAATAGCAACATTGTCACCTTAAAAAAGAAAATCAGCTTTTAATTTTAAAAAACTACTAAGAGAAACCATCTCATTGAGTCCTGGACTAGTAGTGGCATTTACCCTCAGTTGCCATAATAATTCTTTTTCTTTTCTGTTTTTTTAAATTAAAAGCTGATTTTCTTTTTTAAGGTGACAATGTTGCTATTATTGTTGCAAATTTGTAAATATTACAAGTATTATTATCACATATTGTTTTATTGATAGAAGGTATTTAATTTGTATTTCATTATACCTTGCACTTTTAGGAAATATTTCCTTATTAATGTGTCTGGTAACTTATTTTATGATTAGGTTTCATTAAGAGCTGTGTTTATATATATATATATATATATATATATATATATATATATATATATATATATATATATATATATATATATATATATATATATATATATATATATATATATATTTTATATTTTTCATATTGCTTCTTTCAAATACAATTATAAGGGAGCATGTATCTTTAAAATTATATATGTACATTAATTATACATGGTAATTTGCCAATTGATTTTAATATAAAATGAAGTGTGGGAGTGTTATCTTCATTCTGAAGAAGTCATACATAACTGACAAAAGTGCTCAATACATTTGTATTTTTTGGTATCCAGCTCAGTCTTTCCATGTTAATTGTTCTTTGGTTGTTTATCGGTTTGCCTTGGTAATTATATTAGGCAAGTGTAATAGTGTATTCAATTATGTGGGTTTACCTATAGACTGACATTCAACAAGTATCATTTTTAAATTTAAAATGCAGAAATATTGGCTTTAATGCCATGTTGTTAAATTAATTTGTAGTATCTTTAAAAACATACATAGAATATGTGCATATTCCAAGGTTTACTTGTAACAATTCATAGTCATTTTTGGATTGTGAAAGCTCTATATCTAGTATAATAATAAAATGGTATTTATAGTAATAAAGCATGAATGTGACAAATCATGGTTGTAATTGTCTCTTTTCTTATTTTGTCTCACCCACCCCTTATCTCTCTTTTTTTTTTTTTTTTTTTTGTTGGTTACTTGAAATCACACCATTCTGATGTCATACATTTCTGACAACAAACCACATGCTTTTCAGCACAGGGTAGGTCAACCACTGCAGCTCGGCCTGCCAACTCTCCGCTGTCTGCTGCACCAACACCCAGCACCTCTGGGATGCAACCTAGCAGTACTCCCTCCACAGCCCCTCCATTACATCCACATCAGGTAGCATTGCCCTGGCTGCTGTTGCAGTAGTACCCTCCAGGACTTTGGCAGAGGTGGTGATTATGTCAACTAACAGGAGCTGCCAGGGATGGTGCATGATCTAATAGAGACTGGCCTTGGTGCCCACATCAGCCACTTGGAGAGGTTGCTCATTAAAATATAAAAGACACTCCCACATCAAGCAGTCTCACAGAGAACTGAGTAAGGGGGCAATGATAACAGATCTGAGGGTGAGGACTAGATTCTAACTGTTTCCACACTTGATGGGCATGTGCCTCTTATGTTCCCTAATTACCTATCCCAGTTATGGTATCCCCAATCTTTTGTGTTCATCACCATCCCTGTGTCTTGTTTGTCTGCACCTGCTTCCTCACCTGCCCTACCTACCTGACCATTATATTCCTATGTCCCTTCTCCAACATTCCTCTGTTTTTGAAATCCAAAAGAAAAAATAATGCGCACCTATCTCACAAAAATAAATTCTCATATACATAGCTCTCCACTTTGCATATGTTTCTTCTTTTTTTAAAACAGCTTTATTGAAAACATTATTGTAATGAACAAATATTTTTAAAAAGATTGAACAAGAATTTTTGAAGTACAATGTTTAAAAAGAGAAAACATTAATACAGTAACTATAATAAAAAAAACTATATACAATGATGTTCCCTGTAGATCAAATACAGTTAAATTAATATCTTTGTAAAAAAGATAAGGGAAAAAGGAAAGAAAAGAAAGATTACTGCGTTAATCATTTATGTAGTTCTTTAACTAATAGTTCATGTATGTTTTCCCATTTGTAATATAAATTTGTATTCCTCGTAGATTTAGATTTAATAGTCAACATTTTTAACTTAGATATTTCCAAGAGAAGACCTTTAAATTATTTAAATGAGGGAATAGATGAGGACTTCCAGTTTTTTGTAACTGTTTTCCTGGCAATGGACAGTATAGACCAGAGCAAAGAATATTTGCTTTTCTTTATACAGTCTGGAACAGTTGTGTTGAGCAATACAAGTAATTTGGTGAGCACAAAATTGTCTGTAAAAATTGCCTGTAAAAAAATATTAACTTCTTCCCAAATTTTTTTTAACAATGACCAGTCATAAAATATGATTCCAATCAATGTTTGTGTCTGCATTACATCTCCAGCAAACAATATCTTGCTTAGATATCTTACTCATTTTCTGTGGAGTGATAAAAGATTTATCAACCAAAAATTAAAAGATTTATGTAAAAATCTCCATGTGGAGATTCTCCATTTAAGAGAAGAAGTGGTTTTGCTGGCTGACTGAAGGAAATTAATTTTGTCTTTTTCTGAGGGATAAAATTATTGATTACAGAACTTTATTCCAATAACTATCTGAATATACATCTAGATCTTGTTTAATTGCTCTATAAATATATGATATACTATCTTTAACTGATAAATTATTTTGGTTATATAAAATCAAATATTAAATAAGTTTAGATATCAAATTCTTAGCATTTGAGGGAATTAAAGCTAGTTTATCTATAATATATTTTCTAAACTCTTGCAAATCTAACCAAAGTAAAGTATTAAGATTATATTCATCTACAAGAGTATTAATAGATTTTGCCTCATTCTTATTTATCATTTGATGCCAAAATATTAAATGTTTTTGTTTAAATAATGACATTTTAGAATAATCTGTAGAGAGAATTATCCCTTGTGTATAGGCAATAGGAAAGATGAGAAACAACCAATTCTCAAAGATTCTAAACCTAAATACATAGTTCTTAAAGGCTTTTAGAATTAAAATTACATAAGTAGATTTAAACATTTGAGTGGAATAATTGGAAAAGTAATCTCTTAAATCCCATATAAATTAATTATTTACTAGTTTCAATAGATGGGCATTATCTTTATTTTTAGTATTCTGAGATAAATTTAATATAATTTCTTTCCATTTTGCTAAATACTCTCGATCTATAAGACAGACAATTGTTTTAATTACTGATGAGATTGAATAAATTTCTAGATTTGGTAAAGATATGCCTCCATTTTCCCAAATATATATATGATAAGATAATGCAATTCTAGGCTTTATTGGATGCCATAAAAACATTTTAATCAGTGTGTTAATTTTTTTAACTAAAGAGTTTGTATGGGGAATAGATATAGATTGTATTATGTATAAGATTTTTGGATGCAATACCATCTTTATAATAGAAAGCTTTTCATCCATTGTGAATAGAATTTTGTTCCATTTACTTATTAAGCTCTCTATAGTTGTTATACTTTTACTATAATTTAGGTATACAATGTCTTTAATATTAGTTATTATAGTTATACCTAAATATGTTATTTGTTGAGATTGAGGTATATATTTTTATAGTCATCTTGTATATTTAAACCTTTTGAGCCACTTAGAAGGATTTGAGTTTTATTGTTATTAAAAGTAAGACCAGAATTTTTGAAATATATCCATGTTTTTGAACAATTCTTGTAAGGTGGGATTAGTACCACCAAGCGTAATTAATACATCATCAGCAAACATTTGGATTTTATATGCTTCATTGAAGTTTAATCTATAACCTTGTATACTATTGTTATTTCTTATTAAGTTTGCCCAAGGTTCCATAATTAATGTGAACAAAAGAGGAGATAAAGGGCAACATTGCCTGGTTCCTTTTACAATAGGTATGTTCTGGGATACATTTGTACCAATTTTTATGTAGGCTTGACTTCCATTATATAATTGATTAATAAGATTAATAAAGCTATTAGCGAAATTTAACTCCTTCAATAAAATGAAAATATATTCCCAATTAACTGAGTCAAAAGCACAGCTGATATCTAAACTGAATAGAGTTAAATTATTCTTTAAGATTTTCACTGATTCAATTAAAGTCATTATTTTTTTGATGTTATCACAGGAAGTTCTATCGATTATAAAGCCTGTTTGATCCAAGTCTACCAGGGAGGGTAAAAAATTTTTGATTCTGTCAGTGTAAATTGACATGAACATTTTATAGTCTGTAATAAATAATGAAATGGGCCTATATGAAGAACATTTTGTAGGATTTTTATCGGGCTTTAGTATGGGAGAATTATTTTGAGCTATATTGAATACTGTGTGTAACAAAGTTAAAGCTTTGGCAGGTAAAACTTTGTAGATTTCGGAAATTATACCATTGTTACCAGGAGGTTTATTTTGCTGAACTTTAGTAATTTGATCTTTTATATCTTTAAAAGATATTTGTTTATCTATTAGTTTATTTGTGTTTCTGATAGTCTGTTCTTTATGTTAATATTGATGAATCATTGAATACCTTTTGTACCATTAATCATGGCATTAGATTGATTTAGTTTTAAGAAAAATTCTCTAAACTCACTTAATATATTTGGTAAATCAGATACCATTTTTGTTTTGTTGGAGAATATATTTCCTTAATTTGATTAAACTTATTTAACCTTTTAGTTTTGTTAGCTAGAATATTCATAGATCTAGGATTTATAGAAACATATAGAAGTTTATATTTCTCCAGATTAGTCATGACTTATGATTTAATATTTCCATATACTTATTGTTCAAACTATTTATTTCATTTATTCTAGCTTTCTTATCTGGATTTCTTGAAACATCAAGTCTTAAAGTATCTAACATTGTTTGTATATCTTGGAGTTCTTTATCCCATGAAATTATTTTCTTTTTATACCAATCAATCATTTTACCATATAAGTAAGCTTTTAGAGCATCTCAGATATATACTTCAGAGGTTCCCTGTGTGTTATTAATTTCAGTAAAATTTTGTACTTCTATAGAAATGAAATTAGTGAAGTCTTTTAGTTTAGTTATGTATGCGGGTATCCTTTTAATTTGAACATTAAATGTGGAATTTAATATAAAATCAAATGTTATGGAATTATGGTCTGAAAGAGGACATGAAATTACCTTTGAGTTTAATAAAGAATCTGTTAGGTTATTAGAAATTAATACCCTATCTATTATTGAATATAAATTATGTCTATGTGAGTAGACTATATAAAACAATGATTTAGCATTTGCAAAATTATTAATATATTTTAGCATGTAAGAATCTGAGAATTCATTCAATAATTTGGCTATTGCTGAAATTTTTCTTTTGCCATTAGTACTAGAATCTTTTATATCTGAGATACAATTAAAATCTCCAGCAAGAATAATATTACCCTTAGAGAACTGTACTATATGATCTAAATGTTATTTTATTGTTTTTAGTCCAATGCCAGGAATCCAATACATATTTATTAAAGTCAAAATGTTGTTATTAAATTCTATAACTACTGCTGATAACATCCCTTTGTTATCTGTATATGTATCAATTATTTTAGGCATAGACAATGTATTTTTCCATAGTATGGCCACTCCTCTTTTTTTGTGTATGCTCAGAGCTTATCAAAAGTTTATAAGATCTAGTATCTATTTTTGTAATATATTCAGCTAATAGATGGGTTTCTTGGAGAAATATTAGCTGAGAATTATGCAGTTTAAGATATTTATTCAAAGATCTTCTCTTGTTAGGATTATTTAATATGTTAATGTTTAATGAGATACAATTTAAAGATGTCATATAATGTTTATATTTCTGAATAGTACTTGTTGACTAATTTTTCCATTTTCCATGTTTTAGAATACAATAAAGATTGACTATAAGAAAAACAATTACAAGTTAGATATGAACCATATAAAACTCTTTCCCAGTAAGATGTGTTTATATAGTGAACATCATAATGGGCCGGATTCACGAAGGCTTGAACAGAGTCTAAGAGTAGTGTAAGACTCCATGCAGCCTTCGCGATCCAGGAACAGCCCAAAGTCCGTGTAAGAGTCAAGCTAAAACGGCTCTTACACGGAGTGGGCGTGGATAAGCTAATCACCTCACTTGCAGCCGAATAGCATGCAAATGAGGATGATTAGTGATCCAGGAAGCCCAGAACAGCCCATGTAAGAGCAGTTTTAGCTGCAGAAATGTACTCAGTTGACAACTGAGTACGTTTCTGCAAAAACGGCAATGGAGCCATGTCAGCTCCAAATAAAGGGTGCATATGTGTCAGGCAGCATGCCAATGGCCAAATATGTGGCCATTAGCAAGGTAACCTGATGCAAATATATGAAAAATATAATTTTTTTTTTCGGCGATTGCCGATGTTTAAACCCAACGCAGCCCCGCGCAAATGGGCTGCGCTGCATAGAACATAAAAACGAAGGTTTTAAACCCACAAATGTGGGTTTTATGCAATACATGGAATGTCAATGCAGGGACCAGCAGACCAAAACCAACATGGCCACCGTGTAGTGGTTGCTAAGGGGGGAAGCTGATTCTAAGAGATGTAACTAAGCATTAGTAGGCAATCTGATGCAAATGAGTGTAAGGATACTGAATTCCACTGTCACATAGCAAATGAGCACATTCTGAGTAGTGTAAGAGTTACATAAGGGGGAGGAACAGAGTAGGAGATAGGTGACATCACAGGGGGGAATGGTAGAAAGAAATGCAGTTAATTGGAGCTTAGAGTTACATGACAGATGTCAGACAGATATCATGGAAAGAGGTGTGCCACTAAGTAAGCATGAGAAAGTCAAGAAATGGAAGGTGTACACTGTTGCCTACACCAAAGTTTCTTGCTGGATGTGGATAAGACGTGCGCGCCCTAAGCGAGTAAGGCAGTGTGCGCGCGTGTAAGGCAGTGTGCGCACGTGTAAGGCAGACTGAGCATGTGGGAGCGTGTTGGGAGATGTTTAACACCGTTTGCGCGGGCGTGCATGTGTTTTAATCCGAATAAGCAGATTCTGAACTGTGTAAGTATGTGTGCGCGTGTGAGCCACTGTGAGCGTGTTTCTGCTGGTTTGCACACGGCTCCTCCCTGAGGAAACAGAAAGGAAAAAGGAAGCAACAGATGTAGTAGGAAGTTACCAGGGAATACTGCTGGAGCTAGCAGGTGAAAACAATTAGATGCAGGCAATTACACAGGCAGAATACTAGCCCAGCCCAGCACTTAAAACTCTGCAAACAGCAGTGCAGAATGTTTCTCTCAAGAGACACTGCAAGACAGGAGTTAAGTTATCAGAAGTGAAAACTGAAAAAGCTGAACTCAGAGCAGAAATGTTAGGGGCTGCCATAGCTGTCATAATGAGACATAGGCGACTTGCTGAGGGTGGTGACAATGCAGATGGTGCCAGACAACCCACAGTGAGGAGACAGAGAAGAGTGTACAGGCCCAGGGTCACCTACCACGGGTTACATGAGCTGGAGATAGTAGAGTGCTATAGAGTGGACAGAGACCTCCTGCAGCAAATAGTGGAGCTGTGCAGGCCACGCCTCACACACAGAACCAACAGAGGGGAACCCATCCCAGTGGAAACCAAGGTATGTGTTGGCCTAAGAATACTAGCAACAGGTACCTTCCAGAGACCAACTGGTGATATGATGGGGATATCACAGGCATCAGCCTCCAGGGTACTGCACCAGTTCCTGGATGCCATGTCAGCACATGTCGGTGATCATGTATATTTCCCCAATGCCCGTGAGGTATTGACCAGCAATATGCATCTCTTCCAGCAAATAGCGGAATACCCTGAGGTAGTGGGTGCAATAGACTGCCCGCACATACGCATCAAAGCACCAGCCGGTGAGCGGGGTAGGGCATACATCAACCACAAGGGCTTCCCCTCCATCAACTGCCAGGTCATGTGTGATGCCCAGGGCATAATAATGAATGTGTGTGCTGGCTGTCCTGGGAGCTACCACGATTCCCACATCTGGCATTTGACGCAGCTGTACCAGACATTTGCCAATGGGGACATCCCGCACGGACACCTAGTGGGGGATACAGGTTATGCACTGGAGCCGTGGCTAATGACACCCATCAGAAACGCACACACACCTGAACAGGAACGCCATAATGAGGCACACGCACAAACACGTAATGTAATAGAGCGTGTGTTTGGGTTGCTCAAGTCACAGTTCCGGTGTCTGGACACATCTGGTGGAGCCTTGCAGTACACACCAACTACATGTACCCAAATTGTCATGGTATGTGCTATGCTACATAATATGATCTTGTGAAAACAGCTGCAGCAGGACCAGCATAGGGCCGGGCCAAACAGCCCCCCACCATTGCCAAGGCCATCACAGGCAGAGCATGACTCGGAGGAGGAACAACCTGAGCCTGCCCCAGTAGGCAGAAGGAGGCGTGCCCAGTATGCCCTGGCCTTGGCAAAGAGGCAACGCATAGCACATACATTGGCTCAGTAGGAACCCTGGAAATGATACCCCTCTCTGACTCACTCATATAGTAACAGGGATGCCTAACATGACACAACCTGCTCTCAAACATGTACAGGGAAGTGTAATATGCGCATCCGACAGAGACAGCCCTGCAGCACCACCTGAGGCATGAATGCTATGTGTTAAGTAATGTAACACCATGTACTATATGCACACCTGAGGACCCTGACTAACATCCTACCCTCACCAAGCATCATGCCACAACATGACAATGAGATGATCAAGTGCAACAATTAACTGTAGTATCTCAGTTAGTCAAAGGGGATCCAATGTGTGCCAGTCTGGGATGACATGCTGAGCATGACATGATGCACCACCTGCTAGGACTGGCGTGCACCTATCAGTGCAGGCCGTATGGATACTGGCAAAGGCTGTTGTCACCCACAGTGTGCCCTGAATAGGTAAGGCTCAAAACACAAACCTATCTCCATAGGTATCAGAAGGGATAAGAATAAGATAAGGGATAAGTTGAAACAGCAAGATGCATGCAGTCTAAACTCACCCAGTATGGAGAATGTTGATATCTGCGCTGTAACAGAAAACTGAGGCAAGGCTCACAACAGCACCCTAACACTACCAGGTTACACCTCATACTGTGCTGTACAGCCTCAAAACATGGAACAAGCTACAAAAGGAGGGTGACTAGCAAGAATTGTCAAGGATAACCACACCCCATGTTGGTACCACAACAAAAGCAGCATGGACTAGCCATGGTCAAGTAACAGTGGCTAAAACTGCCCCCAGTTTATAGCCTGCTACAGACTACTGTCCCAACACCAGGAACTGCACCTGGCCTATGCTGGAATACATGAATATATCAAGTCCTCCAAACCACATTATATTGGGTGACTGAAAATACCCAGACATAGACTGGGAGCATTATACTAGCTCCAACAGTGTAGGACAAAAGTTCATAGAATCCATAAACCAAAAGGCCCAGGAACAACGTACCACTCCCACAAGAGGGGTAAGCATACTGGATGTGATAATCAGCAACATGGGTACTGGATGGCAAGATGAGAAGTGTATTGCTCACTGGTAAAACCAGACCATAGAGTAATCACACTGGATATACAAATCCTGACCACAGTCCCTGGCCAGAAAACCACAGTGGAAAACATGTGTTAAGCAATATTTGCACTCCTCCAAACTGATGTGGAATCCATTAAAGGTCCTGTGCAGGTGCAAAATATGGGCCACACCTCAGAACCTGTAATACAGCCATTCCATGAACACTGCCAGGAATGCTTGGATTATGCAATCCTAAATTAAAACAAGACACAATGCCATACATGCAGGAATCTGGCATGGTGGACACCAGCCATAACCAAACCATGCAAGAGAATGAGGAAGCTACTACATGACAGAGCAAACATAAACAATGAAGTAATCACTGATCAGTAGTATGGCAATAAAATCTGTCCACACATACAATCCACTAAGGCCAGCCACAACAAGTTGAATCTGTGAATCCTGAGGCAATGTTACACCTGCCCCAAGTACACAGACAACCCCCACTCCACCCAAGAAATACAAATATATGTGAGAGATGCAACCATCTATCCAAACTGGAGGCTGAGCTCCCTCAACTCAGTACTCCCAAAACTAGTCAGGAGGAGAAGGTAACCACACACACCACAAACACAGTCCCACATAGACCTATCACAACTGCAAACCAAACACATAAACACAGAAAAACATTCCCGGAGGCACAAATTACAAACACAGCACACCAACAGAGGCCTCTAAAGCAGACACCCAATCAAACAACCTCCAAACATAGCACATGCAACACATAGTACACAAAGCTGGTGTGCCAAACAGTCACAGGCCAGAAGGAGAAACAACATGCCTGATACAGTTGTAATAGGTGACTCCATAGTCAGACACACTGCTGTCCCACACCAGACTGAACAAGGGAAAGGGTACAGTAAGCTGCCTGTAGGCTGCCACAATATGCCACATAACAGAAGTATGCAGGTCACTCCAAAGCAAGTAGAAATATGATGCAGTCATAGTCCATGCTGGTGTGAATGACCTGAGATGTACCTCCCTAGACTACATGAAAAGAGACATAGATGAGCTCTCTGATTATGTAGTCCAGGCCGGTATGACACTCACCGTTTGCAGCATCCTACCCTTACCAAGAATAATGCCACAGTACAAACACGGAATGATCAGTCATAGCAAGTGGCACACTTACTGGTGTCATTCCAAGGGGATCCAATGTCTGTCTGCTTGGGATGTCATGCTTGACAAGCCACGCAGCTGTTCTTGGGATGGCTTGCACCTGTTACCTGGGCGTCTGAATATTGGATAAGGCCTTTGCCACCTCCATAGAGCCTTTTGTAGGCAAGGCTGAAAAGACTGACCCACCACCCTAGAAAACATAAGTGGAAAGAAACATAAGGGTAATGCTGACCAATGCCAGATGTGTAAACCCCAATATGCATGCTCCCAAGGCCATCCCCAGTATGGAGAACATCGATGTCTGTGCAGTGACAGAAACCTGCTGCAAGCCTCCTGACAGCACACCAGCACTACCAGGTTATACCACATATCATGTGTCATGGCCCCAAAACCTGGAACAAAACATAAAAGGAGGGTGAGTATCCATATTCAGCACAGACACCCATACGTCCAGGTAACTGACAATGCACAAGGCATTGGAGTCCACCCATGTGCAACTAACTGTAGGCAAGACTGCTGTACAGTCTGTAGCATGCTACAGACCACACTCTCACACACAGGAACCCCACCCAGCCGTCCTGAAGACACTGGACAGTATGAATGTCCCACCAAATACCAAACAAGGTACCACAAATTACCACATAGGTGGTAAACCATTATGTATGGAAGGAGTAACCAGGGACCTAGGGACACAAGTGGACAGTAACCTGTTATGTGACACCCACATTGCCAATGTGGCTAGGAAGACTGTCTACATTTGACACCGTATCAGGAAAGGATTCACATCTACGTCAACAGAGGTCATTGTGCCCCTATACTGTTCTCTAATCACACCCATAATCTAGTACAATGCCTCATATGGGATGTACCTTACCTGACACCTGCAGCAGTTAGAAAGACCTCAAAGGTACCTCACCAAGAGGATAAAGGGTCTCAAATATATGTCATATGCTGCCTGGCTGTAGACACCCCAGCTGAATGCAGTCACATACTGCCTACACAGAGGCATTGCATGCCTGTTGTAGAAGGCCATGCCCAACACAGGAGTAATGGACATGCTCCACCCCAGAAAACTCAAATCCATCGGAGCTGTGAGAGTGAGAGATGTCAACCTCAACAAATAATGAAATAGGATGTGCTGGTGGGACAGATACATAATCCAGAGGCTCCCACACCCTGGACCAGAATCCCACTCCATGTTAGGCAGAGCCCCTCACTGACACTCTTCAACAGGAATCTTGCCAAGTGGATGGATGATTGTAGAGTTACACTGGGGTCTTCACTGTGTCATGTCCAGACAGAGGCACAGCAAAGCAAATCATAAATGGCCATAATATTCACATAGCAAGGGGTGGCAAAAGCCACACACACTCTGGCTAGGCTAACAAATGCCCTAGGGTGGATAGCCTAGTATGAACCTATGAACCTATGAAGATACAAATTGTACAGGACACTAAGGATAATCCCAAGGCTTTCACAACTGATGGTAGGAACCATGTTGGGAATTCACAGATATGCTCTGAATCACACAAATATCACAAACACACACACATATTGCCAACATACATCCTGACAGGTGCAGTGCAAACCCCACCCAAATGCAGAATATCTATCCCAGCAGATTGCTGGCCCCCTGATATTGCAGATGCTGAGGTAACAGCCAACATCTACAAAGCAAAACACACAGCAGCAATGGTATGAGATGGTGTCCTGGGCTTAGTGCAACATGGACTCCAAGATGAATGGAATGCCAAACCACACTACTGCTCAATGTCAGCCTTACCACAGAATATGTACCCAAAGAGCAGTGTACAACAACAGTGGTCCTTCTCAACAAAGGTGTTGCCTGAATGGATACTGAAAACTACTACCCCAGAATCCTGAGAAGCTCGGTCTGCACAGCTATGGAAAGGATCAGCATGTACCACAGACATAAAGATATTGGGGACCCTACCCAGTGTTAAGTGCAGATCCTGCCCCTAAACATGTTTGACTCAATTGAAACAGTCATTAAGGTCATTGATGAGGGCAATGTGGTCCACACAGCGTAGCTGGACCTTGCAAAGGCTTCTATACAATACCCTACGTGTTCATTATAGATAAGCTCACCAGCTTAAATATAAACCCCTATGTCAGTAGAGGGTTGCAAACCAGACCAAGGACAGAACAGACATGGTCAGACATGCTGCAGCCATGTCAGACTACAAACCAGATATAACTGGCATCCCACAAGGCTTGGTCCTGGGATCTCCCTCGTCTGGTATATATGTCCCATAGGTACAGGCAAACATGGAAGGACTGTGTCCGAACATGTTTGCAGAGGACTACAAACTGCTCACCACATATGATCCACCAGCTGACACAAGCATCCCACAAAAGGGCCACATAGAAACAGACAACTGGTGCCATAGCCATGTCAGCAAGCTAATTGCAGAAAAGTGTATAGTCAACCCCGTGGATATACAGTAAGTGCCCACCAATTACCACATAGGTGTTAACCCATTATGTAGTTAACATGTAATGAGAGACCTGGGGACACAAGGTGATAGATATCCTGCATTGGACAAACATGTGCTGTAGTGTTTACAGAAACATACCATATACCCACCTAATCATGAAGGTTGTCAGATCTAGATAAGGGAGGTCATTGTGGCTCTGCAGTCATCCTTCATCAGCGGTACAATTGACTACAATAGCCCCTGTGGGATGTACCTCAGCAGACACCTCCATCAACCGTAAAGTCCCCAACAGTACCTCACCAGGAGTATCAAAGAGCTTGCACAGATGCCATGTGTTGCCTGTGTTGCTGGTATCAATAAACATGCTGCACCTTGTACAATCTGAATGGCAGTGAGCTATGCACATGAGAGACCTGAACCCCAGCACTGACTTACATAGGACAAGCTGTACTGCATGATCCATAACACAGAAGCCACCCCACCCATGAGTGAACCCCAGTACAGGCTACCCATAGAGTCACTTATCAATCTTCCTCAATAGGAATCTTGATGAGTGGATGGGAGATGGTAGCTTTATCCTGGGTATCACTGTCATGTCACAGGTAGACAGAGGCACAGTATACTAACCATGACATATGTCATGGCAAACTCCACTTACAATGTGTGTTGAAGGACAAACACACTCTCCAACTAGCATTAGACATGGACTAGGGCACATCGCTAGTGTTTGCAAATGTACACCTATGTTGTGGAATACACTACCAATGTTGGACAAGCCTGGTTTAAGTAGTTCATATCTGAACAGAATGCAACATGGTCAGATGTACACAACTGGCCCCTAACCAGGCTGTTGTGCTCACTATCGAAATGTAAAGCAGTGATAGCACTAAAGCCCAGGATACTGTCCACCACAGTCAAAGTACTACCAGTACACTATACAGTACTACAGTGTTAGGTCAGTGTGAAAGGATGTTGACAACTGTATGCAAAGTATCCCATGCAAACACTGCAGGCACAGTATAATCCTGTTGTGTTCACACACAAAGCAGTTGTACAGTAACTACACAACATGACACACAACACACAACCATAAACGGGTGATATTTGTTGAAGTTCACACTCATCCACAAATGTGGTGGGCTGCAGAGTCCAACATATGGAATGCTCACACTGGGCATGCTCACACACTTTGATAAATGAGACATATGTCAGACAACATGCCATGGGAAGGCTGAACTGGGCATGCTCACACACTTAGGCCAAATCTCAGTTTAGCAGTTGGACACACATATCTGGTATTTTTATGTGTTATTCCAGGAACCAACCACATTACAGCAGTCTGCCCAGTGCACACAGTTAAATGACTACAGAGACATACGTGATATAGTGGATCCCTCCCATATGCAAACATCTTCCACAGATGCACAAGTTGTTCATACAAACAGGGAATGCTATGGCAATAAAGATGTGCAAACAGTCTATCAGCAACAAATAATGTGCATTTGACAATTAAACATATGGGTGTAGAGGTCAACACTAGGCTGTTTGCCCTAGGGAATGACAGCTTAGCCAGAGTGTGCTTGGTGTCTGCCTCCCCACAGGATGCACATTCCCCTTTCTAAACACCGATGATGTCAGCACCCTATAAGTACAGCAGGAGAAAAGAAACTTCCCAGTAATGCGAATAGCGTGCTCTGCTAATGCGTCCGTCACAAGTGTCATAACATAGTTAGGTAGGGGTTTGAATCCTGCAAATGCTCAGTGTGTGTGTGAGTGGGGTTGGTGTGTGTGTAAGTCTGTGGGAGAGAAATGTCCCTTTCGGCAACTAGGAAAACACACTACAGGATGCACATTCCCCTTTCTAAACACCGATGATGTCAGCACTCTATAAGTATAGCAGGAGAAAAGAAACCTCCCAGTAATGCGAATAGCGCTCTACTAATGTGTCCGTCTCAAGTGTCATAACATAGTTAGGTAGGGGTTTGAATCCTACAAATGGCAAGTGTGTGTGTCTGAGGGGGGTTAGTGTGTGTGAGGGAAATGTCCCTTTTGGCAACTAGGAGAACAGACTACAGGATGCACATTCCCTTTCTAAACACTGATGATGTCAGCACTCTATAAGTATAGCAGGAGAAGATAAACCTCCCAGTAATGCGAATAGCGCGCTCCGCTAATGCATCCGTCTCAAGTGTCATAACATAGTTAGGTAGGGGTTTGAATCCTGCGAATGGCAAGTGTGTGTGTTTGTCTGAGGGGGTTAGTGTGTGTGAAGGAAATGTCCCTTTTGGCAACTAGGAGAACAGACTACAGGATGCACATTCCCCTTTCTAAACACTGATGATGTCAGCACTCTATAAGTACAGCAGGAGAAGGAAACCTCCCAGTAATGCAAATAGCACACTCTGCTAATGTGTCCGTCTCAAGTGTCATAACATAGTCAGATAGGGGTTTGAATCCTGCAAATGGCAAGTGTGTGTTTTTGGCTGAGGGGGGTTAGTGTGTGTGAGGACAATGTCCCTTTTGGCAACTAGGTGAACAGACTACAGGATGCACATTTCCTTTTCTAAACACTGATGATGTCAGCACCCTATAAGTACAGCAAGAGAAGGAAAACCTCCCAGTAATGCAAATAGAGCACTCTGCTAATGCAGCCGTCTCAAGTGTCATAATATAGTCAGATAGGGGTTTGAATCCTGCAAATGGCAAGGGTGTGTTTTGGCTGAGGGGGGTTAGTGTGTGTGAGGACAATGTCCCTTTTGGCAACTAGGTGAACAGACTACAGGATGCACATTTCCCTTTCTAAACACTGATGATGTCAGCACCCTATAAGTACAGCAAGAGAAGAAAAAACCTCCCAGTAATGCAAATAGCACACTCTGCTAATGTGTCCGTCTCAAGTGTCATAACATAGTCAGATAGGGGTTTGAATCCTGCAATTGGCAAGTGTGTGTTTTTGGCTGAGGGGGGTTAGTGTGTGTGAGGACAATGTCCCTTTTGGCAACTAGGTGAACAGACTACAGGATGCACATTCCCCTTTCTAAACACTGTTCAGCTGAAGGCCATGGCTCTGGCACAAGTTGTCTGTTTCTATGATGCCCCTTTGGAAGATGCTTGTGTCAGCTGGAGAGTCGATTATGGTGGCCAGTTTGCAGTCATCTGCATATTTGGTCAGCCACAGTCCGTCCGTGTTGGCCTGTACCTCCAATAAATATATACCAAACAAGAGAGGTCCCAGGACTGAGCCTTGTGGGACACAACTCGTAACTGGTTTGGAGTCTGGCATGGCTCCAGCAATTCTAACCATGTGGGTTCTGTCCTTGAGCCACTGTGCAATCCATCTAGTGACATAGGGGCTTATATTTAAGCTGGTGAGCTTCTCTAGAATGCCCAAGTGGGGTATTGTTGTGAAGGCTTTTGCAAGGTCCAGGTAGGCTGTGTGAACCACCTTCCCTCGTCAATGGCCTTGGTGACTGTTTCAAAGAAATCAACCAGGTTAAACCTGGTAGTGCTGGTGTGCTCTCAGTAGCCCTGAACCAGGCATCTGTTACTGCACAGATATCGATGTTCTCCATGCCAAGGAGTGTTTTGGGTGCATGCATCTGGAGGTTTAGACTTCTGGCGTTGGGTAGCATTACTCTTAGTTTCTTATCCCTTGTGATACCTATGAAGGTGGGTTTGTCATTTGAGCCTTGCCTAACATAGGCACTATGGGGGTAGCAAGAGCCTTTGCCAATATCTGAAAGCCCAGGGGTGACAGGTGCAGGCCGTCCCTAGCAAAGCAGGTAGTTCAACAGAAGATGAATATGTGAAGGTGTAGTGCCTGTGATTAGTTAGCAGTAGCATATATGACTGCTCACGTGGACACATGCCAGGTAAGTCATATGCACTGTGTCACAGGCAATGTACATGTGAACAGGACAAACAGTGACATCCTGTCAAGTGGGACATGGACATACATATAGTAAGCTATGCAGATGGCACTAGGAGTCCACAGAAGCTCTATAACTATGCATTGCAGGTGTGATCAGTATTCCAGGGTAATTGCAAGCAAACATGCATGCAAACAAAGCTACAGTAAACAGGGCTGCATGTAGTCCATTGTACAACAAACAAGCTGTACCAGTTCCAGTAGGTAACACTGCAAATATGCAGGCACTATGCACATGTACATGGAAATACACGGGTCAGATGGCTAGGGTCCAGTCTCAGTGCACACAAGTGTACAGACCATGTACTGTCAGGATGTACAATAACTGGATGGAAACCCATGTGCTCATACCTGCAGTAATACACATGTCAAATAACAGACACTGAGCCTTCACTCAGTGGTTCCATACTTAGTAGGATGTATGCTACCTGGCCTGCCACCACAGTATCCCTGACATATATGGGGACTCTCCCTCCTGTGACAGTTAGTTATGTGTGTTGGGGCTGTCTAGCATGGTATGAGATGTGAGCATGCAGTGCTAGGGTGCTCCTGTGTGTCCTGTACCAGTCGTGTAGTACTGCACACATATCAACATCCTCAAACATCTGCATTGCAGAGTCCAGTGTGGGCAACATGCCACTTGCAATTTACATGTCCATCATTGTGTATTACTACATTCATTACCTTATCCCCTGTGCTACCTATGTATGTAGCCTTCTGTTGACATCATTACCACCAGTATGCCAACATGTGCAGATGATACACTATGGTACTTACCATGGGTGTAGACAACAGGACATGACAATCACACACTTACTGCATCAGGCATGCTGTGATATACCCACAATTAATTCAGCACACAGTACTGTTAACAACATGATACTATTACTACACATCTATGTGGTCACCCTGTGCATCAGCAACATGTTAACCTGTACCTGCACAGTTGTTACAGATTGCAGGAGGTGGCACAGTTTCATCATATGCACAGGGTGTGAACTTGGTATGCCTGAGTCAGCCACCGATACCACCAATTGACATGTATGTGTATGTGTGTTGGTGAGGGACAGCAGTAGAAGGTGGGGCAATGTTGATGCAGTGTGTGCGTGTATGCGGTAGCCCTAGGTGTTGTCAATTTGCATGTGTGTATGGATGCACACAGTTCCACCTCATGGCTGCCATATACTGGTGTTTGTGGACAGCCACAGACTGTACCTGCCAGGTCATACAGATCAGTGTCTCTGGCCACGGACACGGTACCTGTGCCTTGCAGGGGTGCTACGGACCGTATCCAGTACCAACCCAGACTGGGTACTGTCATCAGAAGCAGGTGTTCATTGACTGGACACAGATCCCTGTCGGGCCTGGCCAGAGCCACGTGCACGTGGTCTCCTGGGGCGGTCTGATGACAGCACAGACCCAGCATTGCTGGGGCTGCTGCTGGCACTACGGGGGCGGCCCTGTTGTCATCCGCGATGACTGCCAGCTGCTGCTGTTGCTGGCATACGGCCACGTCGACGCCTCAACCACCCACCATCGCCCTGGCTCATGGACATGTAGTTGTGGAACTGGTCTAATATGTCCCCACAACGTCTGTCTATGACATCGGTGAAATCACGGATGGCAGCCGCAATGTCACGCATACTGTCAGTCATGGCTGTGCGACATGCTGTCAGCTCCCTCAGACCCTGTCTGGTGTACCGTTCCATACGTGACTGTGCCTGCATGACAGCCGAAACATAGCTGAGGTTGTAAGACCTCTGTGGGCACGTCTGACAGGGGCAGTACGCCCATGGATGCTCCCACGAGAACCCCTGGACATCTGTCTGTGTGGTACCATCTCTGGGCCATGCCCATGGCTGCTGTGTGGGGAGGCATGTGCCACAGATACCACATTACCCTGGTCAATGCCCACTGTATGCTGTCCATCACCTAGGGACATTGGTGACAAAGGGTGTATTGGCAGGATAACTGTGCGCATTGATGGGGTCGACAGCTGTGTACTGTCAATCGGCTGACCAATGGCGGACCCTGGCATACTTTCCTGTGCCATTACACAGATGTCATCATTATCAGTACCCACGGCACCTGACTCAGGTTTCCTGCTATATGACACCAGAGCAGCAACAGAACCTGTGGGAGGAAACAGGAAACACAGTTTACAATGTCTACACATTACCAGTGATGCACACATGCACACATGCACACATGCACAGGTGCACACATGCACACATGTGCACAGGTGCACACATGCACACATGCACAGGTGCACACATGCACACATGCACACATGCACACATGCACACATGCACAGGTGCACACATGCACACATGCACACATGCACAGGTGCACACATGCACACATGCACACATGCACACATGCACAGGTGCACACATGCACATGTGCACGTGCACACATGCACACATGCACAGGTGCACACATGCACACATGCACACATGCACAGGTGCACAGGTGCACACATGCACACATGCACAGGTGCACACATGCACACATGCACAGGTGCACACATGCACACACATGCACACATGCACACAGTTTCACACAATTGTACAGTACTCAGTATGCGTGATATCAACACACAGACACAGACACACCTACATGCATACAAAGAGCACTACTAAGTGAGCCAAATAGTACTATTACTATCAACACTATTACAGGAATTGTTAATACACACTCACCAGCATGGATAGGCTGCATTGCTGTTATACCAGAGGGTCCTGCAGCCGTGAAGAAACTAATGTCAGTGGGCACAACTGTGCCATTGTTACTGAGTATGATACAGGTCAGTAGTACAACAGTCGCCTTTCACAGGTCAGCTGCTAATATTGAGGATATCACACTTGCACATTAAATACTATGGTGACAGCTACAAACCAAGGACACACCTCACACATGCATTAACTACCAGTGTACACAACAGTCAACTATACATATGGCATATTACCTGCACGTTCACTGTCTTGCTGCTGTGGCTCCAGCCTCCATCATAATGCATGTCTGCTGCTGTTGTTGTTGCTGGCGGACTGGAGCCACTACACTCATGAGTAGTCCCTCCAGTCTGGTGAGTGGGGCATGTGTAGCCACCCCACCACCTGTGGCGTCCTGTTGCCTGTGGATATCCGCCGCACGCTGATGGACATGTCTGATTAAATCACTGCAGTGATGTCGTACCTGCTCATATGTCCTATTATGCGTGCCTATGTCATTTACCCGACGGACAAGGTCTTGCCACAGTGCAGCCCTCTCCTGCTGATTCTGGCTGGTGCGGAAAAGAGTATTGCATAATCCGCACCAGGCTCTGGTGTATCTCCTCATCCTCAGCTGTGGAGTAGGTGGGATTCAGCGGGTGGGCCATGTACCTGAGAAAGAAAATAACCTGGTATCAGCAATATATGTCAGCAGAATTTGGCACACATACTACACATGCTACTCGACTGTTATGATACAACATATCTCACATATGTAGCATCTGTCTGTCTATTGGTGGATACACATGTAGATGGCCAGGTATCAGTGCTCAGCCAGCAACTGTGCAACAGTACCTGGCACACTCCATACGACATACTACCAAACCCCAGCAGTCAGAACACTGATTCAGGTCAAGAGCACCTCCTCACTCTGGGGGTTTGTATCTAGGTACTGTATGGCCTACATCATCAACTACTGTGAGCTGACCACACACTGATTGCCCTGGATATACATATCCCACCTCCACCACCAGCACAAACGACTATAGTGCATAACATTACAGATACAAACTTTACACTTTGTAACAGTGACATGGTATCCTTTCAGCCCACTGGGCCAGTGGCAGATACAACCCACAATGCTGACCCCTACACAATTGCTTTCTACAGACATCTCCGAGAATGCATGGATCATGCAATCCCATATATGACCAAGACACTCTCCACAAAGGGACAGCATCCTGTCTGGTGGACCCCAGCCATAGACAGATTGTATTACAGAAGATGGAAGCTACTGCAAGACAGAGCATAATTCCATAAAGGGAGGGCATGTCTGAGCAGCACTAGTAAGGATCTATTTTCCATCATACAAACATCCATGGGCAACTTTGAGAGGGAAATCAAGAGGGACACTACAGATAACCAGAAGGCCTTCTTCAGTTATGTTAGCAACCTGGTCAGGATCCATCCTCTATGCCCATAGTTAGTACACAACAACACATATTTCACTGACACCACAGATATTGACAACATTGTGGCAGACAGGTTCAGTGCAGGTGTCACCCGCCCTCTCCCCAAAATAAGACATAGTTATCCCAGCTGACTGTAACCTCCCTGTCATCACAGATGTCCAGGTGAGAGCCACCCTCAGGACAGCAGAATACACAACATGAATGGGACCTGATGGTATCCCCAGTTGCATGCTACATAAACTCTGACAGGAGCTAAACACACATATAGAAGTGCTATGTAACACTAGCCTGACTACAGGATATGTACCTGTACACTGGCGCACAGCAGCAGTGGTTCCACTCCACGAAGGAGGCACCTCAACATACCAATACAATACAACACAATACATTACATTACAATACAATACTATACAATATGCTATTGCCCTGGGACTACAGCAGCGTACTGTTCTGCTACCCTGACCATTGTGACACATGTGGTGTGATGGTACCTGCTGCTGTCACACAGTTACACAGGGTGACTCATATGGCATATTACCTATCTGACTAACATTCAGCAGGGGTATGTGTGACATGTACTCATGGGGAGTCTTGCTTCTTAACACTGTGTGGTTTATTGCAGGGTATGTCTTATCTGTGGGTAGGAACTCTTACCTCCACATGTGCACTCTATTGCAGTGGCACGGACGACACACAGCAGACATTTAGGTTGTGGATGGTGTGAGGTGTTACTATGGTTGTTGGACATCTGTCATGGGTGTGACTTACATATGTAAATCCGGGAGTGGTAACCTCTATGTGGGTAGTATATGTGTACTCTGTGGTGTTGTCAGTCACTGTGCATTGGTAATGTGTTTGAGTGCATTGTCACAGTGTTGTACATGTCACTGTGTCCTTCTCCATATCTGTAGCTGTCATGTGAGGTCCATACCATGGCATCCATTATGTGGTGTGGAGGGTACACCGACCTACATGTCCATAGCTGACACACCATGTCCGCTGACACATACCATGTGCAGGTATTCCAGGGATAGTGTGCCACTGTGAATATCATTGGGGCCACTATTGTACACATTTATGACCCTGTTCACCCCTGACACATGCAGTGGTGGGCAGCCAATCACATATCTGGTGGTTACTGGTGTAGGTGATCTGGAATGTGGTATGGTACTCGGTTTTGACACTGGTGTTCACTCCATGCCTTTGTCACCAGGCACCTGTTGCAATACATCTGTACACATGTGCCTCACTCAGAATTTATATACATCTCTCTCTCTCTCTCTCTATATATATATATATATATATATATATATATATATATATATATATATATATATATATATATATATATATATATATATATATATATATATATATATATATGTCTGTATACATATACACATATATATATTGATGTACATATATTGCTATAGATGTGGAGGGGGGCACAGATTGGGTGTGAGTGACAGAGGGGTGGGACAGACTGTGTTGCAGGTCGTCATATACAGTCATACCTGTAGATAGTCAGATCAGTCTGTCTATGTATATGTATCTACATATATCTATATCTGTATGTGTGCATTACATAGATATGTTTGTACAATATTCTATCTACATCTGTCTATGTATTCCTACATCTCTCTCTCTATGTATGTATACATATATGCATATCATATATATATATATATATATATATATATATATATATATATATATACACATACATATGTTGACATACATACGTATCCATATGTTAGACAGGTATATCAACATATTTGTCTACCATACTGTATACACACACTAACATACTGCTAAACATACATAACTGTGAAACCTACTTTGTACATGGCACTACAACCTACAATCAACCAACATTGATATGTGCACATAGATGCTCTCACATACAAATGTATGTACAGCCTTCACTGATAGTTGCTGTATGTCCCCTGCCCTTTACACATCTTCATATACATATGGATACAGACCAATGACACATATGGAGGGTTCACAGTATGTAGACCTTTATAGTATTACTTTACATTACCTGTGTTTGTCACAGCTGCTTGTGTTGCTGTCTGGTTCTCTGTC
The DNA here is from genome assembly GCF_019279795.1 of Protopterus annectens. NCBI lineage: Eukaryota > Metazoa > Chordata > Ceratodontiformes > Protopteridae > Protopterus > Protopterus annectens. The sequence continues at coordinate 591,256,437 of NC_056729.1, read as the reverse complement.
CTGCTGCTCCACTTCCCAGTTGTCAGCTTTCAGGTAGCTGTTGCTGAACAATTTGTTTGTGTCTGCTTAATTGCAATTTTCTCTGTCTCTGTCTCTGTCTCTCTCTCTCTCTCTCTCTCTGTCTGTCTCTCACGTCCTTCTCAGGGTGCAATGAAAGTATTGCATGTGTGGACTGGGAGTACAGCATACTTTGTAGGTATCTGCATATGCCCATGTGATGGCCTCTGCACCAATTGTTAGCCAGCATTTGCTAATTGCATGCAGCCAGTTGTGTACTGATTGCAGTTCTCACTGTGATTTCAGAACAGTGCTATAAAAGGTATGTGAGATAGGCGTAGCCCTTTCAGATTTTAAGGGCAGGGACCATGCTGTTATGCTGTGGACAATGTTCTGTGAGTGTAAAGGTTGGTATCTCTCTCATATTTCCAGGTGTGTTGTAGATTAACATTCCTCCATTCATTTCTCCAGTTTCCTGTACTAACTGTGTATGTACACTGACACCTACAACTACTACTACTGTTAATGTGTGTGTGTGTGTGCTTTCCTTTCACTTTTGCTTGCACTTTGTTGCTAAGGCTTCAATAGTTGCCCTTTACAGTCACTACTTGTATGCCTGCTAGGTGTCTTGACTGTAGTGTGCTGCTGTAGCTTTCCTATTTTCCATGTACATTCACACCTTGGAATGCTTGCTATATCTGCTAGGGTGTTACAGCATGCAGTGTGGTCTGGCCATGGTGTGGGCCTTGACATCTATTAGGGTATTTGAGTATGCTGCTGAGCAGGCCCCAGAGACTTTCAGGTTCATCTGTTATGTGCCTCATGGAATGGTACATATCAGTGGGGTACACCCATTAAAATGTCTGGTATGCTGCAGTTGTGACTGTGGGTTAGCATGAGCATATGTATTACTACACTTTTTCTGCCATGCAAGTGATGAATACTTTCAGGACTCCATAGTTACCATTGCATGTGTTACACCTTTCTGCCTACTGTTTGTACATTTCACATGGGGTCTGTGGGGCATCCCTGTAAGTCATTCACTGTTGCTATGTCTAGGCTCTTAACTATTCAAATATGGTGGTGTCAGACCTGTCATGTGTACAGATATTTGCAGGTTGTCCACATTTCTGCCTCATATTTTGGTCAATATCTCATGCACACCTTTTTCTGGCAAGTCACTCTGGGCTCAAGTCAGAATATGGTGACAAACATTCAAGTTTCAGACTGCATACCCTTCCAAACATCCCACAAAGTGCAGACCCTGTTACTCTCTGAACTGTCTGCGTTTGTTGTAACATTATTTGTAATGTGTCCCTGGTTTTGGGCCTTTGCTCCACATATTTTATTACTTGGTCCAGATGTGTTCCTGTAAGAGGTTGTGGGGTATGGGCAGTGCTTATCCTGCTGTGAGTATGTGTGTGGCTTGCAAGGTGCTATAGTGACATTATTACCTACTAGCTTCCAACTAGCATGGCTGTTTCTGTTCACACACTACTATTATGGAAATCCACTAGTTTTGATAGTAATTCTAAATGGCATGCTTTGTGTACTACACATCTATATTCCCTTTACATTCATTCCTACTATTACATGATATATTTATTTTAGCACAATGTTCTTGTATAAGAGTCATGGCTTAGTGGTAAGTCATGCAGACTACTGTTTCCAAGGTCCTGGGTTCGGGACTCACAGTGGGATTTTATTTTGCTTTTGAACTGAGTACAGGACCTGTCAATCAAAGTGACTAAGGCACTTTTAAGCAGTTGTAACCGGGTTAGCGCTGGTTTGTGCGGAGCTCACGCATGCGCACTGGCGGTTAGCTCCGCACACAAGCGATTACAACCACTTAAACGTGCTTACTCTTGACACCCGCTATTTTCTTTGAAAGAAAAGAAAATGGGGAGACAGGAAAGTGGTGAAAAAGGGGTCACAAAGAGGTTAAGACAGTAGGGAAACAAGCTTGGGATGTGCAGGAGGGATGTAGGTAAGGCCCATAGCTGCCCATTTCTTCATCAGCAACAGCTGTGCATATGTATGTAATTTGGTGTGACATTTGAAACCTTCCACCCCTGAGAGAGGTGTCAGGACAACAATAATACTTGTTGTACAGCCAATTGTAATTGATAGGTTCCATGTCCAGTAGACATGTGTGTGGAATGGGCAGCTATGTATGGGGCGTAATTTTTTTGTGGGTACGGAGTGCCCTTTTTTTTTTTAATTTTTTCAGGTGAGAGTGGTATGTCAGGTGAAGGTAGTCGGTACAGCTAGGGAGGTAGGTTGGGTAGGTAAACAGACAAGACAAACAAGACGCATACAGGGGCGGTGTATGACACATGTGGGGGGGTTACACAATTGACGAGGACGGAGGTTTGGATATCCAGAGCCCATGAGCCCACAGATGGCAACAGTGGAACTGATATCCCCACCCATAGGCAGTTGCCACTGTTCCTTCACTGCCCAGGACGGGGCTGTGCTGGGGGCTGTGTAGGCGGGGCAACAGGCATGCCCGTTAGTTGCGCCACCCGTGCCTCGAGCTGGCGTAGGGGCTCAAGGACAGAGTCCCGAATCTCCCTACGCACCACAGTCCGGACGCTACGGAGGGTGAGTGGTGGATCTCCTCCGGCCACACTTGCAGAGGGGGGGGGCGAGCCCCATCCCCTGCAGCGCTTCCACCCGCAGGTGGCACAGGGCCACCAGAGGAGAGTCCAGACTCGGCACTAGTGCCAGGTGCACTCGCCAGCTGAGGTGGGAGAGGTGGGTCCGCTGGAACCCGCCTTCCCTGTCATACTATGTTTTGCATTATGTCATGACAGTTTGGGTTAGTGACATATAATACCATTCACAATTAGTTGTAACAGCATGCATTAGTATTCCCATTAACCAAACACCCAGATATTCACACCATTGAACAGCGTGCATAACACATGCATAATTTGAACAGAAATACACAGTCCAACAACATGCAGGGTTAATTGATGGCAACAGGCCATCAGGTGTGGATGTATGAACAGGGCAGATGCATCAACAGACATGCAAATATATATGACCCAACAGGACAAACGTCCAGGGGTGTTAATTGTGATTGCACATACCATTTTCACGTGGAATGGGTTATATGTAGTTATAGGGTGGGGTGAAGAAAGTAATATTAACACCTTCAAATAACAATACATATGCTGTACATTTCTAATAGCTACAGTTATATACACACTACTGTTCTAACTACAGTTTCCTATATGATAACTATTTCAACTTGGTGATAGGACTGTTAATGCAACATCAATATACATTTTATTGTTCTTCATACACATTCATATCTAGCTTTGTTCAGCTACATCAGGGCTACATTTGCTTTATATAGCTGTAGACAAGTGTGGATGTCTGGTATATCAGACAAACATCCTATCTGCATATTGCAGACTGAGAGCAACATATCCTGATTTTGGGATACACATTCCAGATGCAGCAACACTTTGAACAGATTTAGCTGTTTGGTTTTGAATCTCACATGCATTTCATTCTGTCTTGACTGCAGTATACTTTATTCAGGATTTATTACTACTGTATTGCTGGATTCATGGCACTTTCTCACACTCTCTCACTTGCTTTCATTTTACTATTCAGGATGGTACTTCTAGGCTTTATTGACATGTTTTAACAGTAGTTATTACAATCCTTTCCAGCAGTCTCACTTCTGTCATCTTTCAGTATTTCCACAGGGATATATTTCACACATGTGATTTCATCATCTTCTGCAGCTATACTTTTCAGCCTGCTGCAGGTTGTGTACTATTTTCTTACAGGCAGGGCATTTTAATTTCAGGATATATGTCGGACAGTTTCATGTTTAGCTTAAACTTACAGGCTGAAAACTCTTGTAATCAAGCAATACTTGCATACACTTTCACACTGTTACTTGCAGATTTTATTCCTTACTGACTACACTGCACTCTTTTGCTGACTGTCATACTTTTATATTTCTTTACAGTTACTGGTAGTGGATTACTGACCTGCCTGGTGGCGCAACCGCACCAGCCTATCGCCATAGGCTCTGCGGTTCGCAGAACGGACACCTGCAGCTGTAATATAAATGAAGTAATATTGGAATACACATCTCCATAATATCAGCTAGTTTAACTTTTCACATACATAATTAAATGTTACTTACTCAGTAGTGGGGCGTTGGGTGTTTGCCGGGCCTCCTGGATCCAAAGGTTCAGTTGGTCCTGCTTGCATCTCTTCAGGTCTGCATGGTGGTGACGGACCTGCTCACCTGTCCTTGGAATCCCTGTGGCACTGGTGAGATCATGAGCCAACCGGTCCCAAGCCTCAGCCCTGTATGCTCCCCAGAGGACCTGGCCCTGCATGAGTTGGGCCTCATGATTGTGGACTAGGAGCCAGGCCATGTACCTGGACTCCTCAACACCCCACCTCTGTGCTCGAAAGCGACTACCCTCTCCTACTCCTGACATTCTGCCTGCAGGTCTGTTCTACAATCGTTTATGCTGTGTATTCCCGCCTATGGGGCTTATATAGTCCGTTTTTCCGCACATATCTGTGATTGGCCATTTTGGAATTGTATCAACTTCAGTAAACCTGCATTGTCATGCTCTAGTTTGTATTCATTCCTATATATTAGCTATTACTGCATTTGCAGGTACTGCTGTCGTGGCTTAGTGGTTCTGTACCTTGACTGTGGTGTATAGTATCCTGGGTTTGAACCTGGCCACTGCTTTTTATTTTTCATGACTGTCTAGACATGCTGAGGGGTGTGTCTGTGTAAAGGCAGTTTTGATACGGCTTGCTCAACGTTGCCCGTCGGTTAGCTTGTTTGCGCGGTGCGCAGCTCCGCGCAAACAGGGTACGCTGGTTTAAGCCTCATTTGGCTATCGGCACGCATATTACGCTCAGCTCAGCTAGGGGCACATAGATTCAGCATGTTAAACGACTGCTCAGCTATGGGCACTCATTTTGCACCAGTTAAACCACTGCTCATCTACGGGCACATGCACTCACCCTGTTAAACTGTAGCTCAGCTATGAGCACATCTGGCATTTTTTCTTCTTTTGGTACCTCACATGTCTTCAATATAAATGGGCTATTTCATTACATTTTACATGAATTGTGGTTTTATGTGTACATATTTGTCAGGGACTTGTTTCCTGCTTATTTTGCAAAAAAAAAAAATTGTTGTTGTGGGGGCTCGAACCATGAATGCCTGCTCTTCAGCCAACATCTCTACCGCTACGCTATTGCTTCCTGGCTTATTTTGCATATTTAGTTCCTATATGCTTTCCCACTGACTGCTAACTGTAGCTGCGCTACGCACGCCAGCAAACGAGCGCACTCACGGTTAAACATCTTTACAATTTAAAAAAAATATATAACATGTTCATTTATATATCTTTTATGTTTATAGTCTGTAGGGGCATATGTTGTGTTGTGTTTATTCACATTTCCGTGGACTCTGTTGTGGGTGTCTACTTTGGGCACTTTTACACTTCTGGGGGCGTGTCCGCTTGCAGGGCTCGGCCTACAGACACGCCCCCTACTGTCTTACACGTACCGTGTTAGACTTAGGTGTGATTCAGCATGCTCTCATGAATATGCAAAGCATGCTGACATCACTCCGTTTAACTGCAGCCTCCGTGTAAGAGTTATAACTCTTACACGGAGGCTTCGTGAATCCTATCTAATGACTGTTAACAAACATTTACAACATATACTAATAATATAAACACTCTCTAACACTCCCCTGGAGTTACAAAATCCTAATTTGAGTGACATCTATTACTCAAATTGTCCAACTATCTAGTAACAACACTCTTCTCATCTCTACCTAAGTATATCTGTTGTTGCATACTTTTACTTTATTAGGCAGTGTATGTGACTAAAAAAAGAAGAGAGATTATAAATAAAATACTACTAATATTTTTTGTATATAATCATTCAAGAAAACATACTAAACAATTTCAAATATAACTGTCTCACTTTGATTTTATGAAATAATATATCACTGATATTGCATCAAGTTATCATATATTATATATACAATAAAAATGTAATGTGAAAATTGCTTATTATATAAGTCAGATTTGGTTTGTAATATCATAAGGATCAACTGCATGTCATAAATGTAAACAGAGGTCATAACAAAATCATTAATTCCTTTAATAAAAATCTGCTTTTAGAGATAATTAGAATGTAACATATATGTAACCAACCTAGGGTAAACCATCATCAAGGTGCATTCTGTATATATTGCTTCCACTAATGATGTAATATGGTTGCAATATATTTATATCCAATGATGTATTTATCTTTCCCTTTTTTACAGTCCCAAAACTAAATCCCCATCAGTGACAGAACACACTAAATTTATTTACAGAATAATAAATAAAACAATGTTCCCTGATATTACATGTTGAAAAAGTGCCTGAACTGAATATCTGAAGTACCACCTTGATATTATATTTATTTTAGCAGGTACAGTAATGTCTTGTAGATTAATTACATCTCCCTCTTACTTTATGTCTCAATTCAAAGTTTCACCTCCTCTCTCCCTTCTCTTGGCTTGCTCTTGCAGGAGATATCCACCCAACCCTGGGCCAACACCTACTAACAATCTCTCTCCCACTCCCTCCACTAATAGATACAGCCATAAATACATTAAATTCATTACCATTCATACCCAGAGTATTAATAACAAAATAACAAATTTCCATGCTTGGCTAAATCTCACTGCACCTGACATAGTAGCAGTAACCTGGCTAAAACCACAAACTACTAACTCTGAGATTTTACCACCTGGCTTCCAAGCACTTAGGTCCGATCACCAAAACAAAAAAGGAGGTGGTGTAGCCTTAGTCTACAACTGCCTGCTAAATCTCAGCCCATACCAAAATCCCATTCCTAAATTGAATAATGCCGAACTAATCATAGGAATCCTCAAAATAAACAACTTTAAAAGTATCTGTATCATAACCATCTATATACCCCCTGGTGACAACTCCTCCACCCCTGAGAATATTCTCTGTTGGGCTACAAACAATATCAAGCATGAGACTTACATTCTAGGCGATGTCATTATTGACTGGAATACAATTAATAATAATACTCCCTCTCTGTCTATCAATCTTTATAATTTTACTCAACTAATAAACAACATTACCAGACCTAACAAAAATAATCCTCCAGGGTCCATCCTGGACTGGATTCTAGTCAGCCACCCTAACAGTATCTCCAACTCTGGTGTCTTACCAGACTCAATAAGTGATCATCTCCCAGCCTTTATTAACCGAACTACCCAACAGCTCCATCACCAACATCAATATGCCCGTAACCTAACTAATTTTAACCCTTCTGTATTTTCTGAAACCCTTAAACTAACAAACTGGGATTCACTAAAAACTCTTCCCCTAGATGAAGCCCTAGAAGTCTTCAATACTACCTTCCTTAAAATCCTAAACTCCCAAGCCCCACCTCGAACAAAATGAATAAAGTACAACTCTGCCCCTTGGCTAACTAAGGACACTAAAACTCTAATGCTACAAAGGGACAAAACTTGGAAACTATACAATAAAAATAAAAACCCAGCTTCATTCCTTCAATTTAAGGAACTCCGCAATCTTACTAAAAAACTTATCATAAAAGATAAAAAATCATACTACAACAAACTACAGTCTACCCTCGCAAACAATCCCAAAAAATTCTGGAATTCCATCAATTCCCTCTTATACCCAGGTATTAAATCCAATCCCTGTCCAGACAACAATAAGACTGACACAGAAATTGCAACCCTCTTCAACTCCTTTTTTACCAGCTCCATAGCTGAACTGACTAAATCCTTCTCCACTTCCACCCCCAGCCCAAACCCAAAGCCTTCTTCACCATCCTCCCCTCACTCCTGCTCCCATAAACCCCCTCCCACTTTTATTCTACAACCCGTGTCTACCACCGGTATCAAAAAACTTCTTTCCAAACTCAAACCGTGCTCCAATGCCCCCGACAATATCCCATCACTCTTTCTCAAGCTCACAGCAGATGGCATCGCCATACCTATCAGCATTCTCATCAATATATCCATCCAAGAATCTTATGTTCCCAAACTTTGGCGAGCTGCCCACATTCTGCCCCTTCATAAAGGAGGCAAAAATAATAGCATTTCTAACTTCCGCCCAATAGCCATTCTTTCCCCAATTTCAAAAGTCCTTGAAAAATGTATCCACTGGCAACTCATGCCCCACCTCCTCAATAACCATCTCCTCACTCCTACTCAACATGGGTTTCGGCCTGGCCACAGTACCATAACTGCTCTCCTTTCTTTCCTAGACATTGTCAACCATGCCCGTGACTCTGGAGATATTGTCTCCACTGTTCTTCTTGACCTTTCCAAGGCATTCGACACAATATCCCACACACTCCTTCTCAACCACCTTTCTAACCTCAATCTCTCCCACAATTCCCTTTCTTGGTTCAAAAGTTATCTCTCAGATAGATCCCAAGCTGTAAAATGGAATACAGGTACCTCAAACTTCTTACCTACCTACCGAGTCCCTCAGGGTTCTATTCTCGACCTCTGCTCTTTAATGTCTTTATCAATGATCTCCACTCTGCAATTCCTCATTCTCAAATTGTACAATATGCAGATGACTCCACTGTTATCTGCTCAGCCCCTAGCCTTCCCAAGCTCCAAGCCAAAACCCAATTGGCCTTTACAACCACAGAAAATTGGATGCTTCAAAACCATCTTTCCCATAATGCCAATAAATCCCATTTCATTCTCTTCTCCCCCTCAAAAGCTCTGCCTCTTGATAAGCCATCCTTCAAAATCTCCAGCCTCTCCCAGTCCCGAAAAGAAGTTGTTAGTTGTGCAAAATTTCTCGGAGTTACCACTGATGAACACCTGAAATTTAATACTCATATTCAACTAAACATTAAAAAAAACCCATCAGAAGCTCGGTATGCTTTACAGAAACTCTAATTTTCTACCTTTAGCTACAAGACAAACACTCACCACCACCTACCTTCTCCCTTCTCTATTGTATGGTGCTCCTCTTCTAACCAACCTCACCGCTTCTATCTCCTCAAAACTTGAAAGTTGCTACTACAAAATCGGCAAATTCGCTACTAACTCCACTCATTCTACACACCATTGCATCTGCCTCCGTAGTCTCCAATGGCTAGAACTCCCTAATCACCTCGATTGCCTCCAACTTACTACTACACACAAACTAATTTTTAAACCCACTGCTTGCCCTGCATTATCTAACATCTTGCCCTTCTACACTCCTCTCAGGCCCCTAAGATCTGGCCACCAAAATCTTATTTCAGTATACAAACCCAAACAACCTCCCGGCCACCTCCTACTTTCTTATACTACAGCAAAAAAATGGAACTTGCTTCCTCCCCTTCTAAGAGTCACTACAAGCTATGAACAATTCAAATCTCTTCTCCATTCTCACCTCTCCCAAAACTGGAAATGTAATTGTATACTTCCTACTTAGATCTTAATACATCCCAGTTCCAATTTTCCCCCTCTAGTCCCTCTTCTTCAAACTCTCTCCTCAGCTCCCCTCCCTCTACTTCTTTATCTCCTCTCTCTCCCCTGCTTAAACTCTCTCCCCTGCTTAAACTCTCTATTTATTCCTTTTAAATTGTCCCCTCCCCACTGCCTACATGCATGTCTAGTCTCACAAATGTATCTTTTGCCTTTTCATAAGATGTACTTTTAGACTCAAACATAAAATGAATCTTAGTCTAACTGTTCTTTTTTATCTTCCTCCTGGCATCTGTTCTCCTTTAAATTCTTTGCATCTCCTTCACTTCTCCTCTGTTTTACTTCTCTTGCATTCAAGATCTATGCATAATTTCTTTTTATCTCTCTCTTCTATGCTAACAATACAGTTGTATAAAAATATTAATTTCTTATGTATACTGCCAAATGTGCTATGTTTTTGGAAATTGTTAAAGGTGTTATGCTGTTAGAACACAGAGTGTTATGTGTGTAATGTATTATTATTATGGAGCTTTTCTCCACGGGCCTCCCCTGAAAACGGGCTTTTGGGCCCAGTGGACTTCCCTGGTTATCAAACTGGAAATACATAAATAAATAAATAAATGGTATTTATAAGTGACTGTGTCCATCAGACTAGTTAATGAAATTTAAGGAGTATAATTGGGAAAAAGACTCAATTATTTGTTGTCTTTACTTCATGAAGAGAGAAAAATACATCTATGTTATTGTAAGTGGCTAGACTTGTGACTTATAACAAGATGAGATTTTGAGCATAGACATAATTCTTTATGTCATAACATTACCATTCAAATACCACCATATAAACAAATTCTGCATTTGTTATAAATGCATCCAAATATATGTGTCTTTCATGACAAATACTGTATGTGAGTATGTATGCATGTGTGCATGTGAGGGTGTATGCATATGAGTGTGTGTATAGTGATGTCATAACTATATCATACTAACTGTATGAATAAATACCTAAGCAATTAACTGAGCTTTCTTGGTGAAATTTTATATATATATATATATATATATATATATATATATATATATATATATATATATATATATATATATATATATATATATATATATATATATATATATATATATATATATATATATATATATATATATATATATATATATATATATATATATATATATATATATATATATATATATATATATATATATATATATATATATATATATATATATATATATATATATATATATATATATATATATATATATATATATATATATATATATATATATATATATATATTGAGTTGTCCTTTTTTTTCATCTAATCCTCACCAATCTGTTCTCAGATCAAAATTACTAATAATACTTGCATACACATAAAAAAAAAATATATATATATATATATATATATATATATATATATATATATTTGTATATATATATATATATATATATATATATATATATATATATATATAGGTTCAATTGTCATATTCGATTGTCATTTAGACGATCGAATATGTGCAAAAATCTTTTTCTCGAACTGAGAGTTCGATCACCACAATGTCGAAGTTGACATGAGTGAACAGCCGCTAATGTCAGCTTCAACATTGCGGTGCAGTTCGCACTATTGCGGGAATCGGGAAATGTACCCTTACCCTCACTGTAGTGTGATCTCGGAGTTTGTATATATAAGTAGGGGGGTTGTGTGGTGGCACAGCCCCCCCCACATGGAGGGTGCAGGGGGGCTTGCTCCCCTGCAAACATTATTGTTAGTTGTTAGCAGATGTGAGCATTTCAGCAAAGTCGATATTCAACATTGCTGAAATGATTTGTTCGATAGTTCGGTTGCTCTGTGTTTTGATTTCTGACAATATTTGTCGGAAATTGTTGCATTCATCTAAATGATGTTCGCAAATATGATAGTAAACCATATATATATATATATATATATATATATATATATATATATATATATATATATATATATATATATAAAGGTTGCTTCATAAAGGCAATAAATATTTTTACAAAATGTACATGTTAAGTATATCACTTAACTGCAATACTTTCTTTTTTCCTCTAGACGGCATTAGAGACTGTCTATTCTGGCTTATAAATGTAGCTGCAGTGTTCCTCAGCTTAGAGTTCGCACAGCATACATTTCTATGTAAACGATATTTTCTTCTCCTCTCTCTATCTTCGAGTCTATTAACCGTGATGCAAATATATCTCAGTTCAGTACTTCAATTCACATCCGCGAGGCTAAGCAATTTTTCACTGCCAAGGCAGCAGACCACCTTGTGGCAACTTGGGGGCAACACAATGCAGAAAAAAAGAAAGAGAAAAGGAAAAAGAGAAAAAGGGAACCCATATTCAACACCATAAGCATCGTAAGCATCGCAAACTTCATTCCTCAAGTGCAACAAGCCACTAGACCACCAGCAATGCACTAACCAACAGCAAACCACCCAATTCCCCACAACAAGCACCAGTAAACATAAAACCAGCATATAACCATACTATCAAGGAATCTCATCACCAGCAACTTCATAAAAATCTTCCATTCAACATCACATTTACACAGTTCTTGCTTTTATCAAGTACCCAAGCTGAAAACCAAATCACATCAGTCTACTAAAAGCATCTTCAATGTCTCTCACCACTACCACCAACAAATTCGCTACCAGAGCAAACTTATATTTAGCAAAGAAACAACACATCAACAATATTTATTAAAAGTCTCCCTTCAAATACATAGAAAATAACAGAAACCAAAAAGAAACAATTTCTATAAAACCAAATACCCTCATTTTTTTCACTTTTAAGTCTCCGTACATGTTTTAGTCACCAAGACAACACAGATATAATTCCCCAATTATACAGAGCATTAAAAGTAGTGAACAGCAGGTAAGACAAATGAATAATAGCTAGAATAAGTAGCATTCATTTACAATAATTATCAAGCCACATATAATAAAGCTAACTATGTTTACTAGCAATTATACTATAAAAAGTTATTAAAACAGGCATATATCATTGAGAAAAAAAGAGATTTAAACAACAAGACTCACCTGTTGAACCATTTTCATCTCCCCAACTTCTGGCTTATGCAATAAATCTAGGATAAAAGAAAGCTTGAATAGAAATTTCTTTTTTTTCTTCTTTAATATTCACTTATTCTTGAGCTTCTTTTTATGTTCAGAAGTCTTCCAGGAACTATTGTCTGCATTTCTTTTAAAACTGGCATTTGCCCAATCCATTTCTTCTATTTTATTAAGTAGCTTTCTTGTTTTACTAAAAGTAATGGCAGTTTCTAAGTTATCAAATATTTTTGACCATCCTGAAGAAAAAATTTTAATCTGGCTGGGAATAATAGATGAGACTTTATTTGGGCTTTTATTAGTTCTTTAAGCATTGGAAGGAAAAGTTTTCTTTTGGCTATTACAGAAGATGAGTAATCATTATCAAAGCGTATGACATTGTCTTTATATTTAATAGGGGATTTAGCCCATGCAGTCTTTAGCACTATTCCCTTATCATGTGATGATAAAAGCTTCACTATAACAGATTTAGTAGAATTAGTTTTACCTTTTTTTGATGAAGGCAAGGACCTGTGTCTCTTTCTATCCCATATGAAAGAGCTTCAGGAAGCTGTAATATCTCAGGAAGCCAAGATGTTAAGACTTTTTCCATATTGTTTTCTTCAACATTATCAGATAGCCTGAAAATCCTAATATTATTTCTTCTTGATCTGTTCTCTAGATCATCAGTTTTAGTTTGCAAAAGGGTATTTTGTTTTAAGAGAAAGTCTATATTATGTTCATCTTCTTGAATTTTAGTGTCCATATCATTTAGTGAAGTTTCTATTCCTGTAATCTGTCTCTTCTGTTGGCTGAGGTCTTCATGTAGCATTTCCATTTATTGGGAACATTTTTCTTTAAAATTGTCTAGTCTCACATCTATTCTATCAATTTTTGTTGTCAGCTCTTGAATATTAGATAGTAGTGACTGAAGTTCCTTCTTAATAGTTGTTTCCTGAAGAGAAGATTTAGTGTGGCTCATTTTGTATCCTGTTGCCAAGATATTTTCTCTAGTACTTGTTGACAGGAAAAAGTATAAAAATTAAAAAAAATGTATATACTATCCCAGAGTATGGATAAAGGATTCCAAATATGTAAAAAAAACAAAAATAGGATAGCTAAATTCAAAAAATCATGTCATATAAATTCTGATAAGGCAGAGCAGAGATAAAGTGCTGTTACTCAGTGCTCACCTTGGCCATGCCCCCACATATGTTTCTTCTTGACAAAGTTGATTTGGTCCAATTGTCCATACATCATTGCATTGTTATCACCCATCTGTGTTGTGGTGACATTCTAAATTCATCAAATTTTCTCTACATATGCACATTACTGTGTTCGAGAAGTGGATATCGATGGTGCTTTCCTAATTACCTCCTGCAACTTCCTTTATTGCTTCTCGTTTGTTCTTCCCTCTGCTTGCCCCACATTTCACCACTTCCCTATAATACACCATTTTTACCCCTTTAATACGGTCAAAAAATAGAATTACATACCACAGACAGAGCCAGAATAAAAAAAAAAGCCTTCAGCTTTTGTCCTCTGCATTTGTTCGGAGTTTGTCATTATGCACCAATGCCAATCAGCAGTGAATGGCTCTTCATGTTGTATGGCAAAACCTAGTTAGTTTTTGCCATTGGCTGCACTAGTCCAATTATCTCCCTGCAATGGTGTTTAAACATGTTGAACTATAGGAACACAGAGTTAAAGCCAGAGTAAAGCCACTACTTTGCAACAGTTATTCTGACAGTTCTGTACACTGCTAGATGTTCATAGGTTCATAGGTTCATAGGTAGGTACTAGGCTATCTACCCAAAGGCATTTATAAGCCTAGCTGGAATCTGTTGGCTTTCGCCACCCCCTTAGATTAGTTCCCTGTGCCTCTGTCCAGCAAAGCCATTGAAGTAATCCCTGGGGTAAACTTTCTGTTTAAGCAAACCAAACGCTCTGCAAGTACGGAATGCATGGCTAAACCATATGCTAGTCAAAACACCAAGGGCCAGCATAAATAGTACATTATACCATGACCCCCATTAATATTCCAAAACGTGCACGCTGATTGGTCAGCGTGCATGTTGTAAATCGACTTATACTAATGGAAAAAGGTCCGGTCGCCCGGACTTTTCCATTAGTATAAGTCTTTAAAACACTGTCTCGCTATGTTAAAGGAGTTTAACATAGCGAGACAGGTTTAAAAAAAGCAACGGAGATCTCTGTTGCTTTTTTTAAAGCTGTCTCGCTATGTTAAACTCCTTTAACATAGCGAGACAGTGTGTAAAAAGCAACGGAGATCTTGCTTTCTCCGATGCTTTTTTTTTAAACCTGTCTCACTATGTTAAATGGGTTTAACATAGCGAGACAACTTTAAAATAAGCAACGGAGATTCTCCGTTGCTTTTTTAAAGCTGTCTCGCTATGTTAAACCCATTTAACATAGCGAAACAGTAAAAAGCGATGGAGATCTTGCTTTCTCCGTTGCTTTTGCCCACAGCTCTGATGTACTGCGTAGGCATACGCATGAGCAGTACATCAGAACTGCCGCAGAATACCAGACAGCTGCGGAAGGGCAGCAAGGAGGCATTATACAATGCCATTATTTAAGAAAAGTAATTATTTTTTTTCTTAAATAATGTCATTGTATAATAGCAATAACCCACTTCTGGGTGTGGGTAATGCTGGATTTACCCACGGTTGGCTTTGTTTGGCCACTCGGGCTTCACCCTCGTGACCAAACCATGCCAACCGTGGGTAAATCCAGCATTACCCACACCCAGGTGTGGGTTATTGCTATATTAGACACTTGTAGATAAAGTAAACTAGAAGATTCCTTTATTCAGACCGGTTTCGGCTACCCAGCCTATTGCTGATTAGGCTATATATACCCACCCCCAACCAATGGAAAACATGGTTCAGCCCAAAAGCAAAAAACTAAAAGAAGTTTACAATGCAAAAGGAACTATATACCAAAATCACATTTAGATATTGATAATTATGCATGTGTAAAAAATACATATGAAAACATTATTAATACAAATGGTAGTCCACCTATATATAAAAATATATATGTATGAATACATATATACACATATATAAGTACATAAACATGCAGTCAATACAAAATGTGTTCAATAGAATGTTTTGATATATCTAACAACAAGCAAAAAAGAAGTATAACCAACTGTGGTGTCCTGCATATGCCTCAAGAAAGCATGCACTTATATACATCTATTTATACATGAGTACAATAACTGAAATAATATAAACCAAACAAAAGTATATGAATATGTTATATATAAACCATATATAATGTATATGTCAAATACTACACACATACATAAGAGTCAACAAAATGGGCATATGCATGCGTAAAGTCTTTCAAAGATGGTCATTAAGTCTTGGGGAAAATAATGCCCCGAGGTTAATGATCCAATATTTTTCTTTATGGTTAAGAATTGTGTGCCAGCCCTGTTGGTTACTTCTGTCCCCTATTATTTTATCAATAACCATAAACCTGGACTCAGCATTGGCATGTTTAATGGTGTGTCTATATAGAGCATTAGTTTCTCTTTTGTTACGAGTATCACTTCTGTGTTCCGACATCCTGATTCTCAGTGAACGGGAGGTTTGGCCAACATAAAAAGCTGAGCATTTGCATGTGGCTAAATAGACTATCCAGCTGCTACCACAATTTCCAAAAACCCGTAAATCATATACTCTGCTAGTGTTAGCACTGGTGAATTGTTTCAATTTGCTCACAAATTGGCATGACCAACAGTGTCCACATGGGAACATGCCCAATAGTTTATCCCCAGTCATGGTCATTTGTTGATATACTGCTCCCCCACTCTCCTTATGCTTAAAGTGCGAAAAAAGAGCACTCAATGTTTTTCCATGTCTATAGGAGAATTGGCATCTGGGACCTAAATATTTCCTGAGTTCATCATTAGCCAGAAGTATATTCCAATGAGTATCTAATACATCCCTGATAACATTATGGTTGCATCCATAAGTGGTCACAAACCTAAGAGTTGGACTTGTTTGTGTGGAATCCCTGTATTTTGTACTCCAACAATGTGTTTCTATCCTGAGTAATACTCCATTCACTAGCGTTAGCAATATCTGATTCCCTGTATCCCCTATTCAAAAACCTTTTATACAAGTCTAGTCTGGCTTGTTCAAAATCCTGTTCAGATGAACTGATTCTTTTAATATGCATGAATTGTGACTTGGGGATGTTGCGGATGGTGTGGCGGGGGTGCATACTAGATGCATGGAGCAGGGTATTGTACTGAGGATATTTTCTAAAGGTCTTAGTACTGAGAGTATGATCCTCATTCCTATAAACTGTGACATCCAAAAAACTAATGGTGTCATAATGTGATGTTAAAGTAAACTCGATACCCCACAAATTATCATTAAGATATTCCAGAAATTCCTGCAAATATGCCTCATCTGCCCACCACACCATCCAGCAATCATCCAAATACCTACACCAGATATCTATCTCAACTTGATAAAGGTTGTGAAGGGGATCATAGATCATGCATTCCTCAAAATAGGCCATAAAAAGGTCCGCATATATGGGAGCAAAGGAAGCTCCCATGGCAGTGCCCTGCAATTGCCAGTAGCATTCACCCTGGAAGTAAAAGACATTTTTATTCAAAACATGCTCTGCCATGCATACCAATAGCATGTTAAATCCAGGGGGGTATAAGGCAGCATGTTCCAACCAATAATGTAGAGCTTGTAAGCCAGCCCAATGGGGAATACTCATATATAATGCCTTTACATCCAGGGTGCACATTAGCCAACCTAGTTCCAATTGGGTGTTAGATATTATTTGAAGAAATTGTGTTGTGTCTTGAATCCTAGCTCTGACCGAGGTCAGTAAAGGTTTTAAATACTTAGTTAGAAATGCTGACAAAGGTTCGGTCAAAGAGCCTATACCCGACACAATGGGTCTACCTTGAGGCTGAGAAAGTGATTTATGAATTCTTGGAAGTAAATAAAGTATTTGTTTCTGTGGATCAGTAACAGTGAGATGATTTAGAGCCGGGAATAGTTATACCCTAGCTAACCAGCGCTGCCCACAGGTTTTATAACAGGGAAATGAAAGAGATAGAAATTAGCCCAAAATGGCCAATAAACTGTTAATTTCTAAGCTGAAACCATGCAACCAGGGACAGATAGACTGCTCAAAGCTCCCTCTCTCATAGTGAACAGAGAAACTTCCTTCTATCCAAGTAAGGTATGGGCAAACACAGAAACTTGTAACACAGCCATGAATTCAGCGCTAACCTGAAACCTGGACTATACTAGCTTAGAAAGGCAGGAAAACAAGTATATTTTTTTGTTGTTTGTTTCAGAAAATAAAGCGGATACAATCAAATAAACACTTTTAATGCACAGAAATGGCTATCACACTTGAGTGTGTAGCCTACAACAGTTAAACAGGTAATTTAATGTAACAAACTATCACTTCCTATGTGGAGTGCTGACATAAATCACTTGCTTTGACATGTTTTGTTTATTTGCCCATAGCATCAAGGGTTTGATTCCAAATGCCTCCCACTTAATTTCTTAGTGTGATGGTATATCTCTATGATATGTTTAATCATCCATTTCTTAACATTTGCCACAGTTATGAGTTCTCATGGAGATTATTACTTATGTTTGCTGGGGCTCTTTCCCCTTGGGTCTCCACTGAAAATGGGTTGCTTACTATCAATGCAATGCAAATAGCTAATAACCTTTTCTTTTTACAATTATTTTGTATTGTGATTGTTATTTAATATTTAAGACAGGCACTGCATGGCAGTGAAGAGTTACCAAATAGCTGGGTAACTACAATAGAGCTAGTAAGGGAGACAGCTAGAAAGGTGCTTGGTGTGACATCTGGACAGAGGAAGGATGACAAGGAGACATGGTGGTGGAATGAGGAAGTACAGGAGAGTATACAGAGAAAGAGGTTGGCAAACAAGAAGTGGGATTGTCAGAGAGATGAAGATAGTAGACAGGAGTATAAGGAGATGAGGTGCATGGCAAAGAGAGAGGTGGCGAAGGCTAAGGATAAGGCTTATGAAGAGTTGTGTGAAAGGTTGGACACTAAGGAGGGAGAAAAGGACCTTTACCGATTGGCTAGACAGAGGGACCGAGCTAGGAAAGATGTGCAGCAGGTAAAGGTGATAAAGGATAATGAGGGAAACATACTCACAAGCGAGGAGAGTGTGTTGAGCAGATGGAAATAGTACTTTGAGGGGTTGATGAATGAAGAGAATGAGAGGGAGAGAAGGTTAGATGATGTGGGGATAGTGAATCAAGAAGTGCAATGGATTGGCAAGGAGGAAGTAAGGATAGCTATGAAGAGGATGAAGAATGGAAAGGCTGTTGGTCCAGATGATATACTTGTGGAAGCATGGAGGTGTTTAGGTGAAATGGCAGTGGAGTTTCTAACCAGATTGTTTAATGAAATCTTGGAAAGTGAGAGGATGCCTGAGGAATGGAGAAAAAGTGTTTTGGTACCGATTTATAAGAATAAGGGTGATGTGCAGAGCTGTAGTAACTACAGAGGGATTAAATTGATCAGTCACAGCATGAAGTTATGGGAAAGAGTAGTGGAAGCTAGGTTAAGAAGGGACATGATGATTAGTGATCAGCAGTATGGTTTATGCCGGGAAAGAGCACTACAGATGCAATGTTTGCTCTGAGAGTGTTGATGGAGAAGTACAGAGAAGGTTAGAAGAAGTTGTATTGTGTTTTTGTAGACTTAGAGAAAGCATATGATGGGGTAGCTAGAGAGGAGTTGTGATATTGTATGAAGAAGTCGGGAGTGTCAGAGAAGTATGTAAGAGTGATACAGGATATGTATGAGGGTAGTATGACAGCGGTGAGGTCTGTGGTGGGAGTGATGGATGCATTTAAGATGGAGGTGGAATTACATCAAGGATCAGCTCTGAGCCCTTTCTTATTTGCAATGGTGATGGACAGGTTGACAGACGAGATCAGACAGGAGTCCCCATGGACTATGATGTTTGCAGATGACATTGTGATCTGTAGTGAGAGTAGGGAACAGGTGGAGGAGACCCTGGAGAGATGGAGATATACTCTAGAGAGAAGAGGAATGAAGGTCAGCAGGACTAAGACAGAATATATGTGTGTGAATGAGAGGGAGGATAGAGGAATGGTGAGGATGCAAAAAGTAGAGGTGGCGAAGGTGGATGAGTTTAAATACTTGGGATCAATAGTTCAGAGTAATGGTGAGTGTGGAAGAGAGGTGAAGAAGAGAGTACAGGCAGGATGGAGTGGGTGGAGAAGAGTGTCAGGAGTTATTTGTGACACACAAGTACCAGTAAGAGTGAAAGGGAAGGCCTACAAGAGGGTAGTGAGACCAGCTATGTTATATGGGTTGGAGACAGTGGCACTGACAAAAAGGCAGGAGTTAGAGCTGGATGTGGCAGAGTTAGAGATGTTAAGATTTGCACTGGGTGTAACGAGTGTGGACAGGATTAGGAATAAGTATATTAGAGGGTCAGCCCAGGTTGGAACATTTGGAGACAAAGCCAGAGAGGCAAGATTATGTTGGTTTGGACATGTGCTAAGGAGGGATGCTGTGTATATTGGAAGAAAGATGCTAAGGATGAAGCTACCAGGTAACATGAAAAGAGGAAGGCCTAAGATAAGGTTTATGGATGTGGTGAGAGAGTTCATGCAGGTGGTTGGTGTGTTAGAGCAAGATGCAGAGGACAGGAAGAAATGGAAACAGATGATCCACTGTGGCGACTCCTAACGGGAACAGACAAAAGAAGATGGTAATTTAATATTTGTATATTGTCACTTTATCTTTACTTATGTTTGCTGGGGCTTTTCCCTTTGGGTGTCCACTGAAAATGGGATTGTTTGCAAACTCAGTTGGACTAACCAGGTTAACAAATGTGAAATAAAATAAAATAAATAAATAAATAAAATACTAGCCAAAGCAAATTATTTGCATTGACATCCATCCCCACAGCTATGGCATATTTATACAACTTTGTTCTACATGCCATTAACCTGTTGTCTCTCTAGTAACTCTTTATTACCCCATATCACTCACTTCATGCTGCTAGGTATGGCAGCTTAATAATTAGAACAGACCAAAGACATGTCTATGAATGTTACATTACACCAAACATTATGTGCATGTCCATCTCTCCTTGTATGCACCTCTTCACTCCCATCCTTTGTACAGCTGTGTATCTATTAGGCTGATTGATGCACAGGTCAATTCATGGTTTCTGCATACTGACACAACTCTGCTAATGGAAAATACAAACATATTGCCTTGATTCAGTAGATGATCAATGCTCCTTTTGTGTGAATGGTTTCAAATCTGCTGTAAGATTTCCTTTCTGTCATGTGCAGGTGATCATGGATGAAATGTTCATTTAATATGATGTGGAAACTGTCGTTACTGTAAAGAAGCATATTGCAAACACCTTTTGGAATATCGTGCCTTACACAAATGACAAGAGATGGTATATTCAAAAGATGTACCACCCATTGTTATTTCTAGCAAGCTGTACACATAACTAACTTCTGGTTTGCAGTGAGGCCTGAAAACAGCTACTAGTTGTAAAAGTGTATTGTAGTAGGCATTACTGATACAATTTGGGGAAGGCACATATTTAATGTAGTCATGGATAGTCCCATTTGCAGTCCTGATCACATTTACTTACCTAATGATATATTGACACCATTGGTAAAAAAGGAGAGTCAGCTGGATTTGAACCCTGGCTCACTTGTGTGCTGACCAAGACTTCAGTGTTTTTACATTCTGTGCCTCAAAGAAAACTAGGGAGTAGGTGTATTTTCTATACTCAGTACTGTCCAGAGTGCTAGTAGCCACACATCTCCTCTTAGCCTGTTTGCATAAAGGAAGGTGAACCAGATAAAAGTTAAGCAGGAACCTGCATTTGCTTGGTGTTTAACATCATGCAAATGGGGAAGGCATGGCCAACAATTATTTATGTAATAAAACTTTGGCCCTAAAATTTCAAAGAAAGACTACAGCATGCACATCATAGTATCTACCAGCAATTGCTGTGATAATGTATCTTGTAAGCCTGACACATGAAACATTATCAACAAACAGAAATATTTTGCAGTTAACCCCAATCAGGTGAGTTCCCATATGTCTCTATTTGCACACAATGTGACAATGAGCACCACTGGACACTGCTACTTCATAAGTCCAAGTTGAATTCCTGAAAATAGAACCACATGTGCTAATACTTTGCCATCATCCACGCAAATCCATTTCTTTGCAATGCACTATGTGAGAAGTTATTTAGCACATTTAACTCTGGTTACTGTACTGTAATCCTCCACTACAGAGAAATGCATTCACAAACACAAGAGAAGGGCAGTGGCATGTGTGCTTTGTCTAACACATACTTTTTGATGTTCATGTGTACCCTGCAGCAAAGCACTTGTAAATGATATATCAAGACTTGGGCCATTGTTAAACAGCATCCTGAGAAACAGGAACATATCCGCTTCAATTCTGCAACATGCATTCATGATAGCTTCTTTCACCTAAGTTACCAGGATGTATTTATATGTACTTTTGCAAATTGCACTCATGCAATCGTATCACAAGTCCTGCCTTTGCAAACAAGTATTATAGCTGTATATGTTACCTGTGACACTATGATGATGTCATACTCTATAGAGTACACTCTGAGAGCATTAAAATCAGACTTCTACAGAGGTGAGTATGCTAAGTACTGTATTCACTAGCTTTTGTAATTAGATAGGTAGGGGTTCTAATCTCTCACAGTTAACTTGTGTGTGTAGTCAAAAGAGCATGAGTCTAGGTCTTACCCCCTACGTAATGTTCAAAGAATACTTTTGCACTGCTACATGACTCCACAGCAATTTCATATAGTCCTCCTAACATTCTCTACTCACCATACACCGATGATGTCATCCTCTAAAAAGCGCACTCTGACACTGTCAAAATCCAACTTTTTATTGTTACTTCTAGCAAGCTGTACACATAACTAACTTCTGGTTTGCAGTGAGGCCTGAAAACAGCTACTAGTTGTAAAAGTGTATTGTAGTAGGCATTACTGATACAATTTGGGGAAGGCACATATTTAATGTAGTCATGGATAGTCCCATTTGCAGTCCTGATCACATTTACTTACCTAATGATATATTGACACCATTGGTAAAAAAGGAGAGTCAGCTGGATTTGAACCCTGGCTCACTTGTGTGCTGACCAAGACTTCAGTGTTTTTACATTCTGTGCCTCAAAGAAAACTAGGGAGTAGGTGTATTTTCTATACTCAGTACTGTCCAGAGTGCTAGTAGCCACACATCTCCTCTTAGCCTGTTTGCATAAAGGAAGGTGAACCAGATAAAAGTTAAGCAGGAACCTGCATTTGCTTGGTGTTTAACATCATGCAAATGGGGAAGGCATGGCCAACAATTATTTATGTAATAAAACTTTGGCCCTAAAATTTCAAAGAAAGACTACAGCATGCACATCATAGTATCTACCAGCAATTGCTGTGATAATGTATCTTGTAAGCCTGACACATGAAACATTATCAACAAACAGAAATATTTTGCAGTTAACCCCAATCAGGTGAGTTCCCATATGTCTCTATTTGCACACAATGTGACAATGAGCACCACTGGACACTGCTACTTCATAAGTCCAAGTTGAATTCCTGAAAATAGAACCACATGTGCTAATACTTTGCCATCATCCACGCAAATCCATTTCTTTGCAATGCACTATGTGAGAAGTTATTTAGCACATTTAACTCTGGTTACTGTACTGTAATCCTCCACTACAGAGAAATGCATTCACAAACACAAGAGAAGGGCAGTGGCATGTGTGCTTTGTCTAACACATACTTTTTGATGTTCATGTGTACCCTGCAGCAAAGCACTTGTAAATGATATATCAAGACTTGGGCCATTGTTAAACAGCATCCTGAGAAACAGGAACATATCCGCTTCAATTCTGCAACATGCATTCATGATAGCTTCTTTCACCTAGGTTACCAGGATGTATTTATATGTACTTTTGCAAATTGCACTCATGCAATCGTATCACAAGTCCTGCCTTTGCAAACAAGTATTATAGCTGTATATGTTACCTGTGACACTATGATGATGTCATACTCTATAGAGTACACTCTGAGAGCATTAAAATCAGACTTCTACAGAGGTGAGTATGCTAAGTACTGTATTCACTAGCTTTTGTAATTAGATAGGTAGGGGTTCTAATCTCTCACAGTTAACTTGTGTGTGTAGTCAAAAGAGCATGAGTCTAGGTCTTACCCCCTACGTAATGTTCAAAGAATACTTTTGCACTGCTACATGACTCCACAGCAATTTCATATAGTCCTCCTAACATTCTCTACTCACCATACACCGATGATGTCATCCTCTAAAAAGCGCACTCTGACACTGTCAAAATCCAACTTCTGCAGTGGCATGAGCATTAAGTGCTGTGTTCTTTTGCTTGTGTAAGTAGATAAGCTGGATTCTAATCTCACAGCAGTCAACTTGAGTGTGCATGTTCATTCAACTGTCAGTCTGGAGACACTTTTATACCAGGATGTGAGTCCACAGCTATGTCAGACATTCCTGCCAAAATCTTCTTCTCAGCATACATTAATGATGTCATCCTCTGTAAAGTGCACTCTGACAGTGCTAGCACCAGGCTTGTGTGGTGGTGTTAATGTTAAATACCATGTTCTACAGCTTGTGTAATTAGATAAGTAGGGGCTGTAATCCTATAGTGGTTAACTTGATGGTGTGTGTGTTCACTCAACTATCAATGTGGAGACAATTTCACACCTGCATGTGAGTCCATAACTATGTCAAACACTTCTGCCAATATCTTCTTCTCAGCATACACTGATTATGTCATTCTCTATAAAATGCACTCTGACACTGTTAAAGACAGACTTCTATGGTGGTGCTTGTATTAAGTATTGTGTTTAATCTCACAGCAGTCAACTAGAGTGTGTGTGTGTGTGTGTGTGTGTGTGTGTGTGTGTGTGTGTGTGTGTGTGTGTGTGTGTGTGTGTGTGTGTGTGTGTGTGTGTGTGTGTCTTCATTCAACTATCAGTCTGAAGACAATTATACACTGGGATGTGAGTCCACAGCTATGTCAGACTTACCCAAACATCTTCTTCTCAGCCTGCACTGATGATGTCATTCCCTATAAAATGCACTCTGACTCTTGTTAAAATCAGATATCTGTGGTGGTGCTAGTTAAGTTTACAACTGTATGGAATACTGCTTCTATACCTATACAGATGTGGTGTTCAAATCTGACCTCAGTCAACTTATGTGTGTGTTTGGTGGTACATTACAGACATTGTATGATATTTGATTCTCTTTTCATTTGACTCACACTCAGGAGAACCTTTTATGTAGTCCCCTGAATCCAACATCCCCTCTTTATTTCTGTCCACATAATATCCATACTTCTGAACACTGAGGATGTCATCCTCTGAAAGATGCATACACGCATCATGAAGCAGAGTCTCTCCATGACCCTCTGCAAGCCATCTCCAAATCACTGGATGTGTGATTGTTAATTCTGTCATGGGGTCATGCACATGTCATGTATGGACAGAGGCAGTCTGTATTAAATCAGACACATTCATACATACCCCTACTATCTTCCATCACATAGCTATAGTGATTTGCCTTTAAGTGGGATAATAATCTCTGAGATTTTATGTGCTCCTGGCCAGTAGCCCAGTAATGTCCTATGACCCTCTGAACATTGTACATGTCAATATAGTTGTCATCCACATATGCTATGTTGAGGTGTGGATGTACTGTAGCCCTACAACAGTGTATTCCAATATGTGATTTGAACTACTGTATTGATAGCCACTGCTGCCATTTGGTTACATGATCCTTCCATAAAAGCTGCAGTAATGTACCTCCTGAGGACCGTTGACATCGGATGATGCTGTGTATATTGTTACCTTACTAAGGCATGTGTTCTTGTAGTGGAGTATATCATTATTCTACGGAGTTGTCACACAACCATCACAGTAACAGATACAGTATGGCACAGGTGTGCATGTGCATACTTAGCATATGGAAATGTTATCTGACATACAGCAATATTACATCATACTGTTTACATCTGCACATATGCATAGGTTCATCCACATGTTGTAATGCTATTATATACACAAACACATAGCATATTGAGATTCACTTACAGCCTTGGGGAACTCATTGTATGCACTATTGTGTTGCTGTTCACAAGGATTATACAGGTGTTCCTCAGCAGCATTGTGTGATTGTCAGCATATGTGTCATTAACTGTTCTGCATGAGCCGCCTCTTACTCAGTTGTCATGTGTCCACACATGGAGTCAGGGTCCTCATCTACACATTTCTATTGATAAACATATATGCATATGATGTACAACTGATGTAATGATGTGAAATGGGTAGAGCTGTACAGCTGTGTTAGCAGTTTCACTGTGTCACATGTGATTCAGACCAAATGTTTTACTTGGAAGTGATGTACAGCCTGAAGCCCAGCTGTAGCATAGGTGCAACTGCAGTGTGACGGCACTGTATCACGGATGTACCACAACATCACATCAGTATTACTACTTGATAGTTTGCATGAATACAGATGGATGCATGTCAGGATTCCATAGCTGTATAACATTTTCACTGGGAATGTCAGGGGGACAGTGATCATGTGGCACATGTATTGAGGTTTGATATGTATTTATACAGTGTGCTCCATGTATTGTTTGGTATGTGTACAAAATTATAGTAACAGCTTAATTGTTCATTGACACTAGACTTTGCACTGCTGTACTTTCTGTGCAAATGAGTATAGTTGGTGCATTGCCATGAGTCTCACATACTGCTGTACCATTCATTGTAATGGATCACTTCTTAATTCAGAAATCATTTGCAGATGCTTCAAACAATATCCATTATTATAACATGTAGCAGATGCATGCAATACACAGCTGTGTGTAGGAATCCACTCATAATAATGTGTTGTTTATAAGTGTTGTTATCCTTATGGTTGATACCTATGTCAGCCAGGGATGCTTCAGTCAAGTGTATCACATTTGGCACAGTGAGCTACCATGCATCTTGTCAGCCATATAGAATTTTTGTTTGGGATGCATGCACATTAGGATTTGACAGTGCAGCCTTCCCTTCAAGGTGTTCTACTAGATGTTTATGTGATACATCTTTCTGTGTTGTACCCAGTACATACACAGCTCAGTGATAACATTGATGGCATCGGGTGTATTCTTGCAAGTTTGGATTGTAGATTATGTGTCATGCAGTACTCTCAACTGGCAAGGATTGCCCATGATTTCACCTCAAGGTTTACTCTCTTAACCCTTCCAAAAAGTGGTATTTTTTGGGGAAGTGGTAGTGAATTCCCTTTTAGAATACTGATAATCATTACAGTTGTAAATGTCTGTTCCTGCAGAACATATGTAATATTTTACACTCACATATTCTGTTAATGCCGCAGATTAATGGTCGTAATATTTTAAGAGTCCCTGATTGTGCCGTTTTCTGTCTACATTTGCCCAGGAGTCTGTTGTTATGTATCCATGATTGATTGAGCAGTATGCTGACATGTCAGTCATATTCTAGTAAGTCATTTTGCACATCTTCACACTATGTACATATCCGCTATTAGATATACTGCTATTGCTAAATGTCTTCTCCAGTGAGCAGGTCAGTGATGTTTATATCACAACCATTCATCTCCATTGACATGTAACCTTGTGTGACTGTCACATATATAATATGTGTGATGATATAATATACTAGAATAAGGAGTTGTAAACAGCAACATGTACTGTACTACCTACATATGTGTTTAATGTTATCCTACCTTGGGGACATTGCCATATTTACCATGCCCTCTTCCTCTTTATTCATTCCCATCATTCACATCTGTGTCCATTTTCATCAGCACACTTTCCTTGCCTAGTGTATGTTTCATTTTATTTGCTCTTGATTTTGCCCGCTCCATTATTTTATTCTGCAAATAATTGTTGTAGTGTACATTGCCCTCAGTACAGTTGCATTTACTGTGTTATAACTGCTGTTCGTTCAGTATTTTCACCCCTAGTAGTCATTGGGGCTGCCCGTGCAATCTTGACAATCCAGTTTGCTCGTAAACAAATTTGAATATATCTTGTTTATGTGTTTGTGCTCTGCACAGTTTTCTAGTGGCTGCACTGTTGCTGGCCATGACACCATGCTTGCATATGTGTAAGCGTAATGAGTAGCATGAATATGCAATTAGTGCTGCTGCTCATCTCATTTACATGTAAACTCCATGTAAGCTTCATGCAAAGTATACATGGAGTTTATTGAATTTCCTGGTTAGTCTAGCTAGACTGCATTTTAAGCTAACCATTGGAGAAAAGGCCTTTTCTAAGATTAGGGCTAGACCACTGGAACAACCTAACAACCAATGTTAAAAGTAATAAAACCAGAGTCCTTCAGAAAAACGCTTAAGGATTTCATTTTCCAGGATGTCAAGTGCACCCATTTCTGTGATACTTGTTAAGCCAACACAAACACTCATTGTATCTTTCAACTGCTCCTCAACAGAAATAAATAACATTCTGTTGCATTTGAATATATAAGCAGTCTCCTACTTATATGTATTTGTACTTACTGTAAAGATCATCTACAAATATTTACAATATTGATTCTTCTGTACAGTTGGAATTGCATTATTGCTATTTGTTTTGCATTACTCTGATACTTTTTGTACCTGAAAAGGGTCTCTGGACCAGTTTACCCACCCATTAATCAAATTGTAAATCAAACAAATAAATAAAATGTCTGCTGGCTTACGAGGCAATGTATGCCATGGCTGCTTGCTGTAACATGACGTCGATGGTGGTTCTTTTCTAATAAATAATTTTGTTTTCATGTTAGTTAGTAAAGCATTCTTTCAGTGTTCAATTTTCATGTTCTGATGAAAGTGTCATGATAAGGATCTGAGACAGTTGTGCTTAGCAATGGGAAAATGGAGTGAGATACTTTTTTTTCATTATGATGGCACATGGTTTCAATGCAGTAAATCTTCAGTATTGTTACTAGTGGGCTTTTCTTGTACATTAAAGCACCCCTTTGGAAAATTGTACTATCCAGCAGGATTAGTTATGCCTTTGTCCATTTTCTAAATCATTTTAATCTGGAGAGGACGTGAGAGAGAGTACTTTGCTTGAAAAAGCAATGCTAAACATCTGTCCATGCAAAATCTCCCAGGTTAAATACACAATATTTGAATATAGTCTGGCAAAAAAACAACTTTGTTTCAGGACCTTATTCTGTGTCTTACTTAGACAATAAGGGGCTGGATTTCAAAACAATCTACATTTATGCAACGCACACAGCCTAGGTCTATATTACATTATCAAAAAACATGTTCATTGAACATGTATTCATTGACCAATAAACAACAAAAACACTAATCTCAGAATGGCCACCTAGCTATTTTTTTCCCATGGGAAAAATACGCTTGGCCATGGTTGGGGATTTGCCCTTTTGCCCCCTGTAGTGCGATCTTGGAGTTGGTTTATTTTGTTAGGGGAGTCACTTTGTACAGTTTGAAAGTTTATTTTGTTTTTGTTTGGCCAAGGGTTTTTTTTTCCCCTGGGAAAAAATTTGCTCAAGTGTCCATTTGGAGATTAGTGTTTTCACTGTTTATTGGTCAATGAATATGTGTTCGATGAAGAAATTTTTCAATAACGTAATATAGACCCCACAGCCTAACCACATGTGCTTTGTGAATGCTTATAAAACTCAGTACAGTTTTCACTGAGCATAAACTGTTTTAGTACCTGAGAATTTAAGTGTATGAGAGGTTAGTTGCAAACGTTGTGTCATGCATGTGTGTGAGCTTCACTAATCAAAGACCAAGCCAAGTATTGTAGCTCTGTTGCTGTTTTGGTTTATTTATAATAAAAGGATAATTGTCTGTATCTACTTCAAATTAAAAAAAGAAACCAAAAATAAGAAAAGAAAACATTAAACAAATACTTTGATTTTCAGACAGAATCATTAATTCATTCATTTTCTGACACCTGCTTTATCCATTTCACGGTCAAAGTGAAGCTGTAGTCTATCCTGGCAGGTAGTAGTCATAAGGCATGGAATCATCTGTGGAAGGGACACTAGTCCCTCAAAGATGTGAATACAAGCACAAACAAACACACACACACACACACACACACACACACACACACACACACACACACACACACACACACACACACACACACACACACACACACACATGTATGGAGTTTGTAGGATAATTAATTAACCTACTGGCACATAAAATTAACTGTACAGAATTTACACAGAGACAAAGTTTTGAACTAGTGTCTGTGTTACAACAGTGCAAATAAATATTTAGGCTTTCTTCACATTATATACAAATGTAATCTCATAGCATATAGAACAACTGTCACTTTTTTAAAATGTAAGGTAAACCATGCTTGGATAAGACAACTTGACTTCAAAGCAACTCTTTATAAAATCACTCCCCCGGATTCACTAATTCTCCATGTAAGACTTAATAAGTCTTACTCGGAGGCTGCAGTTGAACAGTTTGATGTCAGTGTGCCATGAATATTCATGAGGGCACACTGACTCAACCGTAACTCTTACACAGACTGAGTAGGAAAGCAGGGGGTGTGTCCAACTGCCAAGCAGTCTAAATGTGCATGCCCCTGCAAGGTTTTAAAAAGCATAATGTCAACACACAAGAGCAAGTTCGCTCAAATGTACTTGCACCCAACACCACACTCCCTGACAATGTAAACCCCCCATCACACTTATATAAAGTAAATAATTATATATATTTTTTTAAATCCACGATATAGCTGCCCGTATTTGTGCATGTGTGCACGGGTGTGCCCATTGCTTAGCTAGAGTTAGCAATTCTGACATGGAAGAGCATAAGAAAGAATGTTTATGCAAACCACACCAAACTGCAATAGTGTAATGGTAGAGCATATGCACAAGGAGAAGGCATTCATGGTTTGAGTCCCACCACTCCCCTTCTTATTTATGTTTTAAATCAGTATTTGAAATAATACCAGACATATATGATTAAAATTTTATTAAAAGGAGTGACATGGCCAATGTATCAGTGAACAAACTAAATATTTTTAAAGGACCCAGATATATAGTAGCCTGCTGTTAAGCAATGCTTTACACAGCTAAACACAGGTGCCCATAATTTAATATCACTTTACCCAGCTAAACAGAGTTGCCCATAGTTTAATAGCGCTTTACCCAGCTAAACAGAGGTGCCCATAGTTTAATAGCACTTTACCCAGTGCAATAGAGTTGCCCAAAGGTTAAAAGCGCTTTACCCAGCACAATGTGTTTGCGCGGACGTGCTCGCCGTGCCAACCAGGGCACCGTAGGGCACCATGGAGCAACGTAGAGCTAAGTTGCTTAAACGCAGACACACCCCCTAGCCTGTCTAGACAGTATTAAATAAAAGAATGACAAGGTTCAAACCCAGGACCCTGTGTAGTATAATCAAAGTACAGAACCACTAAGCCATGACAACATAGGGGAAGCAGCCACTATTAACATTCATATACTTACAAATGGTAGTTTAACCATTACTAAGCAGGTTTGCAGTCAGCCGACAATTTTACAAAATGGCCAATCACAAACAAGTGCGGGAAATGCAGCATATTTAAGCCCCATAGGCGGGAATACTCGCCATAACTGATTGTAGCTCACATTTGCAGTCAGAATGGCTGGTGCAGGAGAGGGTTCATGCTTCCGAGTGCAACGTTGGGGCATCGAGGAGTCCAAATACATGGTTTGGCTCCTTGTCCATTGTCATGAGTCTAGACTCCTGCAGGGCCAGTTCCAAGGGACGGAGTACAAGGCAGAGGCTTGGAACCAGTTAGCTCGTGACCTCACCAGTGCCACAGGCGTTCCTTGGACTGATGAGCAGGTCCGTCACCACCATGCAGACCTGAAGAGATGAAAGCAGGACCACCTGAACCAGTGGATACAGGAGGCCCGTGGGATGCAGAATGCCCCACAATTGAGGATGTAGCCATGGAATGCAGTATGTAAGAACTGATAATGGAGTATGTATAACAGATAGGTATATCTCAATATTCCTTCATTTACTTTACAGCTGCAGGTGACCGTGCTAGGAATCAGCAAGCCTATGCTGATAGGCTGCTAAGGCTGTGCCACCAGGCAGGTTAGTGATTATTCTGCATGTATTGTTATATAAAATATGGGTGAGAGCATGAAAGAAAGTGTTGTAGTCTAATAAAACAGCCATGGAATTGCCTGAATAAGTCCTCTGCATGTACTGCCAGATAAAAACGTCAGAGAGGCAGAAAAAGAGTGTAGTAACCCATTAAGAAAGGTAACATATGTCTGGAATAATATCTCTGCAGGCACTGTCATATAACATAAGTGAGTGAGCCTGAAAAAAGATTGTTCTAACCTATTAATAAAGGTATAATATGTCTTGAACATTTCTGCCATAAACACCGTTAAAACAAATAAAGGAGTGAGCCTGTGGAAAAGTGTGCAATGTCATTAATAAAGGTCTAAAACCCAGAGTGTGTCTGTGTCACAGAGTCTGAAATGTTATTTCACCCTTGCATTATACAAACAGTACTGTTTGAAAATGTGCTGGCAACCCAGAGTTATGCAGTCCCATATAAAGTGGGTGATGGAAGTGCTAGTAGCTGTGAAACATATATACAGTCCACAATAGTTAGTTACTGGCTGGCATGAATAAGTAAACCTGGCACACATGTAGCATGTAATTATTCACCAAAAATGTGAGTGTGTGTTAAGAAATGCAGGGTTCTGTACAAATCGAAGTGAAAATGTCATGTGAAAACATCCCAGATATGTAGATAAAGAAATATAAATGCAAACAAGAAATATGTAGCAGTAACATCTGCATCCTGGACAGTTAGTATGTCAGATAAAGGTCAGGCATATATTGAACTAGCCAAACCCATGACACAACCTAATGTATGGTGGCAAGTGTAATAATACAGGTAGGGGATATACACTTGCAGTCACTGGGAATGTAGTGTAGACTAAAAGGTCATTATAAGATGTTAATCGAGGTTTTTTCTGCACCCTACCGTATGTGCATAAACCATGCAATTCCACACCTCAATGGGTATGTGTAACCTTAAATATTTGTTGGGACATATGTCCTATTGTTTTATAAATATCTGCATTGATGTTGATGCATGTGCCCTTTTCAAACACCTCGTTCATGGTGGCCTGTTGCTACCAAACATCCCTGCATGCTGTTGGAATATCCACTGTCGTTCAATATATGCATGTGTTATGCTTGCTGTTCAACTGTTGGAACCTTGGTGTGTTGGGTTAATGGGAATATTACTGCATGCTGTTACAACTAATCTGGAATGCTGTTGTTTATGTTGTAATTAAACACACCTAATCACAGAACGTATGGGAAGGCCGGTCCCAGCGGACCCACCTGTCCCTCCTCAGTTGGCGAGTGCACCTGGCACCAGCGGCTCTGGTGCCCAGCCCGGGCTCCCCTCCTCCGTTGGTCCTATGCCACCTTCAGGTGGAAGTGCTGCAGGGGATGGGGCTCGTCCCCCCATGCAAGCATGGGCGGAGGAGGGCCACCTGTCACCCTTGCTAGGGTCCGGGCTGTGGTGCGTAGGGAGATCCAGTGTTCAGTCGCTGATCCCCTATGCCAGCTCAAGGTGACAGTGGCGCGTCTCTCGGGTGAGCCTGCCCATCCTACACAGCCCTCAGCACAGCCACCCTCGGGGCTGTGAAGGTGCAGTGGTGGCTGCCTATGGGTGGGGATCTCAGTTCCACTTTTACCATCTGTGAGCTCATGGGCTTGTGATTTCCAAACATCCTTCCCCGTCAATTGTGTTCACCCACCCCATGTGTCAAACTCCACCCCTGTATGCGTCTTGTTTGCCTTGTCTGTTTACCTCCCCAACCTACCTCCCCAAATATACCTACATCCTCTACCTCACATTCCACTCTCACCTGAAAAAAAAATAAAAACAAAGGGCAATCTGTTCCCACAAAAAAAATATGCCCCATGCATAGCTGCCCAATTCGCACACATGTCCGCTGGACATGTAAACTGATAATTTTAATTGGCAGTACAACATATTTTGTTGTCTACACCCCTCTCTCAGGGGTGGAAGGTTTCAAATTTCACACCAAATTTCAAACATATGCACAGCTGTTGCTGGTAAAGAAATGGGCATCTATGGACCTTCCCTACACCCATCCTGCACATCCCGAGCTGGTTTCCCTACTGTCTTTCCCTCTTTGTGCCCCCTTTTTCACCACTTTCCTATCTCCTCATTTTCTTTTCTTTAAAAGAAATTAGCGCGGGGGTTAGCAGGAGTAAGCACTTTTAAGCAGTAGTTAGCGGGGGGGTGTGAGTGTGAGCTTGTGTGCACTTAGCTAAGCATTGCTAAGCATCGGGCAAACCGGCGCAAACCCGCTTACAACTGCTTAAAAGTGCCTTAGTCACTCTGTATGACAAGGCCCTTGTACTGCTCAGCAGCAAAATAAAAAACCTTGCCAGTCTCTAACCCGGGACTTTGGACTCACCAGTCTGCATAAAGTACCACTACACCACATCAGATATACAACAACTTGGTGCTGAAAGAAATATAACATGCATTACAATGAGTGAATGTAAAGGGAAAATAGAAAAGCCATAGGAATACATGGCAATAACTACTGTTGTATGCCAGTTAATTCTCTAATTCGAAAAGAAAGTACATACTCCCATGTATCCAGTGTTAGCATTAGGAGGTGTGAGTAAACCTACACACTGAGAAGAGTGTACTGGAAGAAGCAACAGTCAGGTTTCAGTACAACATGCATTTCACTGGCTACAACCCAGCTTCAGATATGAGACATATACCAACCTTCTGACTGAGACATCAGTGTCCACAGCAAACAAGCATGGTCCCCACCTTGCAAAACTGAAAGGGCTATGCCTACCTAACCTATCATTTTATAGCAGTGTCCTGAAATCACAGTGAGAACTGCAATTACCACACAGCAGGCTGCATGCAATTACTAAATGGTGGGCACCAATTGGTGCAGAGGTCATCACATGCACATGTGCAGATACCTAGAAAAGCAGCATGTATCTGCTGTCCACACATGCAATAATATCATTGCAACAACTGGGAGAGAGAGAGAGAGCACGAGCAAGAGAGACAGACAGAGACAGACAAACACAAACAGGCAGAAGGAGACAGATGCTGAAAACAAACAACAACACACATTGGAAACAAAACCAAAAAAAAAAAAAACTTAACAATAAAAAAACAACACCTACAACAGACGGAGGTGAGGAATACAAAGGTAAGGTATGTAACAGATATGTATTTGGTGACATCCGAAAGATGTGTCTGAAGGGTACTCTACATACTGTGAATCATCCATATGTGGCAGCAGTCTGTATCTATATGTACATGCACATTTGCATAGGGCAAGGGACATACTGCAACTGTTAGTGAAGGCTGGACATAAGTATGTTGTTGAAGGCTGCTATGTGCACATATGTATGTAGGTTGTAGTGTGTGGCATTGCAGAAAGCAAGCAGTGCCGGTATATGTCATGTGGTGTTAAACGCTGTGGGACTGAGCTACAGGCAGTGAGGCCTGCAACAGCTATACGGCCTGAGGACAACAGAATGCATTCTGCACAACATTGTGCAATAGTATTACATAACCATATGTCTCACAACTGTTGCATAATTGACATCCCCACCATGAAAGGTGGGCAGTATATGTGCCTATATGTGCAGCTATATGTACAGCAATGGATGTTTACATGTATGTGTATATATACATGTATATATACATTTATATGTGTGTATAGATATATAGACATATATATGGATATATTTAGATATATATGGATATATATGGATAAATATAGATATATATCGATATATATGGATATATATAGATATATATACATATATATGGATATATGTAGATATATATAGCTATATATAGATATATATGGATATGTATGGATATGTTTGGATATGTATAGATATGGATAGATATGGATAGATATGAATAGATATGTATATATGTATGCATGTGTGTATATATATATATATATATATATATATATATATATATATATATATATATATATATATATATATAAGAGAGAGTGAGGGAGACACGGGGTCATATGTACTGCAACAGGTGCCTGTTTTCCAAGGCATGGACTGAACACCAGTGTTGATACCGCAGTGCCATACCCCATTCCAAAACACCTTACGCAGTAACTGCCACATAGGTGCTAGCCTGCCTAACACTGATGGTGTCAGAAGGGTACATGGGACACAGGTGGACAGTAGGCTCACAGTGACAACAGTAGTAATGTAATCTGTCTACATGGTACGTGTCATCACAAAAGGTGTTTCATCTAGGGAAATATAGGTCGGTGTTCCCCTCTACTCATCACAATGCCCCATGTGGTATATACCTCACATGACAACTACAGCAAGTGGAAAGGCCACAGACATACCTAACAAAGAGTAATACTGACCTCAAACACATGCCCTATGCAGACTGACTCACAAACCACAGCTAGAGTGCATTGCATACCGCCCACCCAGAGATTACCACTGCCGGACATACAGAGGTACGTCACACCCATAGCAGTCGGCCAACCACCATGACAACACCTCACAATCCCTCCGGGCTACATGACCTAGGGCCCTAATCCTTGTCACCTCACTAAACAGCACATGCTGGAGGTACAAGGTTCCTATCCACAAATACGCCATACTCTGTACTAAACCACCCAGCATGAACAAACAAGGCTCCTCATTAGCAGATGTCATACATACCCCTGATGATTGTTTTGGAGATAGGTGATATGCCCTGGGGGTCACCTCTGTGTATCCGGTTGACAGGAGCAAGTGAAATCACATTACATGTATGTCAAAGGCCAGGGTAGCATATGGCTAGGCTGCTCTAGGCCCTAGGGCCAATAGAGTATTACCTACCTATGACACAATGCACACACACATGTACTCAGTGCAATACCTGTGATGTGAGGTGGAATGAGTGTGACAGTGACTGTGTGCAAGGTTTATAAAGGTGTGATAGCTTAGTGTGAGGTTGTGTCTGTCATGGTAGTTTGTGTCCTAGGTGTGAGGCCGGAGAAAGATGTGTCAGTTATTGGGATGCAGACATAGTAGGATGGCATATGTTGTGACGTAGTTCCTTGTGTATGACTGTGGTGTCCCAATGTAGGCTGAAGCAATACATGTATGCTCAGTAAGTGGTACTGCTGGTGATTCCAGCTCACATATGAACTGTTGTACTACCTGAAGCTGTAGGCCTAAACAGCACAGTATGGTGTATGTTCGCAGTCCCTGGTAACACTGTCTTGTGTGTTTCCTGTAGTCTGCACAGATTACATACCACAGGCATAGGTATCTGTAAGTAGGGGCACACAGTACTATAAGGTACACAGGTAATGCTCATCTGTATCAGCATACATCTGTGTGTTGTATGTATGTCTGATGTGTGTTTAATGATGCCTGTACCATGCCCACAATGACATGTGTGTTACAGAGTATGTGTGTGTACCTAGCAACATGTATACTCTGTTACAGCAGTATGCCAGCTATATTAACAACCTTGCACATATGTTAGGTAGGGGTATGGCATCAAAGACTAGGGTGGTTTACCAGTAATACTGTAAATGTACATGACATTCTTTGCATTGGATGACATATTTCTTCATGCATTAGCTTGATATATACCCCCTGGGGCGAGGTTGTGCATTGTATCCCAAACAGTGTGCCGACTACTGGTGTATACTGGTGCATTATATGGAGTGTTGCAGGCACTGTCAGCCAGTTGTGGGCTGAGCACTGATATGTGGTATTGAATGTGTGTCTCCTCTTATAGACAGATAGATGCTATATATGGCAGTTAAGTGATAGCTGTACTTCATAATGTTAAGTGTGCCACATGACATGCTCACACATATCATTTAATTGTCTTCCAGGGTTATGGCTCATCAACGTAATCCATCGTACTCAGCTGCGGAGGAGCAGGAAATTCTGAACAGCCTGGTGCAGCACTATAACCTGCTTT
This sequence comes from Protopterus annectens, assembly GCF_019279795.1. NCBI lineage: Eukaryota > Metazoa > Chordata > Ceratodontiformes > Protopteridae > Protopterus > Protopterus annectens. The sequence continues at coordinate 591,218,631 of NC_056729.1, read as the reverse complement.
TATCCAGGGCCAGCCAGCACCAACATGACCGTACTGCACTGTGGCAAGACCTTGTTCGCTGGGTAAATGACATAGGCATGCATAACCGGACATATGAGCAGGTACGCCATCACTGCAGTGATTTAATTAGACATGTCTGGTGGCATGCGTCTGATATCCATAGGCAACAGCTTGCCACAGGTAGTGGGGTGGCCATACATCCCCCCCTCACCAGAGTGGAGGAGCTGCTCCTAAGCGTGGTGGCTCTTGGCCTACAGCAGCAACAGCGTCACACATGTGTCATCATGGAGGCTGGAGCCACCCAGCGGGATGACATGGAGCATGCAGGTAATACGCCCTACCTGTAGACTACCATTACTTGTATTGTTAGAATATGCATATGTGAGATGTGTACTGTGTGTTTAGCAGTTGTGCTGCCTAATGTGTGCAATACTGATATTTGCAATAGTATCCATACACCTGTGACTGTTGACTGTTGTTCCACTGTCATTTAGCACACTCACAGTAGCAATGCCACAGTTGTGGCCACTGACAAACTGTGTCATATTTTTCTAGGTCCCTCTGGTGTGACAGCAGGGTAGACAATACATGCTGGTGAGTGTGTTAACACTTTAATATTGGTAATGAAATGTGCATGTCATAGGTGAGGTGTAGGCCATGTACACGTAACACACCTACGCATAATGCATGCTGTGCATGTTTGCTGTGAGACATCAATCATCTCAGTAAAGTCAGTAGCTACCTCAATCACATGCAATGCACAGTGCTGCAGACACAATTGTGGCAACACTGTACTGCACATTGGATATGCATAGTTGCTACAGCTATACACAACAGAACACATTTATCATACGCAGTACACTAAAACATGCTACATTTGGCATTACCACACACCCGCTGTAAGGTCACACTTCAGTATCCCACATGTCATGCACACACTCATGATGTACCTCAGGGGTAGAGGCCTATCATGGGGCTGTGCAACACTCTGCAACACATAACACAGTCATGTTAGGCAATGCTCCCTATTGGGCACCTCACACATCCATGTACAAGGTGGCTGTGTAATTGTGAACATAGCGTCGGCACTGCAGTTCAGGTACAGCATGCTAGACGGTGGTCTTGCACACATTAGTAGCTGTGAGTGACCACAAGATGCATGTTGATGATGGCACAGGGTACTACACCCCATCCAGTTACAGTGACCACAGTACTACTCATAGCAGTCATTGCTTTGCACCTCAGTGTTGTGTGTGTGCAAACATATGCACCTGTACACAATATGCATAGCATGTTGTCTATGTGCTTACATATGCCAGTATACACAATATGCACAGCAGTCACCATCCACACAAAGTGTTACATATATGTCCTGGAATGCTAGTGGGTGTATAGGTCACTTGACACACATTGGGTATGTGTGATGTTTAATGTTGCAGTCGTGTAGCATGCCATGCCATGTCTGGCACCCACATATCTGCAATATGTCCCACACTCACCATAACCACCGTACACTGGCCATGTCGAGCACTGGGATTCCTTCACGTCAACATGCAGCACACATCCCATGTGTGTACATAGCATGCATGTGCTACACCTGTGCCCACTATTATCTGCTATGGACACAGACACTGCACTCAGACATGGATATCTATGTGTCACACAGATAACACATGCAGCCATGGCATGTATACTTGTGAGTGATGGTGCACAGGGCATTGCAGAGCTGATAATACCTGCACAGCAATGTTGTGTCCATGTACACATTGTGTTCCAGGGTGTAGCCAATCACTGAACAACTACACAGTTGCATCAAAGCCATGTATACTGCCATTGAATAGGGGCATCTACACTTGCACTGCATGGTCTTGTGCAACACATATTCTGCATGCTGACACGTGCATGGTGACTGTCTACCTTGTGATACTGACACCCACCTTCACCCAATATAGAGTATGTGTTGAATTGCTGGTATGTGTGTGTATGTGCTGTAGTGAGGTGTGTATTAGTGTTCATGTGTGCATCTGTGCATGTGTGCATGTGTGCATGTGTTCATGTGTGCATGTGTTCATGTGTGCATGTGTGCATGTGTGCATGTGTGCATGGGCAGACTGTAAAGTGTGTTTCCTGTCTTCCTCTCACAGGTGCTGAGTTAGGGGTTGGTGAAAGCAGCAGGCAACCTGAAGCCATTGCCACGAATAGTGATGATGATGACACATGTATTTTGGCACAGGAAGATTTGACAGGGTCTGTCATTGGTCCGCCAATCGACAGTACACAGCGTTCAAGCCCATCTATGTGCACACTCATACTCTCAATGCATTCCTCACCACCAATGGCCATAGGCGAGGGACAGCATACAGTTGGTATTGACCAGGAGAGTGTGGTACCCATGGCACTTGCATCCCCTCACAGCAGCCATAGCCGTAGACCCAGAATGGTACCACATAGGCGGAGGTCCAGGGGTTCTCGGGGGAGCACCACTGGTCGTATTGCCCCTGGCAGGCATGCCCTCACAGGTCTTACGACGACCAGTATGTTCCGGGCTGTAATGCAGGCTCAGGCACGTATGGAACGGTACACCAGGCAGGGACTTAGGGTGCAGAGGGCACATTACACCGCTATCAATGACAGCATCTGTGACCTTGCCGGTGCCATCCAGACTTACACCAAGGTCATTGATAGACGTTGGGGGAATTTTTTATTTAGATGTAAAGTTAAAAATAGACCCTTTAAATTATTTTTGTCCACCAACATCTATAGAAAAGCCACTTTCTCAAATTCTTACCTCTGTTATTCTAGTTGGCACCCTGACCATCAGAAAAGAGCAATTATTAAAGGTCAGATGGTCAGGGCTGCCAGGATGGTTAGTGATAACTTAGATTTTTTGAAGGAAGTGAAGTTTATAATGAGCATGTTCCTTAGGAGAGGATATCCTGAAGGTATGTGTCTAGCTGTATTGGAGGAAGTTAAACGGAAGAGGGACGAAGGGGTGTATTGGCCATTAATTAGAGGTAGAACAAGTACAGAACTCACAAGAGTGGACCAGGATACAATCAATCAAATTGTTAATGTGGGTAATGATGGCCAAACTCCATCTGCGACTGATAACATCAGTAGTCATTTTTCCGAACACAACCTCTATTTTATCACCACCTATTCTTACGATGCTCCCAATATTAGGGACATTATATACAACAATTGGAGGTTTCTTAGGTTAGATAGTTTGGTATGGGACAAGCTTGGTACTTATCCCAAATGTGTTTTCAGGAAGGCTAGGTCCTTGAAACAGCTTTTAGAGAAGGGTGATAATGTTTCCATTGTAACTGGTAGGCCCGTCGGGAATTTTAAATGTGGGAGATGTAGTGTGTGTCATCACATCTTATTAACAGGTTCCAATTTACAAGTGGTAGGTGTGCCTATTAGATTACATGGGCATTTTGACTGTCATACCAAAAATGTGGTGCACATGGCACAGTGTGTACAGTGTCCGGCGTTTTACGTCGGAAAAACTAGTAGAGCCTTTAAAGAGAGGATTAATGAGCACCTCTCAGATATAAGGTTAAAAAAAAACACTTATGCCCTTTACAGGCACATTGAAACGCATGATGGACATTATTTCAAGTTTTGTATTTTGCAAAATATAATTAAGGACGCACAGGGTAGGATTTTAGATTTGCATTTAGATATTGGTGAAGTAAGGTGTCAACTTAGGTTGAATGCAACTGTCTTCCCTGGTATTAATGATCACATTAGTATAGCCCCAATTTTAAAAATGAAACACATTCTTGGGTGACTAGTTGATAATTTCACTTGTCATGTATAATTGTACGAATTTTTTTCAGCATTATGTATTTTTTTCAGCATTACATATTACATGGTGTGATGCTATGTGTTCATTTTCATTACAACATTCTGTTATTTGATTTTGTGACACCGTATTTATGAATTTTTTTACTATCACTAATGCAGTATGTTTACCATATTACAAGTGATTTGTTTGTGTGTGTGTGGGTGTGTGCTCAGGTTGCTTTAAGCATGGTGAAATGTTTTTAAGTTTTTTAATTGACTAATTGACTAATTGATCAATGATGTCATTTTATCTTGTATAAATGCTGGTAGGTAACCACTTTTTAACATTTTGTTTCTGAAGAAGTCTAAATAAAGACGAAACCTAGGTAAAATTCGTTTCTGTGGTGGTTTCAGTCCTCCAGTACCCATTGTCGGTTCCTTTTCTTTCGTTTGGTTTTTGGTTTGTGTTTTGGTTTTGGTCATGGAGACGTTGGGGGGAGACATTAGATGCCCTTCACAACATGTCTTCCATGAGCCAGGACCGTGCGGGATGGTTGCGACGTCAACGCGGATGCATGCCAGCAACAGCTTGCAGTGGTCGTGGACGGCCCACAGTTCACAGCCGCTCCCGTAGTGGCAGTACCAGCCCCAGCAATGCTGGGGTTGGCCCGTCCATTGACCGTCCCAGTACACCACGTGCACGTGGCTCTGGCCAGTCCCAGCAGGGACATGGGTCCAGTCGTCATACCTCTGCCTCTGATGACAGTACCCAGTCAGGGTTGGTACACGATACTGTCCGTAGCACCCCTGCCAGGCACAGGTACTGTGTCCGTGGCCGGAGACAGTGATCTGTACAGCCTAGCAGGTACAGTCTGTGGCTGTCCCACAAACTACTGTATATGGCAGCCACATGGTGGAGCTGTGTGCATGCAGACACACACACATTAACCAAACAACTAGGACTCACACATACACACACACATTACATCAACATTGGCCCATGCTGTACTGTTGTCCCTCACACACACACACACACACACACACACACACACACACACACACACACACACACACACACACACACACACACACACACACACAGACATGTCAATTGGATGGGTCAATGTCAGGATCTGGCAAACAACAAAACGCCCTGTGCATATGATGATACCTGTGTCACCTCCTGTCATCTGCATCATTGACGGAGGGACAGGCTAACATGGTGCTGATGCACAGGGTGACACTATAGCAGTGTAGCAATAATAGCAAGTTGTCAACAAGGAAGTGTAACGACATCCTTGTAGGTATATCTGAGCAGACAATATGCATCAAAGCTCTGATTGTCAATGTAGCATTGTTTACACCACTGTTAGGTCTGAGTATGTATTGTCCACCCATGTGCCACTTGGCTGAAGTGTAATGTGTTGCCAGCATGTGCTAGTGAGTGGACAGTACTTGTGTGATGTGTGCAGTACAGATTAGCAAGTGTACATCTGTGAACATGGTGGGTGCGCACTGTCTGGATTTAAGTGCATAGTGGACACATGGGACGTGTGGCATACCCTGTCATACACATTGTTAACATCTCATAGTATCTTTCAATGGCCAGTATGCATTCTACTACAGTTATGTACTAACATGGGTAGACGTGTGTATGACATGGGTTGACACTATGCTGTGGGTGATACCGTTAATATCTGTCAATGATTTGCGGTCTGGTAGTATACACAACCTCGACAGCATGACTATAAGCAATCATTTGATGATGTCCTGACAAATGACACACAGTAGTGGGGAACCCAGTAACAATTGGCTCCTTCCGGTGCTACACTATAACACTAACCAGTGGTAATGACCGCCACCCATTCCTGTGACCACACCTGTTTGGTATATAGCCCCCTTAGGTACATGCAGACACACTAGGGATGTGCCCATCCAAATCTGGAAATGCATGGATTGGCCTACAATGCATTCCCTGGATGGGACGCATATCCTACACAAGGGTATCATACAGACAGATACCTGTTGTCTGATACATGCTATATAACAGTAAGCCGACTATGGCATAGTCATCCTCATGTACTATACATACTATCCCGTCAGTACCACACAGGTGGTAGCCCTCAACATGTATGTTGGGTAACAATGTGTACATACAACCTCATGTTATGTCATGTGTCCCTTGGTATCCACATATCCATAGGTATTGTGGAGTCCCAAGCTGTATCACATAAGACATTAGAGGCCTGAATGCATATCCACAAGGCAGTCATACACTTATAAAGACTGTCCATTCTTGGCAGTCTTTGTTGCGTATGACCATGTCTGACATATACCCCAGGCATATACCCTCACTCATACTACTCTTAAGTAACTGTCATGGGTGTGTGTGCCACAGATGACCTTGGCCACAGAACACGACAGTGGATGGCCTTGTCACATACATACATATGTGACCTATGATCTGAGAAGCAGCGGCACAACAGTGACACACACACAGTCAGCATTCAAACCCCTACCTAACTATGTTATGATACTAAAGAGAGACGCATTAACACGACGCACTATTTCCTTTACTGGCTGGTTTCCCGTCTCCTGCTGTATTTGTAGGATGGTGACATCATCAGACTTTCCAAAGAGGAATGTACCTCTTTTAGTGAGTTTTCCCAGTCTCCAAAAAGGGAACACCTCTCAAAGGAAACTGCACACATACACACCCCCCACAAACTCACTGTTTGCAGGATTCAAACCCCTACCTAACTATGTTATGATACTAGAAAGAGAGAGATGCATTAACATGGCACACTGTTTGTTTTACTGGCTGGTTTCCCTTCTCATGCTGTATTTATAGGATGGTGACATCATCAGACTGGACATGGTGATGTGTGTACACTTTGTTTTATGCCATTCCAGGAATGGTCCATGTGGGTCAGCAGGTGTCAACAGCTTTAACAAGACCTCAGAATCCTTACCTTGTGTGATCTATCTGTGGACAAATTGACATTCCATCATATGTCAACACATATTTATGCACAGCTTGTTGGTTTTGTGGATACTACATGTGTCTGGGATGTTGATAAAGGGCTATTCAAAGTCTATGTGACACATGTGTAGATGTGTTCATTGATGTATGTCCTGGGTGGCTGCCTTGCAAATAGTCTAGCATGTTTGGGAACCATGATCCGCACATGAACATACCACGGTTGGTAGGGTTGTGTGTATGTCAGCTTCCAATAGCTCTGTTTATGACTGCAACCATGATGGACTCCATGACCTTGCAGATCAGACTTCATAGGCGTACTGGACTTGACTTCCCATGGTGTGTTGTGCACCAACACTTGTGGGGAGTGTCATATGTAGCTGTGACACATTCAACGGTTCCACATCCTGTGTAGGGGGTGAAGTTCAGCTGACTGTTCAGGTGCATGATCTGTTTGTTCTGTAGTTTGTGCATGACACATATTGGGAATCAGTGTATTCCACTTGCTGCCATGCTTTTGGCAGTGGGGTTAGCTGCTCATCCTTTCTACATGTGATATCTCCTGGTATGATGATGTAGACTATTGTCAGTGGGAGATGGTTATGTACAAATGGGCCTGTCTGTCATGATGTCAGCATTGTCACTCAGGTACAGTTGGCCCTGACTCAGGACATATATGGGTGTACATTGCTATTTATGACATAGCTGAAGGAGGTGTCATGATTCAGTCTGGACTCCTTCTCAGCTACTCTTTACAAAACACCAACGAACATGAGCACTAATCCCTGTTATACTCTTTTACACGCTTAACATCCTACTGATCCTTTGTGATCAGGCTACAGAGTATGTCATGATAATATCCTGGCATGTCCAGGGGTCGGTTTCGTGTGTACTCTTCAGTCCAGCTGGTGGATATTGTGATATTGACACAATGTCACATCTGCCTCATGTACACAGACAACCCTCTCCTCCTCCTGACAAACTCAGATATATGTGTGAGATGCCCCTATATAGACATACAGGGTGCTGAACTCTCTCGACCCATGACTGGCACAGTCTATCAGGTGGTGAAAGTAACCACACACAACACATATCAGTCTCACATATCCTCTAGCAACAGCACTCAAACCACATTATCACACATAGACATACTCAGATGCTGTAAATGTACTCTACCTAAGCAGCAGAGACCTCCAAAGCAGACACACACACACACCTGCTACCCCACTACAATACCCACATATCACATAGTTCACAATGTCAGTGTGCCACACAGTCACTGCCCTTCGGGCTAAACAACACACCTAATACACTTGTAATAGGCGACACTTATTGTCAGACACACTGATGTACCACTCACCAGCCCTAACAAGGGAATAGTCACTTTGGGCTGTCTGTTGGGTGCCAGGATCTGCCGCATAACACAGGCAGTCAGGTCACTCCAAAGCAAGTACAGGACTGGCACCATCATTGTCCATGCTGGTGTGTATAACCTCAGATGTTACTCCCTGGACCACATGACATGATACATAGAGGAACACTCTGATCATGTAGCCCAGGCCAGTATGACCCTGACCTTGTCTAGCATCTTACACCCACCAATTATGATGTCACAGTATACAGACACACATATCACATTTAATAGTTGCCTAACAAATTTGTTTAATTCATAGGGGATACAGTGTCTGTCAGCCTATGGTGACATGCTCAACATGCCACGTAGCTTCACTATGGACAGCTTGCACCTGTCATCCTTGGACTTTGGAATGCTGGCTAAGGCTCTTGCTACCACCATAGTTCCTTTTTTAAGCAGGGCTCAGAAGACAAACCCACCTCCATAGACATTACAAGTTAAATGAAACTAAGGGTAATGCTGCTCAACAACAGTTGTGTTAACCTCATATTGCGGCCACTCAGGACTCTCCTAAGTATGGAGGATGGCGATATCTGTGCACTGACAGATGCCTGGTTCAGGCTCGCTTATGCACACCAGCACTACCAGGTTATGTTTCATACCATGCTGTCTGACAACAAGACTTGGAACAGACAACACAACTAGGGGGGAGTATCCATATACATCACAGATACACACACCTCCGGGTTAGTAGCACTACACAAAGCATCACAGACCATTCATATACAACTACCATTGTGTAATACTGCCTTTCAGTTTGTTGCCTGCTACAGAACACACTCCCAAACTCAGGAACCACACCCGGCTTTCGTGAGAACTATGGAGAATATGAAGGTCTCCACAAACACCATTATATTGTGTGACTTCATATACACAAATATTGACTTGGGATACTACTCAAGCCTCGACACCCTCACTCAACAGTCGATACAATTTGTAGACTCATATGCTATGGCACAACCAGTCAGCACAGCCACAAGGGGGAATACATATTGGACCTGATCATCACCAACATGGGGACTCTATGTTACACACCAGCGATATACCCCTCATTGGTAAGGTCAGAACATACATGTATCTCACTGGACATACATATACCCTCCACACACCCATCCTGGGTAATCTTGGTGAACTTCTCATGAGCCAGTGTCCCACTTCACCGAAGCAAGGTGGTATCCTTCAGAGACCCTGAGACAGTGGCAAATACGGCTCACACTGCTGCATCCTTTACATACACATTCTATGGACATCTAGTGGACTGCATGGATTGTGCTATCCCAAATAACAACAGGACTCACTACTCCAATGGCAGGGGACCTGTCTGGTAGATCCCAGCCATTAATAAGATGTACAGCGTCAGGAGGAAGCTACTACATGATAGAGCACAATCCCAGACTGGGAAGGCATCTGTGATCTGTACTAGCAGACAGCTACAATCACTCATGAACTTTTCTAAGGGCCACTTCTACCAGACAATTGCAGCAGACACATAGGACTATCACACAGCCTTCTTCAGTTATGTCAGGAACCTGGGTGGATACTCACTAATATGCTGTGAGTTACTGCATACTGACTAAACCTACCCTGAACCCACTGGCATTGTCAACATCCTGGCAAACAGGTTCAGTGCAGATGTCTCCCACCCATCCCCCCTAAGGAGCAACTATCTATTCCAACAGAGTATAACCTCCCTGACATCACACAGTAAGAGGTGAGTGTTGCCCTCCCCAAAGCGTACATCACAGTATCAATGTGACCAGACGGTGTCCCAGCCTGCATCTTACATGAGCATCATGGCAGAAGCAACCCTCACATTACATCACTGTTCAATATTGGAGTTACCACAGGATATGTACCCAAGGAATGGCGTACAGCGACAGTGGTCCTGCTCCACAGAGTTGGTGCCACAATGGACCACAGACAATATTGCCCTATAAGCCTAAGTAGCCTGTTCTGCAAAGCTATGGAGCATATTGTCATGGGACTCATACACATAGACATTGGGAACCTACAGACACTGTTTCCTACACATTTCAGTGTTGTTGTGGGCAGATCTTGCCTCTTGAACCTGTTTGTTTTCTTTAAATGGCTAACAGGTCCATCACCATAGGGATGGCTGTCCACACAGCCTACCTGAACCTTGCAAAACTCTTCAACACAATAACCCACTGGGCCATTATGCATAGGCTCACCAGCGTCGATATGGACACATATCTCACACGATGGATTGATACCTGGATCAGGGATAGCACCCACATGGTCAGGATTGCAGGTGCCATGTCTGACTATACACCAGTTACACATGGCATCCCACATGGCTTGGTCCTGGGACCTCTCTTGTTCAGTATATATTTGTCTGACGTACAGGCTACCACAGGGGGAATATGGATGAACATGTTTGCACTTGACTGCAAATTGGGTGCCATGATCAACTCTCCAGCTGCCACATGCATACTCAAACAGGGTCTCACAGAGATGGATGACTGGTGCCTGAGCCATGGCTTACAGCTAAATGCCATTAGTTGCATAGTCAGCCCCTTTGGGAATAACAACATGCCCACACATTACCACATAGGTAGTACTCCATTACATATGGTAGGAGTTGTTAGGGGTTTGGGGACATGACTTGTTCATACTGTCGCCTTTGACATTCACGTTGCCAAAGTGGTTGGACACACCTTCTATGTGGGCCACCTTATCCCATATGGTTTCACATCTAGATCGAGTGAGGTCATTGTGCTCCTATACTCATCACATCCATGCTTGGTTACAATGCCACATTTGGGGTGTACCTTACCCGACACCTGCAGCAACTGTACTGGCCACGGAAGTTCCTCACCAAGCAGATCTAGGGACTCACACAGATGCCCTGCACAGTTCAGATGCAGTAACTCCAGCTCTACTCAGTCGCTTACCACCTACTCAGATATGATGTGTGCCTGTTGTTTACAGATATACCCAACCCAGAATTACTGGACATGCTCCACCTCAGGATATCCGACTCCCTTGGAGCTACATACTCCAGGGACTTATACCTCAGCACAGATGTTAATAGGACATTGTGGAGGGACAGATTCTTATCCCAGAGGCTCCACTCACTCCAGAATGTAGTCCCAGTTTCACATAGGCAGAGCCAGCCACTGACCACCTACAGGGGACATCTTGACAACTGTATGGGTGATCGTATGTTTACCCCTGGGATATCTTCTGTGTCCCTGCTAGACAGAGGCACACTAGCCTAAACGTACATGGGTTATCTTGTGTGACCTACTATTCACACACACAGTGTAGTAATCTGACAAGGTTGTGAATGCCAAACACACTCTGGCTAGGCTTGTACATGCCCTAGGGCAGATAGCCTAGTATCGACCTCTGAACCTATGCTAATGTTCAAGATGCACAATGTTTATTGGTGATACTGTTTGCAGGTCTTTATCATCTTTGCTTTACCAGTTTCTATGAACAACTTCGGTATCTGCAGAACATATTTGATTATGACAGGGTTCCACTATATTATAGATGTGTCTGTTGTCATATAACTGTGTGCACAAGGCGGATTGCTGTATAGTGACAGGTTCCTGGGTTAACACATGCAACTGCCAGATATGCATGGCCCACTGCTGTACTCAGACATGGCCTAAGTGTGTGAGCATGCCCAGTTCTGCCATTCCGTGTTTTGTTGCCTGATATTTGTCTCATTTATTCGTGTGTGAGCATGCCCAGTGTGACCTTTCAGTATGTTGCTATCTGAGGTCCACTACATTTGTTGATGTGTGCGAACATGACTGATATTAACATTTATACTGTGTGTGTTAGAAGTCAGGTTCTGTTCTCACTGCAGGACTCACCTTTGTGTCATAACTCAACAGGGATTATGCTGTGCCTGCAGGGTTTCCATGAAATACTTTGCATAGACTTATCAACATTCCTTCATACAGGCGAACCACTGCAATACTGTCATGGTTTAGTGGTTCAGTACTTTGGCTATAGTGCACAGTATCCTGGGTTCGAGGCCCATCACTGCTTTATATTTTCATACTGAGTAGACCAGACTACTTAAGGGCCAGTTAAGCAAATATGAGCATGTTGGCTTTTGTTTAGCTATGCCCTACTTAGACCAGGCTTGTCCGACATTGCTCAATATTCACCAACATTGCTGGACGTTGCCCAATATTACTGAACATTGACCACAGTTGTGCTAGCTGGTGTGTGCGATTTTGTTTGCATATACTACATGGTGGTAAATGCCATTTAGCACTGCTTTATATTGTTTAACACATGGCAATCATGCCTTAGGTGGTGCTGCAGGGCTGCCTATGTCGGATGCACATACTACACTCCCTGTACATGCTTGAAAGCAGGTAGTGTCAACTTAGGCATCCCTTTTTCTATATGTGCGAGTCGGAGAGAGGTATGATTTCCAGAGTTCCTACTGAGCCAGTGTATGTGCTATGCATTGCCTCTTTGCCAAGGCCAAAGCTTACTGGGCATGCCTCCTTCTGCCTTCTGGGGCAGGCTCAGGTTGTTCCTCCTCCGAGTCATGCTCTGCCTGTGATGGCCTTGGCAATGGTGGGGGGCTGTTTGACCCAGGCCTATGCTTGTCCTGCTGCAGCTGCTTTCGCAGGATCATATTATGTAGCATAGCACATACCATGACATTTGGGTACATGTAGTTGGTGAGTACTGCAAGGCTCCACCAGATGTGTCCAGGCACCGGAACCGTGACTTGAGCAGCTCAAACACACGCTCTATTACATTACGTGTTTGTGCATGCGCCTCATTATGGCGTTCCTGTTCAGGTGTGTGTGCGTTTCTGATGGGTGTCATCAGCCACGGCTCCAGTGCATAGCCAGCATCCCCCACTAGGTGACCATGTGGGATGTCCCCATTGGCAAATGTCTGGTACAGCTGCATCAGATGCCAGATATGGGAATCATGGTAGCTTCCAGGGCAGCCTGCACACACATTCAGTATTATGCCCTGGGCATCACACACAACCTGGCAGTTGATGGAGGGGAAGCCCTTGCGGTTGAAGTAGACCCTACCCTGCTCACCGGCTGGTGCTTTGATGCATATGTGCTTGCAGTCTATTGCACCCACTACCTCAGGGTATTCCGCTATTTGCTGGAAGAGACACATATTGCTGGCCAATACCTCACAGGAATTGGGGAAATATACATGATCACCGACATGTGCTGACATGGCATCCAGGAACTGGTGTAGTACCCTGGATGCTGATGCCTGTGATATCCCCATCATATCACCAGTTGGTCTCTGGAAGGTACCCGTTGCTAATATTCTTAGGCCAACACATACCTTGGTTTCCACTGGGATGGGTTCCCCTCTGTTGGTTCTGTGTGTGAGGTGTGGCCTGCACAGCTCAACAATTTGTTGCAGGAGGTCTCTGTCCACTCGATAGTGCTCCACTATCTCCAGCTCATGTATCCCTGGTAGGTTACCCTGGGCCTGTACACTCTTCTCTGTCTCCTCACTGTGGGTTGTCCAGCAGCATTTCTATTGTCACCACCCTCAGCATGTTGCATATGTCACCTTATAACAGCAATGGCAGCCCCTAACATTTCTTTGTCTCAGTAAAGCTTTTTCAGTTTTCACTTCTATTAGCTTACTGCAGTGTCTGTTGTGAGAAAGATAATGGATTGTTGTTTGCAGAGTTTTAAGTGTTAGGCTGGGCTGGGCTAGTGTACTGCCTGTGTAATTGCCTGATTCTGATTGTTTTCACCTGCTATCTCTGCTAGTACTCCCTGGTAGCTTCCTACTATTTGTTGTGCTTCCTTTTTCCTTTCTGTTTCCTCAGGGGGGGGAGCACCGCGCACACAAGTGCAAACACGCGCAACAGCAGCTAATACTCGTGCACACATGCTTACATGGACAAAAACTTGCTTATTCGGGTTAAAACATGTGCACACCAGCGCAAATGCAATTACAACTCTTTAAACAGCCTTACACATGCTTACTCTGGCTTAAATGTGCACACTCACGCTTACACGCGCTCACTCTGTTTTACTCGGGTTTAGATGCGCGCACACGCACGCATACCCACTCAGAAAGAAACTTTGGTGTTATCCACGGCATACACCTTCCATTTCTTGCCTTTCCCTAGCCTACCTGTTGACACACCTCTTTCCATGATGTGTAAATGACTGCTGAAACATGCCACTCTGCTCCAATGAGCTTCACTTATTTCATACATACCCCCCTCGTGATGTCACCTATCTTCTACTCTGTTACTCCCCATATCCTACTCCTACACTCCACTGACTGTGCTCATTTGCTATGTAAACTTGCAATTCACTATCCTAATGCTCGTTTACATAGGATTGCCTAATAATGCTTGGTTACATGTCTTAGACTGAGCTTCCCCCCTTAGCAACCTCTACTCAGTGGCCATGTTGTCTTCAGCCTGCCATTCCCTTGCATTGTACATTAACAATTTCAATAAAATCCACATTTGTGGGTTTTAATTTTTAGTATTCTGGGTTTTAGAGCGCACCCCGTTTGTGCGGCGCTGCGCTACGCTTAAACATCGGAAATTGGCGAAAAAAATAAAATATTATTATTTTCATATTGCATCAGGAAACATTTCACATGGACATATATTTGGCCATTGGCATGCTTCCTGCACTGGATGCAACCTTTATTTGGAGCTGTCATGAATCCGTTTTGCTATTTGCAGAACGGTACTCAGTTGTCAACTGAGTACATTTCTGCAAATAACACTGCTCTTACTCGGACAGGTTCGGGTTTCCTGAATCGCAAATCTACCTCATTTGCATGCCTTTCGCCTGCAATTGAGGTAATTTGCATATCCCAGCCCTGTCCATGTAAGAGCTGTTTTAGGAGATCTCTTACACGCCCCTACAGGCTGTTCCTGGATTGCTCGTCGAACATGATGGCTGCATGGAGTCTTACTCTACTCTAAGACTCTGTGCAAGCCTTCGTGAATCCAGCCCACTATCTATGTATTTTATACATATAAGCATGTGCAGCACTTTGATTTCATTTTGTATCCCACTGATCAGAAGAGCATTGTGGAGTTATGCTTTATCATACTTTCCATTTGTTGTTTTGTTTTATACAGCATGCTTTCTTTGTCACAATAAAATAATGTACTGAACATAGCTATATTAAAAATCTGGGCAGACATCTACATTATAACAAATATGCACTGTTGTTATAACAAGCATTTTCCAAGAATCTAGTCAAATGAGTTTTCATCTGCAGTTCTTTTTTGGTTGATCATTGAAGCATTTGTAAGTACATTTATAATAGTGAATCTCTTTACATTTAATCTAATTTGTGTTTTAATATAATCATCTTTTACACAAAGATTTATCTAGTGACTAAATGCTCAAAGTAAATGGATCTTATAGATCATTTCCAGCTTCATCCTTTCCTCAGCCAAGAGGAAGGACAAAAGCACACCAGGTGTACAGATAATGTACAAAAGCCAAATGTTAGGTCTTTGGGTGATGGGAGGAAGTCAAACTACTTAGAAGAAGCTCATATGCACAAAAGGAAAACATGAGAGATCACAAAGGTAGTAATTAAAGATTAGGGATATACCCCAAGCTTTAGAGTTGTGTCATACCAACATTAACCATTATGTACCCTTCAAAGGATGAACACTGACTATGGATTTCAGAAATCTGACTGGATAATGAGCAATAAAGATGACGTCAGGAGATAGGACAGCAATGGCTGTAAACAATAATGAATATGAATTCAGCAGGTGGGATACTTGGCCCAAGACAGCAAGCACTGAACAGGAAATGAGAGGAGGTGACTTTGATAACACATACTGAAAATCAGTTTGTTAAGTGGAAAGAATGACCCTAGAAAACTTAGGGAAAAACTTTCAGAGTGCTCATCTTACTGAGCACATTGTGACATTTGCAGTGTCATTGTATAATTTTATCACAAAGGATAAATTAAAATTGATGCATTTTACATGTTTTCCTGTTTGAAATCATCTTTTGGGATGAACATATGCAGAGACATTGCATATCTCCATTAGACAAGGCTACATTATGGCATTTTGCATATATAGTGTAAAATATTAAACTTTAGAGAACTTGCATGGAAATGTTTGTCAAAGTATATTTGATTTATAACACAAAACATGTAATTTATATAATATTAGCAGCATCATTTTGGGACAAACTTTCACAGTATTCATTGTATGGGTCTGGTTCCTGAATTCTGAAGTGTCATTGTGCAATTCCATCTCAAAGGATAATTTTGGCCACTGTAAAATTAAGTTTCCTGTCTAGTCACCTTGTGGGATAGGATGTGTACAAGATCAGTTCAGTTGATCATGAGTATTGAAGATGACATTTTACAAATATAGTAGAGGATTTTTGGTAAATAACACATAAGTACATTTGTCATGAAATGTTCATACAATTAAGTGCAAACTAATAAAGGCACAATATTTTCGGACACAATGTTCAGAATGTTCGATATGAGGGTCTATAGTCTGTATTGTAGCATAATGTTTTGTGGACAAGCTCTGCTGACAGTAATGATTACATGGGGTTGTAAAAGTGAATCTAAACTATATAGCACAGAGAAAAGGCCACATTAGGCAACTAAACAAAATGGTGTTGTGAGGAGTAAACAGAACACTACTGAATTAGACGTCAATAGGAAATAGAATGTAACATTTAAGTCATCACTTTAATAAAAAATGTTTATTAGAAGTGAAGTATCACTACTAAGCGGCAGAACAGCATCAATCTCTATAACAACAAATAAAAATTCCCTAAGTATGAGACCACCTTTGCACAGTCATTCACAACACTGCTGCATAATATGACATGATAAAATAAAGGAACTCTTAACACAAAATGCACTTGGCACACCTAAGCAATTAAAAGATGCAAAAATAGCATAAACAAACCAGTGGCAGCCTACAGAAAGACAAAGTGTGATAGCTAATCATACAGCCAATAATATCATTGAAAAAGACAACAGTCCTATAACAGCTATCAAATTTAGCTGCACAGTACACAAATAATGCAGGTTAAATGTCTGAAACAGTAAGTTCTAAGTGAAGAAAGACAAAACTCACTCTTGAGCAAAAGTAAAATACCACTGAATCATATGTGACCCATTAAGTAAATCAAAAAGACATGAGCATTATACTGGGAATCATCCTTTACATTATTGTAATGAGAGGCACTGTAAAATATACATCCAGAGCTATGGTGTGACTAGAACAGACTGTACACTGACAACAATGATAACATAAACATAGGATACAGAAGGTAAGAAAATAGAAAAGTACAATGACACTAACTGCCATCAGAGGTCTTCAGTGCACCTTTGTTATCAATAAATATGTTTGTGTCCCAGATCAATGGCACAAGCAGATAAATTCCTGACTGCACCACAAATGATCCATGTTTGATTAGTGGTACCATTGTTGAAGAGACCGGGTGGAGGAGGATAGAAATAAAGTAGTCACTGGATCACAATGACTGACTAGGAAAAAAATATGTAGAATGTTTTTTAGTGCTGGAGAGGCAGATGCATGTTGGATAATTTTATAGGCGGTATGAATTTGTGTATACGTTAGTTGATGTGGCAGTTCTAACCAAGTTAGTCTTTTCAGTGCTATACAGAGGTGGGTTCTGAAAGGGGTATGTACTGCAAATTTATAAAATGTGTTATAGCATTGTTCAAGCTTTAATTTGTGTGAAGCCTGGAGGTTAGAACGGATGGGAATGTCATAAAAAAAGAGTAGGGGAAAGATAAGTAGCGTCTAGTGTAGTTTTAGTCACGTCCTTAGTTTTTGTTGACTTTTTCTTATGCAATTTTGTAAATGTAGGTCGAATACAAGATTATCACCCACTATTGCCCCTAATAGTTTGCTATGATAAATGACCTCAATGGTTATATTATCAAGACAGAGGACTTTAAATGATTTTTTTTCATGAGAGAGGGATTTGGATAACAAAAATAGTAGTTTGGTCTTTTTTGGTTTGAGCATGAATTCTGAGTTATGAAGCCATGTTTTTTGGAAGTGTACCATGTTGTCAGATGTGAAAATGAGAGATAAATCATGTGTATTGTAATACGGTGGCCTGTTGTGTGGAAGCATAGGGGGTGTTAGTGAAAATGTTAAAGACACTGTGACCAAGGATAGAGCCTTGTGTTACACTGGTGGTAACTGTGAGGTAAGGAGAGAGCATGGGGTGCCATTTTACTGACTGATACCTATTGACTAGGTCGTTTTTGAACCACAGAAGGGAGAGAGAGACCTAGTGAGGTCATTTGAAGTAGATGTTTTCTGTGACAAGCTGTGTTGAAGGCTTTAGACAAGTCTAGAAATAAGGAAGAGGCTAGTTTGCCATTATCTCTAGCTTTACTGACAGAATCTATATAGGTTAGAAAGGCAGTGCTAGTACTATGGTAAGGATGGAAGCAGTGCTGTATAGAGGATAGGAATTTGTCCTGCAGGAGATAGTCTAACAGGTGCGCGCGTGCACACACACACACACACACACACACACACACACACACACACACACACACACACACACACACACACAAAACACACGTGTGTGTGTGTGTGTGTGTGTGTGTGTGTGTGTGTGTGTGTGTGTGTGTGTGTGTGTGTGTGTGAGGGACTCTTGGTGATGGTGCAATAGAGACAATCTAATAGTTTTGGAAATTAGCTAATTATTGGTTGATATTAAAAAAATACTCGGTGAAAATGATAACTAAATGACAAATTAAAAGCATTACTAATAGAAGCTGGGGAAAAGTGCAAAACAAGTGTCTAACATTGAATGTTGAGAAAATGTTGCAGGCAGTGGGTACAAATATGACAGATGAGACAGATGGCTTTGTGGGACGGTTTGGATACTAAAGCTGATTGCCTTTCTTTAGAGAAAGTTTCATAAGAATATTTTATATCAAATATAGACAGAAATGATGCTAAGGTGGATGACTACATCAGTAAAGGGATGAAATGCATAAGTTGTAAAAGTCTTAAATAACCATAGAGATGGTGTGCAGCAGGATCATAAAGCTTTGAAAAAACAACATTTAACTCTTATTAACATGGATTCATACTAGGCTAACTGCCCTTGCGAACCATTGTAAGCCTAGCCAATTATCCCTTGTGAGACTCAAATGCTGCACATTGTGTTTGTAAATTAAACACCTTAACCATTAGGCCATCCTCCCAACCAAACTGAAATTATACTGTTAAAGAAAAAGCATACAAACAAGGAAGTTGAGCTCTGTGAAAAAAATATATTATGAGTGAAAAATGAATGTTTTTCCATTCTACAAATAATGGCTACATAATTGGTAAAATGAGGAATAATCTGTATGAGTTATTTGTAAAAAGTTGCAATTACTTCATGACTTATGTAGTGCTTAAAGTGAAGTGGTATTAAAATATGGTTTCAACAAAAGCTGATAAGTAGTAAATATAAGAAGTGGGGGAAGACAGACAGGCAGGAAGCATGGATATGTCTAGCACAGTTTAGCTATCTATGGATAACTCATTAGGCATTGTTACAGTTACATAGATGGGAATTTTGGGAGTTTGACATGATTATTTGAAATTATTAAAACTCAATGGATGCATTAAAATAAATTATTTGGGGTTTATTCACTGTTAGTTGTGAATGGTTTGTAGTCATGTATGGCAATTATTTAATTATTAGCTTATTTAAATTATGAAAAGTGATACGATGACAGCAAGGACAATGGTGTCTTGGTCATATAGGTGAAAATAGGAATTTCTTTGACACTGGATAACTGCATGCACTTGTAATGTTAGTGGCCTAACCAACCCATGGAAATAATAGAATAGAATAATGAGATTTGTGGAATTGTTGACTTTCAGTGGTTCTATTCAAGAAACATGTTTAAATGGAAAACAGCATATATCTTTAATAAAAGGTGCTTGATCATATGGACCATATATATATATATATATATATATATATATATATATATATATATATATATATATATATATATATATATATATGTAGGTTCCCTATTATATGATCGAAGATGCATTCTTGCCAATGTGTCTTGATCAAACTTGAAAATGCGAAATGGCATATAAGCGAATTCTTTCCCTGGGAAAGAAATCCCTTGGCCACCTTCGTTATTTTGACATTTTCATCACTGTAGTGTGATCTCTGAGTGGGTATATTTAAGTAGGGAAGGTGTGGGGGTGAAGCCCCCCACTTTATGTAATGTTTTAAATTTTTTTTCTTTTTTTTTTTTCTTTTTTGGAACAGCGATTTTTTTTCCCTGGGAAAAAAAATTGGTGTTCTAAGTGTTCGGGATTGTAAGCTTTCGCTTACATAGGGTCCATAAATCAGCTTTCACTTTTTTAAGCATTCGATGATTAATATAGACCGATATATATATATATATATATATATATATATATATATATATATATATATATATATATATATATATACGATCCATCGAATCTAACGTATCCACCAAAACTGCATGTCAACGAAACAACAAACTGACAAATTCCTTTCCCAGGAAAAGGAACCACTAGACCACCATGCAAACGACACACAACAGAAATACATGGAGCCCACCAAAGTGAGGGGGGGCTTTGCCTCTCATACAACCCCTACTTAAATATACCAACTCCAAGATTGCAGTACACGGGAGATGGCACAGTTCACCATGGTGGTCCAGTGATTCCTTTCCCTGGGAAAGGAATGTGGCAGTTTGTTGTTTTGTCAAAATGAAGTTTCGGTGCATGAAGATCGAGTAAGTTAGATATGATGGATCATACTTTCGTTGATTGAAAGCAGATCCATATATATATATATATATATATATATATATATATATATATATATATATATATATATATATAGGAACACTTTATAATCTCAAAATACTGAAATATCAAATTTCAGTATCTCGAGGTTATAAAGCCAAATGTTGAAAGTAGCGAAAGTTCATAATCACGAATTAGAATATCTCCAATTCGCGGTTATGAACTTACGCTAAGTTGTTTCCGGGTTTGTGTGTTGATGGTGTGCGGTGCTGTGTGTGGATCTAGGTGTTATGTCAGGTAAATGAGTGTTTTGTAAGGGTTTTGAGTGGGAGGTAGAGTGTATGTGAGTGTGCTGATATGTTTGATGTGTGTGTAAGGGACTGGAGAATGTGCGTGTGTGAGTTTGCTTTTGTTTCTTGTATGTGGATCTCAGAGTTAGTATATATATATATATATATATATATATATATATATATATATATATATATATATATATATATATATATAGGGGTGCAGGGGCTTGCCCCTGCTTATGTGTGTATGAGTTGTGTATGTGTGTAGTTTTGTGTTTTAAATTGTGATGTGGGTGTTTTGGTGTATGTGTGGTGTGGTGTGTGTGGTTTGTTTTCGTTTTTGAATTTTGTGGTTTTGGGCTCGGGTTTTGTAGTTTCGGTGTATTGTGGATTCAGTTTCATGGTCTCGAGATACTGAAATTCGATGTTTCAGTATTTCGAGATTATGAAGTGAGTCTATATATATATATATATATATATATATAGACTCATATATTTATATATATATATATATATATATATATATATATATATATATATATATATATATATATATATATATATATATATATATATATATATAGACTCATATATTTATATATATATATATATATATTTATTTATACTATATATGGTATGTATGTGGATATATGAGTTTCTGCAATCTAGGAAGTGAGATATAATAAACCTATTTTTGAAAAAAAGTATCCTTTTGTGATGGTGGAGATGTTAAAGAATGATAACAGATATGAAGTAGGAGTGAAAGTGTATTTCGGAGATAGTACAGTACCTTGTTTAGCATGTATTCTACCCTAGTATAATGTGATAGGAATGGCATAATATAATGGGAAAGATGGTGGTGTTTCTAGGAGTGGTTTTATATGTGAGAAATTTTAATGTACTGAACAGTCATAGTAAAGTACATGGAGGATATACAATAGTTCATATTATCACATCAGAAAACTATCTAGGACAATATACTAAAACACTGGGTTAATAATGTTACTACAGTGGTAGCAGGAATGTCCCAATATACTTTTTTCTGGTACATTTCAGACTAGATTGTCCATATGTAGTTAAACAAGAACTTACATCCTCTACTGGTTACTAATTGCACTCCTCCCACCTTAGAATGTTGTTTCTGGGCTATTTTGTCAGTTGTTGAGGAGATATATTTGCAGTTTCTATTTTACTTTTTAAAAACGGATAATGATATATAGTGATGTAAGCAATTAATGCAAGATAAATAGTTTAGGTAGGTAAGGAGAGAGGAATATGATATGTGAAAGCGTTAACCTTAAACAGAAAGTTAGGAAATAAGTCAGTATACAGCAAAATTATGGTAGAGAAGTAGGAATGATTTGAGGACTAATCAAGATCATTTACACAAATTAGAAAGTTAGTGTTATGAAGATGAAAGTGATTGGAGTGGGAAGCTGTGAAGGTGAAATGAAAGAAATATGAAGTATTATACAGAAACTCTAATTTGATGTTTTGTAGTAAACCATTTAAGTGTTTTTTTTTGGGGGGGGTTGTATATGAATATCACAAAGCTAAGGCAGCTTGTTTGAGGCCGCATTTTGTTGCAAAGAGTAGTAGCCCTGCTATGAATGAGACACGATGTTTTGAATAAAGATCCATTGGTGATAGTGCAGATATTCAAAGATTATTCTGAAAATTAAAATAAGACTGAAAATACAGGGGAGGAGTCTGAAGAGGATTTATTGGAGTATTTGTAGAGATATAGCAAATCAAAACTAATATATTGACATGGCTAGACATAACTGAATAAGTACAGGATATTGAAAAAAGGGCAAGTTCATGGGTTCATAGGTCGATACTAGGCTGTTGATTCAGAAGATCATTAGTAGTCTGGCCAAAATGCCCTAAAATCTAGGTACCCATTGTCATGATTCATTTATACCCTAGTCTCAATCCTTTCCAAAGGTGGTTTGAGTGGCCAGACCCAGATATATTTACAATTTTCCATCCTTTCATCCAGTGCAGTCTTAAAGAGGCACAGGAACTACTTTGCTTAAATCCTAAGGAAGTCTATTCCATAAAAATAAGATTCTGTGGGATAAATATCTATGCTACCAACAGGTCCTATTTATGTCTTTGGAAGTTAAGATCTCTTGAGGAGGTATTGGACTGGATCATTTGAGGCTTTATAAACTAGACAGAGGTCACTTCTCAAGAGTCTATAGGAAACAGAATAGAAAGAAAGCACTTTAAGATCATCAAGGTAGCTCAAGAAGTCATTCACTTGTTTATTGCAATGAGAAGAAGGTCCAATCTCTCAAGCTGGGTCACATGCTTATTCAGGAAAATGCCAAAGGAAGCATTCTACTCTATTATTGGCCTGTTGAGTGAGGAGAATTAGAGACGGATGATAATTTTCTTAGATCTGGAATAAATACTCCTGGTGATTAGTCTGGCAAGATAAAAAGAATTCCTAAGAACAGTGCATACATGGTAATCAAAGGATAGTTTGATATCAATTTCAGATGCGTACTTGAGAACTCTATCAAGTTTTATGTGAAAACAGCCTGTGGTAGTAATGATCTACCTACAAAAGTATGGAAGATGGTAAATGACAAGTACCCTGTTGGGTGCTCCTGTTTAATGAAGTGCTCTGGACAAGAGAGAGGTCTCTGTCATATATGAAATATGCTGGGAAAACAGTAATACATAAAGAAAGTATGCTGACCTTCACCATATGTGCTGATTTCCACCCTTAATCATAATTAGAAACTGTTTATTTCTACTTTCGTACTCATTTGGCTAAATATCTCTCCATACTGATTAATAATGATCATTGTGGTTTCTGTGAAAGGATCAGAGATGTTTGATAATATTTTCTAAGCAGAAATACTTATGAATGTTGCACAATAAAAATACGATAAATGTACTTAGTTTTAATGCAGAGAAAGTCTTTAATAGAATTAAATTATATTTATGGAATATTATACTGGCATTTGGGTTATATTTAGAGTTTGCAGAATTACAACTGATAAGTCGTTTGACATTAGTGACTCGAATGAATGCATACTTTGGTTTTTATTTATGTGGTGGAACTCAAGGTAGTCCACTCTCACCATTTGTATCTGCTTTATATTTACAGCCTTTGGTAGAGAGGATTTGTAGTTCAAATATTTATGAGTATATGCTCTAGAAATTGAAGGTTAAAATGTCAGTATTTTGTCTAATATTATTATTTACTTGATAAAAATGAGATCAGCATTTGACTAGACATTTTGACTACAAGATACAGTTGCCAAATTTTCTGGATATAAAATAATTAATTATACTTATGATCTCTCATAAAATGAAGAGTGAATTTGATATTCTTTGGCGTACCTCTCATGTTGAATAGTTAGGTATTTAACAGGAAAATGTAGTAGAGGATTTTGATAAATAAGACAGATGCAGAACTGACTAAAATATACAGCTTGTATTTTTAAGAACTGAAAATTGTCTGGACTCTGGACTTTAATGTTATCAAAGGCAGAAAATTGTATGTTTCTTTGTATTGCTGTTATTGCTGTATACAGATCAATAATTTCCAACAGGCACATCAGCTATTTTTTATCACAGACCATAAAGTATATGATGTTAGATTTTATATGGGATGGTGGTAAAAACTGGTGTTCGGCATAAGTTAGTAGTGGCTAAAATGTGAGAAGTTTGAACGTTCCATAATCTTTTGTATTTGGAAACAGTGCGTTTTATGTTTGTTATTTTTACTTCAAGTGAGGGGACATGAGGCTAAATGAAAATGAATGACAGGAGAATTAATATAAACACTGTGGATCTTAACAGAAGTTCTCTTTTGAGCATGATAAAGTGGGAGAAAAGAAATTCTGCTTCTTTTACAATAGGCAATTGGTTTTGAAATATGTGCTGTCACATGTAATCATGGTGCCCTGGGTTATTTTGCTGCTATTTATTGTACAAAGTAAGGTGGGTATAGAGGAAGAAATTACTTGAGAAGGCAGAAGGAAAGGAAAACAAAGGTGATTTGTTTGGAATAATTAGCTATAGTGTTGGTGGGGTGCATGGGGACAGGTAAAGCAAATGCTTAATTTAAATAAGGTGTTAAAACTGGAGTATGAGGTTATGGAAAGGACAGCTCAAAAACTGGACTAACAGAGTAAATATGTACTGCCCCACTGATGTTATTATCACTGCTGCTAGAATCAAGGGGAGAAGCCCCAGTAGTTAAAGATTTAATCAGTAGTGCAGAAATGTACTGACAAAATTAAAAGGTAGTATTGAACTAAAAACATATCAGAGGTAGATATATGTTTTGGTAAATGAACTAGATAATGAAATTTGAAAACTGATATGTTGGTTTACCAAGATATGCTTTTAGATCAGGAGTGCTTAGAATATTTGCTTGGAAATATTTCCACAACTATTTTTATATCTCACTTAAATTGAGGTGAATGTTTTCACAGATTAATTCTAGGTGTTAGAGGTGTGATTCAGGACCTGATAGCATGGAAGAACATGGGGCAGAGTCAATAAACCCTACATGGCTACAATGCGCACATGGTAGAGCACAGTTTGGGATTCAGTAAGGGGCTCTACACACTGTGTAGAGCTGTGCAAACATGGTAAATACACTGGTATGCTAATTACAGCATAAGCAGCTAAACGGTATGCTAATCAACCAATCCAAGATGGAGAAGCTATTCAACAAGCTATAAAGTAACCGTGTAGATTCATTACTGGTTTTCCAAAACCTAGTGGAATACAGTCATGGAAAGGAGTCTACACAAAAAGAATGTTAGTGGCAGCTATTGCTTTAATTCATGTGCATGTGCAGCAGGCTGAAGTCTACTGCTGCTGCTGCTAATAGACCATGGCCAGGAAGGAGAACAGTTTTTATACCCCATTTAACTTATCACAATCTGCATGAAGTAGAAATCGTACAGTGCTACAAGGTAGATAGAGACACACTACAGGAACTCTGCAACCTCTGTCATTCTCAGCACAAACCAAGGACAAACTGAGGGAAACCAATACCAGTTGAGACAAAGGTATGTGTTTTTAGTTACAGGAACCTTTCATAGACCAACAGGGGACATGCTGGGGGTGTCACAGGCATCAGCATCCAGGACCCGCCATCATTTCCTGAATACTATGCTCCAACATGCCAGTGACTACATATATTTTCCCAGTACACCTGAGGACAGTGCCACAAATATGCAGGAGTTCTACCGTGTAGCACACTACCCTGAAGCACTGGATGCTATAGACTGCACACATATTGAAATCAAGGCACCATCTGGGGAACAGGGAAGGATGTACATAAATAGAAAGGGCTTCCACTCCATCAACTGTCAAGTCATGTGTAGCTCTAAGGGTTGTTGAATGTGTGTGTTTCAACCCAGGCAGTTATCACGACTCACATATCTGGCACAACTCCCAACTGTATGAGATGTTTACTAGGGGTGATATCCCACAGTGTCATTTACTTGGGTATGCAATTTATGCACTGAAAATGCGGCTGATAATGCCCATCAGAAATGCAAACACAACAGGTGATGAATGGTATAATAAGGCACACACTCAAACCAGAAATATCATACAGGGTGTGTTTGGGCTGCTGATGTTATGGTTCCACTGCAAAGATACACCTTGGGGAGCACTGTAGTACAATCCACTTACATGTACTGAAATCTTCACCATCTGTGCCATGCTTTACAACATCATCCTGAAAAACTAAAAAAAAAACACAGGACTGAGAGTGAGAGAAATTCTTTTTTATCTCACTCTCAGTCCTATGTTTTTTTTGTTTTTTGTTTTTATTAGCCACAGTCGGGTACGTGATTTTTGTTGTTTTTATCATCCTGAAAAACAGCTTCAGCAGAATCAACAAAGGGAAGGGGCACACATCTCACCACTAGTAAGGTCACCACAGCCACATGTAGGTGAGGAGTCAGAGGGGGAACCAGAAACTTCTGTGGGTGTAGGCAGATATAATATATATATATATATATATATATATATATATATATATATATATATATATATATATATATATATATATATATATATATATATATATATATATATATATATGGCTAAGAGGCAATGCATAGCCCACTCTCTCACCACCTAAGGGGCTAAAATCTTCATCCTATGCACATACATACAGTAATATTGATGCCAAGCAATGCTCACAACTTTTATTTACCTATGTAATGGCTGTGTACTCCTAGCATCAGATAGAGTCAACCCTGAACTAAAACTGTAGCAACTGCCAGATTTACAAGGTAAGAGCTGAACCTAGAATATTAAAAAATGTGTTATAATACAAATGAATGGAATATTCTTCCATATTGTTACTTGGTAATGTAAGTAAGTAAAAGGTGGTTGATTTGCACACCAATGACTTCAACATGTGACAGCAGTGACTTGTGTGAATACATGTGTCCTCTATCAAGTAATAAGCCTCAGTCATCAAAGATTCACACGTTCATACCTCTCAAAAGTACTGATGGTCACAGAATGTCCTTAGTTTGGCGTCATACTTCTGTACTGGCAAATCATTAAAGAGAAAAGTTAGAAATTAATGACACACATTTCAGTTTCAGATTTCATATCCCTCAGAAAAATCTTAAAAACAGTGATGCAAAAACTGTTTGATTCTATCAACTGTCTAACTTTGTAAGACCAAAATATTTTAAAAGTCTCTCTATTGTTCAGCCTTTGTCCCAGTTTTATTTATGGCTTGGTCCAACTTTGTTGCTGTAAGAGTGTGGGAGGCATAAACACATTAAAAACTGTAAGAAAGCAGTGCAATTGGCAAAACAGCATCAGAAACACAGATATACTAAGCACTACGTCAGCTATTTACCCTGAGCATCAGACCCAAAGTGTATGTGTCCCTGAATCCAAAAGATAGAAAACAAGGACATGGCACAGTTATCATCACTTGCACATGGTGTTGTGGGGAGGGGGACAGGAAGCCTAGGCTGACACAAAATGTAAGTCAGCATGTGAATAACAAAGAGAAAGAGCAGACATATGGCTAAAGTATCAAATGGCCACTAAAAAAGAATGAGCTTTAAGCCTCATGACTGAATCATGTAACTATTGTGTGCATTTCTGCATGGGCACTACAGGTGAAATTGGCATGTGAGTGTCTGCAAGAACACAGCAAAGCTCTGTGCTAGCTCTACATCTTGGTATGTCAGACAGGTGTGGGCCGTGCATGGTAGAGGTGGCAGTTCATCGTCGTCATACCTGACCATAAGAACTGGCTCTGCCAGGAGTTGTACTGTCACATTCTCACCCACAGTCAGATGCACTGCCATTACCTGAATGTTACTGATGTTTGCTGGACAAGCTCTCCTCACAAGTACACCCAGGACCATGACCCCATGGCCTGCCATGTCATGGTGTAGACACCTCAACCACTGACAGAGCAGTGGAAGTAGTGTCACTATGGGAGTGCGATTGGGTATGGCCACATCAGCTAACATCAGGTGATGTAGCTGACCTACTATCATGTCGATGCCATCCCCCTTCCAGTAGGTGTTCCATCACGGACACTGCCCATTCCATGTCATTCATCTGATCCCTTGAATTGGCAAAATGGTGGAGGCAGTCACACATGTTAGCCTGTGCCACATCTAATTAATAGCTACACTACTACAATTCAGTATATGCTAACTAACAGTGGTGTAAATATTACAGACAGTAGAGCAATACACTGATACCCACATCACATATACGGCTAAAATAAATATTTATGTGAACTGATCATCAGTACTGAAATAAAAATGTTTGGCTTACCATGTTCAGATGACTCCACAGTTCCTAGGGAGGGTGATCTTGGAAGAATTTAAGCAAAGGCTAAGGACACCATTATCACAATTAGCAGTAACACTGCTGAAAAATGTTTGGCCCTTTATATGTCCATTAACAATGCATTTAACAGAAACTTGGATGACACATCCACCCCAAGCCCATGTGTAATGAACCAGAATGTAGAAAAGCAGTATATTAATTGTATGAACTTGTAAAAATCACAGCAGAAGTCCAGTACCACAAGCGGATGCCAAATAATTTATTCTTAAACACAATATAAATGGCTATACCACCCCCCTTATCGGGCTTCATGATACGTATATCAGTTTTTCTTTTCAGTTGTTCCAACAGCCATTTTTCCTTCTTATTTAAATTATTCCCTTCACTGTTATTTTTATTGTTGTTATAGGACTCGTACAATTCCTCAGTCACCTGTGTAGATGTGAAGGTGGTCCCGCAGGGGTTAAGATTAATTAAATACCCCTTTGGTATTATGCATAATGATTCTATAGTGAAAGATTTTCAAACATTCTTCAATGAATGTGGGCTGGGGTTCATTAACAGACTGATTAGTTATAATGAGTCTGCTTTAGGGATACTGAAAAGTCAAGTGGAAAAACTAAATGAGGATATTGTAAAAGATTTATTGTTCAGTGAATATGAGCAATTATATAAGAAAATATTAAGTAGAGTAAATAGGAGGGTGGACACCATATTTTCTAGGAAACAAAAAAAGTTTGTAAGGGATAAACAACAATATGCAGAATGCACAGCATACCCATGGCCTTATAAAAGTGAATATAATTATGGAAAGAATTACAAAAATACTAATGGTAACACCATTATAGATGGAGGTGTTGTCAGACAAGAAAGGGACAATGGTTTAGGTCATAGTTCACCAAAAAGGTTGGATGAACTGGATTCATTCCCAGAACATAATGCACATTTTTTAGGAGTGAAAAGATTGGAGAGGTTAGCAAGCAAAACCAGAAACAACATAGACTTGGGTTACTCCCCCACACATCAAGAGTATCACCAGGGATGGAAGAAAGTGGGAAAGAGAGGGAAATAACCATTGTACCTAATACCGATGGTAAAGTATATCAATATAAAGGCTTTAAAATCTTTAACTACACCAATTTACATCTGGAAAAAGAACACTTTAACCTTTTTTTCAAAAGGTTTCAAATTTGTTACAACTAGATATGGGGATATAGCCAACACATTAATATATGTGAAATTGTACCTGAGGAAATTAAATTTAGAAATTATATTTAAGGATGGAATCAAGGAAGTAAATAGAGTTGGAAAGGGTCCTTGTAGAAAGAGTGTTTTTAATCCCCCTTTGCATCCAGTTCTTTTGATGTTTGAAAAACAGGTGACTGAGGAATTGTACGAGTCCTATAACAACAATAAAAATAACAGTGAAGGGAATAATTTAAATAAGAAGGAAAAATGGCTGTTGGAACAACTGAAAAGAAAAACTGATATACGTATCATGAAGCCCGATAAGGGGGCGATATAGTCATTTATATTGTGTTTAAGAATAAATTATTTGGCATCCGCTTGTGGTACTGGACTTCTGCTGTGATTTTTACAATGAACCAGAATGTATTGTTAACTGTATCAATCTATATCTAATTCCTCCCTCACCCAAAAATAAATTGTTAAACGTAAGTATTGCTGTCAATATTTTACTATACAAGAAATATTTAACAATTGATATAGGTAAGCCTACCTGGAAGCAACTCTTGGGACATACTTGTTCTCCCTGAAACATCACCAGCATCAATAACATGCTGTTGTGCACTTTCTACTGAGCTCTCAGATCCCTGACAGTGGACAGGAACTGTTGATCTGGTGTCAGTGGGGAATCTGTAGCAGGCCCGCCAGTAGTCATCTGTCCATGGACCACTGCAGCTGCTCTCTTCCAGGCCAATGAAATCATGCCAGTGGCCTTATGCTGCACCTGTCATATGTCTTGTTGTGGCCCCCAACAGTAGTGACATTGTCCACCATCTGCTGCCAAATTTCCATTCTTTCTGACATATCCCCAGGCATATCGCAAGCAGAAAGCCGCCATGTCGCTTAAATGCTTGTACAATGACATCATTCTCAGGGCCGCTGAAGGGGGGTTTATGAAGATTAGGACACTTGGGTGCCGTAGTCCTACATGACATAAAACACAAAATAATAATATACAGAAATACCACATAAATAAAAGTCCATCTTAAATATAACACATAACTAGTAGTTTTTCAATATTACCCACTGGAGAAGCAAAATCTTTCAAGATATTCAAATACAAAAAAAAGATGTATGTGGTTGTAACATATCACCGTCACACACAAAGCAATGCTAGATCCAAAACAAGGAGAGTAACAATAGCAAATCAATTTTCTCTACAAACAATTTTTGGTTTGTGCCAACACAGAAATGGAACTTGTTTCCCTCACCTCCAAAACAACAGGCAAATTACATTTTGCTACCAAACAAAGGAATAAAGCATCAGTGAACTGTTAGAAATGCTATCAAAGAAACTGTCCCAAAATCATGTGGACAGCACTCCCCTAGAGGTGTCTATGGGCCATCCTAGAAGGCTAACACCCCTGTGTCATTGACAATATAGGACATTTACAGTTCACTGAACTAACAATAGAAGAGTGTAAAGAGAAACAATTGTAATACTAACACTTGTGATAAAAGTTAATAAGGCTGTGTATCTGAGAAACTAAATTGGCCTGACAAAAATGCCTATGCCATCAGTAAACTTCTAAGAAGTGCATACAGATAAAAGTTACATTTGCTAATGCATATATAAAAATATTTTTCTAAGTGACATCTGATCATATCCAGTATATAAATGAAAAATGCAATCATACCTTATCAAGATCAGTAGTCTTCTGTGCAGATAAATCCAAAGTAATAGCAATCTTCTTCTTTATCTACATCAACAAGTCTCCTCACCTTCAGGTTCCCTAGCTACATGGTTCCCTTTTTATAGTGTAGATTCAGGCCTGTGAGCACAGTGAAGATGAAAATGAGGCATGAACTCATTAGTATTGCTGAATCCCAAATGCTTGGCTCCCTCACTGTTTTTTGCTAATGGATTGTAACTGGAATGATTACTGGTAGGGAGAAGGGAAACACAACAACAATTTTAGACTCCCTTACCTCTAGTGGGTATGTTAGCCAGGTTAGACTTACAAAATGTAGAAGTAATTGTATGAAGGTTTTACATTTTAGTACGCAGCACATATTTCACAGTTTTTGTTCAGTAATATCCAACTTTCTCTGCATTTGTTGAAAATTGTATATTATTGTTATTTAATATTCTCACACATTTTAAGGACAATGATATAAATGCCTTACAGTCTCAGATTAATGCTCAGATAAGAGAAGAATGAATAGCATACAAGAATAATACAGACCTGCATTTCTGCAAACAATCGTCATAAATGGTTGTGTGATCACATATTGCGCTACAAACAACTCAGAAGTGTCAAAGTGCCATATATCTTGTTAATACTGTGGATGATTTTGGACTTGCTTGTATGCACAATGATTTTCATTCCTGCCCCAAAGCTGTTTCTGTGGCAAAGAGGGTTAAGACACTCTCACTGTGTTTTGTAGGCTCGTTGGTGTGAGAGTTCAAATCCAAGGTTGTGTAAAAAACTATCATGTGTACTAATATTTATTTTGTAATGTTGTTTATTTCACATATGTACTGTATATATATTTTTAATACCAGAGTTTGTGAGATATATGGCTTAGCGCAAACAGGGGAAACAGGGAACTATAATAGATGTCATGTAATGTACTTCTCTGATAACCACTTCATAAACTACACCTGTGAATCACATTTGTGTATAGCGCATCTGCTAAATATGATGATCCACACAGTATATATTTTCCGTAGATGATGGTTCGAAGTCCTACTTTTGTCTTTTAAGGAATAAACCTAAGGGACACTGCTCACAAGGATAAAGCAGGTTTAGCTTTGTTTCTCACATTTGCACATCGCTTACCACCACTCAAACCTAGAGTACCTGTTCAACCATGAAGCAGACAGAACACCTGCAGACAGGAAGCAGACATTCTCGAATTCAAACAGAATACATTGTTGCATCTTTTGTTTTCCATCACACAATCTTGATAAGCAGAATTGTGCAGTGGTTAGCAACCTTCACCAACACCTGCAGGTTTAGAACCGTACCTCTCAACTGTACAGATTTTTGCAGAATGTCCGGATATTTGCCTCAAATATTTGGCCTATTCCTCAAAAAATCAGTGGTTTTCCGGAAAATCACGGAGGACTAAAGTCACTAAAATGACCAAATAATGACATATGTTTGAGTTTCAGACTTCATATCTTTCAGAAAACGCATGCTATCACAAATTCTGTTGCACCAGATTTCTAAGTTTATAACAATATTTAAAACCTGCCCCTATTTTTTGGCCTTTGTCATCATTATTTTAGGCTT
Organism: Protopterus annectens; assembly: GCF_019279795.1. Classification (NCBI taxonomy): domain Eukaryota; kingdom Metazoa; phylum Chordata; order Ceratodontiformes; family Protopteridae; genus Protopterus; species Protopterus annectens. The sequence continues at coordinate 591,185,042 of NC_056729.1, read as the reverse complement.
TGTCCAGATTTCTTGAGTTAAGAAGTTGAGAAATATATCTAGAACACCTGCAGAGAAGAAGCAGACAGCAGACAATTTCAAAATGGATACATTGTATCCTCCATGTTTCGCCACCTCACAAACACACTAAGCAGCATTGCACAGTAGTTAACACTCAGAAGTTAAGAATGAATGTGAAAATATCCAATTGTTTTGTAACTATACCTGTAGTAGCAGGTAAGTGTAGGGCTGCAGTGCAGATGATCCTGGGTTCTAATGCAGCAAATTCCAATTATTTTTATTGTTGTTGCATTTTACTTTATACTAAAATTCACATACAAAATATGACACACTCCCAATTTTATAAGGGTTGTACACTCAGTCTTAATAAACTCATATGAATTATTTGTATATGTGAGGGTATACAGTCCAATATGTTTCTGCAGTCATAATTCTGTTCATACACACAGGTATTTATAAACTAGGACTTTGTGAGGTCACATACATACATGGTTAACCCCTCAGTCTGTCATGTGTATTGATATGTAAATAATGAGCAAGTCTGAGAAGCACTTCTTCTGTGGTAAGGATGAAAAATCACCACTGTGGAAGAAAATGTTTTGTCCCTTATGCATAGGTTTGAATACCACATTGTAAAAATTAATTTTATCAGTGTGAAAAGCCGCACAAAAAATGTATCAGGTCATAAAATGTATGCGCCCAGTACATGTCTGCAAAGTTAAATCACCTATCAGTTACAGCAGCAAACAAGCCTCAAACTAATGCCAAGTGTCAGACTCACTTTCCGATTTCAAAAATTGCTTTCCTCTCTATTTAGCACTGTTGCTCTCTGCTTAATGTTACACAAATGCAGTTGACGTTGTTTTGGTTTGCACACTACCAGTACACAAGATAACACATATTTGCGAGAAATCACTCATTGCTATTGCTGTTTCTCTCTGGTTAGACACATCTGGTGGTAGAAGGAAATATGCCCAATTTAGGGTACAGAGGTGGGGTCTTGAGGAGTCCAGGATTGTTATTGGACTCTTTGTAAAGCACCACAGCTGAGTGCACCTGCAGAGGACTAAACTGGCTTTCAGTACAAGTCTGAGGCATAGAATAGTCTGGCCAAGGCTGTCTCCACTGTGACTGGCATTCTGTGCACTGTAGAGCAGTGTAGGCATTACTTTACTGATGTAAAAAGGTGGAAAAAGGATACACTCAACCAATGGCTGGATAAGTTCAGTACTACTGACATCCTACAGTTGTGTAAGTATAGTAATAAACAGAGGTAATAGTAGATAGAAAGCTGCATATAGACAAGACAGGTATGCATAATGTTCTTCTTTTCTTTTTATTCCACAGCTGACTGTGAGATCAAAGTGAATAGAGAGTTCTATGATGAGCATATGGGAGGACTGAGGAAAGCAAGGGGTATGTATGCAGCACAACACAACTATTATTTCAACTGAAGTATTGCTCTTCTAAAAAGTAGTAGCAAATTAGGCATGCATATCCTTACAGAAAAGGTAAGGATGCATGCTGCAGTCTATAGCACAAGTTAACTGTAGGAGTCAACTGTAATACTGTAGTCAGACATTATGGGTTCAAATACCATACATAAAATACAATACTAAAATTCTTTACAAATATTACAATAATTTAATTTTACTAGAAGTGGCATAAATGCCCTGCTGTCAACTGAAATCTGTGTAATTTGGCAAAGCATATGTGCAATGGGTCTACCTGATAACGCCGAAAGTCCACAACACTGACGACGAGAACACCGACACCGGAAGATCAACAATGGAGATAATCGACAGTTGAAAATCCCGACGCTGAGAACACCAACATGTTAAGGTAAGTGTGCGATAGTGACACACTGTAGGATTAGGAGCGGATTAAGTGAGTTAGGGTTAGGGTGCGGGTCAGGTGAGTGTGTGATAGTGGTGAACCTTAGAGTTAGGGTTTGGGTTAAGGTTAGTGCATAGATAGTTGTGTATGTAAGGTTTATTATAGGTTTGTAAGGTTTTTGGTGTGTTTGTGTTGTGTGTGTGCTTTTTGGACAGGGGATTTGTTTTGTTTGTTGATTGTCGGGATTGTGGTTTGTCGGGCATGTGAAGTTTCGTGTTTTTGAACTTTCGGTTTTGTGGTGTCGGTGATTTTGTTGTCGGTGTTTTAGCATGTCGGTGTTATCAGGTAGACCCATGTGCAATATATACCCATTACAATGATTACTTTCAGCAATCATTACTTATAGTTTGTCATTCTTAAGACGCATACTTAAATATAAAAGTACAGAGAAATATAAAATACTTCATTATTATGATAATTCATTGTATGTCACATATGATGGTACTAATTAGCTCTTTTTTTCCTCCTACCCCATCCCTTATCTCTCTTTTTTTTATTTTCTATGTGTTGTCAAAATGTGTCCATGTCATGCATCTGTGAAAAATTACAAGCACAAGCAGGTAGGGCAACTCCCATGGCTCAGCCTGCCCTGCTACACTGGCTACTGAGCCGATGCCCAGCACATCTAGAACACAATCTGGCAGTACTGTCTTCACTACCCCTGCACGACTTGGGCCCTCCACATCAGGTAGCACTACCCAGGCAGGTGGTGCTGTGGTACCCTCTGAGAGTACTGGTGGAGGTGGTGACCTTGCATGGTTGGTGCATGTGGTCATGCAGAGCACCATGGGTGCACACCTATGCAGGATGGATAGGATGCTCTTTTTCATGGTCTGCAGGAGATGATGCCAGGTATGCCAACAGCCAGCAGAGTAAGGGAACAGTGATGATAGTCCTGCTGGTGAGGACTAGATTCTCACTGTCTCCATGTTTGATGGTCATAGGCCTCTGTTGTCCCTTCCCTAACCCCAATCATGGTATCCCTCAACCTGTTGTGTCCCTCACAGTCCCTGTCTATTGTCTTGTCTTGTCTGTCTGCATATGCTTCATTACTGACCCTACTTACCTGACCCAGAAATACCTACACCCCTTACTCAACATTCCTCTCTTAGTGATGTAAAAGAAAAAGGGGCACCTATCCCACAAAAAATATCATCCCATACATAGCTCTCCACTTTGCACACATGTCTTTGTGACACACTTGATTCAGTCCAATTAATTATACAACATGATTTTTTTTTTGTTGTCACCCCTCTCTATTGAGGTGACAGTCCAAATTCAGCTAATATTCTATACATATTTTTTAATTTTACACTTTTAAAAAGTGGATAGCTATCTTTCTTTCCTACCACCCTCCTGCACATTCCTCTGTTGCTTTCCCTTTGTTTTTCCACCTGCTTGCCTCCCATTTCACCACTTTCCTATCAAACTCATTTTAACACCTTTAATCTTGTCACAAAATAGAATCATACACCACACACATAAGCAACAAATCCCCAATGAAGCCATTCACTTTTTGTCCTCTTTGTTCTTTATATCCTATGGCATGCTGCAGTTACCTCTGGTCAATGCTGCTTAAGCACACTGTGCTAACATAACACAGATCAGATTAAAGGCACTCATATTAAAAATGCTGTATCCTTTTATTTCTTTACACTGATGAATGTAATAACATACAGATCAGATTAAAGGCACCCATATTAAAATGTCATATTCTTTTATTTCTTTACACTGATGAATGTATGAATATGTAAGTCCATATGTGTGCTGTTGACATTAATCTGTAGGCATTCCCTTTCACATTTGCTAAAATTATCACATAATTATTTAATGACATCCTGAATACATATGTAAAAAAATTACATTGGCCTAGATCCAAACCCTGTGTCATCTGTTCTCAAAAAAATAAATAAATAAAACAATAAAGAAGCTTACTGATATTTTACAACTGTTGCCACAGAGTCAGCTAGGTACCAGGTGTTTTTCTTCTACTCAGTACTGTCCACAGTGCAGACCGCCACTCCCCATCCACTTAATGTTTTTGTTCATAGTTGAGCAAAGCAATAAAACTATCAAAATGTTATGAATGGAGCAGAGAATCACATTTGGCCATCACTTAACTATGCACAAATGGGGAAAGTAGTATCACTAATTTTTGAAGGTAAGAAAAATGACGACACAACATTTCTGATATGAACCATGAAAGAACACCATAGTATCTGTTACATGTGTCTAGCGTGACCAGTAGGGATAACTACTTCTCAAGTTGCAGTAGAAGTCCTTAGATATGTATTTTGCATGCTCAAGAACATTGCCATCAATCACCCAAACCTGCTGCTCAGAGCTGCACTATGGAAAGTGTACATGAGTATGTATGACTTATGTTTACTGACCATTTACTCCTCAGCCCATGAAAGTAAATGTAACAACACAAAGAACACAAAGAAAGGGAATGAAATTTTTAAAGAAAGAACACATATTTACACTGCAGCCATATGTTACCTGCACCCATGCACTTGAAATATGGTCCGTCAGTATTTGTTCCAAAATACATTAACTGCACTGCAGAAGATAATTAAAATGCTTTCTTATATGGCATGTACATCTTTATATTGACAATACATGTTCATATTTTCCTTTACTTGTAGTAATTTGGACAGCTGTTTGTGTATAATTTGAAAGAGTCTTTTTAAGGTATATGTGCACACTGGAAACACAACAGCAAATACTACACTTTGCACACTTGTCAGTCTAGTAAAAGGAATATCTTTAATATCTTGACACATGCCTACACATCCATTTCATGCAGGCCTTCAGACATCTTCTGTCAAATATCCAGTGCTGATGTTGTCCACTATAAATTGTCCTGCAGCCTTGGAAAAGTCAGATTTGTACCACGGCACTTGTGTTAAGTGTGTGTGTATGTGTGTGTGTGTGTGTGTGTGTGTGTGTGTGTGTGTGTGTGTGTGTGTGTGTGTGTGTGTGTGTGTCTGGTTAGAAGAGCATAATTGTGTATCCTGCAGTTGCCACTACCATCCCATGAAATACCAATATTTTGATAGTTGGGCAGGCCTATACATCCATTTCATGCAGGCCTCTCAACATATTCTCTCAAACATCCAATGCTGATGTCATCCATTACAAATTGTCCTGCAGCTTTGTAACAGTCAGACTTGTGGTGTGGTGCTTGCATAAAGTACTGTGTTCACTAGTCTGTGTACTTAGATAGGTAGGGGTTATGTTCTCACTACAGTCAATTGGTGTGCATATATATGTTTGTCTAATCAGAAGACCATAACTGAGTATCGTGGAGTCACCATCACAACTCCATAGAGTACCAGTAGTAGTTGCACAAACCTATACATCCATTTCATGCAGGCCTCCCAACATCTTCTCTCAAACATCCAGTGATGATGTCATCTACTATAAATTGTCATATAGCCTTATAAAAGTCAGAGTTGTGCTATGGTGCTTGTATTAAGTGCTGAGTTCTCTATTCCATGGTTAGGTAGGGGGTTATAATCTCACTACAATCAGCTGGTGTGAGTGTCTAGTCAGAAGAGCATAATTGTGTAACCTGCAGTTACTACTATAATCCCATGGACTACCAATATTGTGAAAGTTCTACATGCCTACACATCCATTTCATGCAGGCCTCCCAACATCTTCTCACAAACATCCACTGCTGATGTAATTCACTGTAAATTGTACTGCAGCCTTGCAAAAGTCAGACTTGTGCCATGGCACTTGCATTAAGTACTGTGTTCTCTAGTCTGTTTACTTAGACAGGGGTTCTGTTCTCACTGCAGTCAACTGGGGTGTGTGTATATGTGTGTGTGTGTGTGTGTGTGTGTGTGTGTGTGTGTGTGTGTGTGTGTGTGTGTGTGTGTGTGTGTGTGTGTGTGTGTGTGTGTGTGTGTGTGTGTATTTGCATGATATTAGAGAGAGCATTTTACACCAGCATGTTGGGCAATGCTATTAACAACTTCCTCACACCGGATATTGCTGATGTCATCACTTATAAAATGCTGTCCGACACTTTCCAAGTCAGACGTCTGCTGTGGCACTTGTGTTAAATACCGAGGTCTCTAGTCAGTGTACTTGATAGGTACGGGTTCTGTACTCACTGCAGTCAACTGGTGCATGCTTGTGCACTTGTCTGACATTAGAGAGAGCATTTTACACCAGCATGTTTGAGACTGCTATTACCATCTTCCTCCCACCAGACTCTGCCGATGTCATCAGCTATACCTAGATCTCAAGCATGTTCTCTTAATGTCTAGGCTAGGTTAAGATCCCTAGATCAAGGGGCTCTTATGCCATTATATTTATGGATGTACAGCATTTCCATCAAGGCAGGGTCAGAGACTGGACTGTAGGCCAGACAGAAGTCACCTCACCCTATATGACACAGTGACAGGGCTTTCAGTCTATCCATGTACATCATGGCATGTTTTGTAGGACCTGTATTTTCTTGTTGCAAAACCTCTGTGGTCTGTCCAACTGCTGCAGGTGTCTGGTGAGGTACATGCAAAAGAGAGCATTGTACTCAATTAGTATTCTGATAAGGGTTGAGTACAGTGCTGTTATAACATCCTCAGACCTGGATACAATGGCCTGACTTATGAGGTGCACAACATAGAAGGTGTTCCTTGCAACTGTGGAAACTTGGTGGTGGAAGTTCAGATTGCTATCTACCTGTATTTCCAGCTCTTGCACCACTGGGTTTGAGCTTAGGAGGATATTGTCAATGCTATAATTAGGCAGCAATAATGGCAATTTTTTGTATTTATTTTTGGACCATGTGGCTATGACACCAATCATTTGTCTGTGTTAGTCCCTCCTGTAATATGTATACAACATTGTCGGACTTAATGGTTGCACCCAATTTGCAGTCATCAGCAAACTTGATAAGCCACAGGCTTTATACTTTAGCCTGGACTTCCAAGAAATAGATTCTGAACAGTAAAGGGCCTGGCACAAATCCTCATGGTATGCTACTGATGACAGCTGTACTGGTAAAAGTTGAGTCACCAACTATGACAGTATGTGTTCTTTTGGTTAGTCAATTGGCTAACCATCTAGGGATGTAGGGGTTAATCTTCAGCTGGGAGACTTTCTCAATGATGCCTGAATGGAGGATTGTGTCAAAACCCTTGGCCAGATCAAAATAGGTGGTATGCACTCTGTTACCTTTATTCAGAGCTTTAGTGACTTTCTCGAAGTTTACTAGGTTAAATAAGCATGATCTTCCCTGAACGAAGCCAAATTGAGTTGGGTCTAGAGTTTGAAGGTCACCTATGTCCTTGTTGATAAGATCCATGATGATTCCTTCCATGGCCTTGCAGATGAGACTGGTTAGACTTATAGATCTATAGTTGCCAGTATTGGTTGATGCCCCCTCCACTTTGTGAAAGAGGATTACTGCTACTGCTTTCCACTCATAGTTAAAGAGGATTCTACTTTATACCACTAGGTCCTGTTTTAGATTGTTTAGTAAGCAACCTGGGATGTTATCTGGTACCATTGAGGTTTTTAGCCTTGGAGAGCACAAATATGACCTTAATGTCTAGAGGTACTAGGCAGGGGTCTGGTTTAGGTATGATTTGGGATATGGCTGGTGGGGCCAGGGGTTGAACTTTGAACCAAATCTGTCAGGTAGCAGGTTGGCCATTTCCTCCTGTGCAGCTTCATATTTAGACTCCTATCATTAACCAGCAGAACTTTGAGTTTGCCTCCAGTGAATGTTGTTTTGTTGGAACTTTTGTTGCTTTCACATTGCATAACAAATACACTATGGTGCAGGCAAGCACATTTGCCAGGATCTAACAACCTAGAGGACATAGGTTTAGACCACCCCTGGCAAAGCAGTGTGGTTTGTCAAAAATGTAAACCCAGGATGAGAGATACTGGATCCCCCTGGACTTGACATCAGAAGCTAAGCCAATTGCTGAAGTCCATTAGTTTTGTTTATATTGCTGCATCATGATGGGTGAAGGTAGAATGCTACTTAGGGCTAGTGTCATACCTACCTGGGACAAATAATCTGACAGTTCAGTCCTGTGTCTCTTCATATAATCCAGAGAGGTACATTATGAAAACAAATGCACAACCCAATAATAATATAAACAGCACACCCATATGAACAGACCAAGTGGTGCGTGACCTGTGTACTGAGGTAGATGGTATGCAGAACATCCTTCAGCATGTGTCCACAGTGGTGACTACTCCCTTGTATGTAATACAACTGCTGAGTGTGTGCAGGCCATCCACATCAAAGGCCATAATGCATCTGTAGTTCACAGCCTTCATCACACCAATAACTGAGTACAATGCACCCTTCCTCATGTACCTCCATACACATCTTCCAGGGATGCATAACACAAGTGTACCACCTTTACCACAGTGAGCTCCCACACATTTTATTGGCCATATCTAGTTATTATTTTTGTTGCATAAACATTACTGACTGGTGGTGCACAACCCCCAGCAAGGTGATATAACAGATTCATGTGTGAACCCCCAGCAAGGTGATATAACAGATTCATGTGTGATACCTGTTCTGTTGATGCACACAGTACATACATAGCTGTTTGACAACATTGATGGCATGGGTAACATTTATGACAGCGTGGATTGTGCCATATGTATGCCATGCACACTTGTCAACTAGCCTGGAAAGATCATAATGTCACATACAGGTACAGCAGTGTCCCTCTAACACCTCCAGCAGATGTTGCAGTGTCAAGACAGTGTGCTTGATTACCCTCATAGATTGCTGACATCTCAGAATAGTTGTACAAGTGTGTTCATGCAGAACCATCTATGATCACTCACAATCACACATGTTATGTCATAGACATGGAATTACTGGTAGTATTATTCAGATATTCTCCAAGGTTGCTCATGCTTCTGTTTACTGTTGTCCATGAGCCTGTAACTATGTTTTCCACTTGGTGGAGACATATGCTGATATTACAGTCATATTCAGACAACTAATTTTGCACAGCTTCACAGTATGCACTTAACCCCCTGATCGATGTCCTCTCCATTGTTCATGTCAGGATGCTTATATCACAAAGACATCTTTCTCCACTGTTATGTCATCTTGTGTGACAGTCATATAATATACATTTCCACGGTGCAGTCCATACTGTATCATGTTGATATGTGATTAGTGTTCCTGCTACAACTGTCTTAATTTACATGTCCTCATTTGCTGTATATTAAGATGTTTCACCTGTTCTCTTCCACTGTGTTCACTCCTACAATTCATTTGTGTGTCACATTTAATACACACACCTCCCCTGACTGTTTATTTTAAATGGCAGTTTATGTACCATTATGGATCATTTAAACAACTTTTGTACAGAATGCCTGAAATATGATTCCACTGTACTTAGAACTATATACACTGTCCTGTAATGTGTTTGGACTACATACATTGCTATATTATTAACCCCAGTCATCATTGTGGCATTCTGCACAATCCGACAGACCTAGTTTGCCTGTATGTAAATAGGTTTACATGTCTGCTGCTGTCCATGCTGCTTTACATGGTTTCCTGGCTAGCAATACAGTTGCTAGCCATGAAACCATGCTTGTTTATGTTTAAACCCAGTGCATGGCATGAATATGTAATTAGCTCTGCTGCTCACTGTGCAAACGTAAATTTCATGTAGGTTTTGCACAAAGCCTACATGGGGTTTATTGAATCCCTGGGCATATCTTTCATGATTTATGAGTTTATTCAGCTTTAAACTCAATTTGCAACATTTAATGTGAACTGTAGTAGGTAATCCTATGATGGTTAAAAAATTGTTTTGTTGTTAAGCTGACAAAAGACATTACATATATTAGAAACAGAGAAGGAATGTAAGAAGAAGTTATAAAAATGGTGATAATGAGATGGAAATTTGATGTAGCATCTACAAAATAATTGACAGAAATTAAGGATGAGATAGAGACAGCTAGAAAATTATCTTGGGGTAGGAAGGTGGCACAAATGTTACCATGGTTATGGGCTAAACTGTATAGACAGAAATTATTCAGTAGTGGAATTATCTAAACTTTTAGAATGCTTTAACTGTTCGATAGGTTGATGAGCTGGGTTAGTGTTTTGTTTATTTATTTATTTATTTCAGTTTGTTTATCAGGTAGGTTTTCTGGTTTACTGACCATTTTCGGTCACAAGTCTGGTAAATTAAATTTAATACAAAAAATATTTCAAGATAACTAAAAAGCATTTAAATTGATGTAAAAAATCAATAAATAATTAAAATTGTACAAGAACATTCACAGAAATGCAGTTAAGAGAAAGACAGATTAAATGATGTTTAACAATACAAAATAAAATCAGCAGAGGAGCATTGAGTATCATAAATATGGTGTTTGGGGTCAAACACGATGGCAAACCTGATAGCTTGGAGGAAACACATACAAAGGATAAGACTACATTTGAGTTAACAAACTAGCAGAGGAATTAGTTAAGGCAGTAAAATAATTGCTTTCAAATATTTATTATCTAAGCCCAGTTCAGTACTTTACCAAGATGTTAATGGGCAGTTTAAAGACATGATCACAATGTTATGGTTAAAATGACATTGAAACTGTATATTTTCAGTAGTGTATAAATGCTTGAGTAGCACATGGTTCTTGCCTCTTATAGTTAATTCAACAAGTTGCAAAGAGTTAATGAAACAGTTCTAAGTCATAAATTAAATTCTGTAATTGCAAAGGAATAAATTAATCAAGTTAAACTAAAGCAGACACAGCTCATAACTGATAAAATATTTTCACAGAATGGTCTGCAAAAGAAAAAGTTGTAAAATACATTCAGTTTTGGTAGTAATACTTAATATCATTGTATTAACTATGTAAAATTGCATTTTGATCAAAAGAAGACTAAAAGTTTGTTTCTTGTGTTTTCTATATAATGTGATAAAAATACATATCAGTATAAAATGTTTTGAGTATGTTTTAATGTGAATTGTTAGATATTATGAATTTAAGGCTGAAATTAATTCTGTTCTAAATATGCTGAAAGAAAAAGCTTGCTTAAATACAGAAACAGAGTTTAGTAATATGTGATCAGCAACCATACTAAATGACTGTGGCTTAAAAAAATAAGGAACTTGCTTATGAGTGTATTACACACACATCAAGAAAGCTGGCTTCTTACAGACGTGACAAGAATGTAATCTGCTTTCACTGGACAACAGAACATGCTTTTCTAAGAAAGTTTAAAAATGTGCTTTTCTAATCCACAAGGCGTTTTCTTGAAGACAGTTTACTTATCAGCATTTGAACAAGAACAGATGTGTTAGCATTTGCGTCATCAAGCCAGTATCTTTCCAAAACCTAGAGGGTGTGAGTTTAACTAAAATATGTATAAAAAGTCTGTATTAAATCTAGTTGTTAGGGGTATGGTAGGGACACATTTGGTGTTCTGAGGTAAATGTTATATCTCTCACATCATCTGTACTATATGAGAAGTAAAGTTGGAACAGTACTTTTAAGCTGTAACATTTGTCCAGTTTGGTTTATTATAAAAGTTATTGGTTACTGCTCTTAAAGACAGGTGCTGCAAAGTTTATTCTCTCATCAGTGTATATTCTGCAAGTTTCTGTATGCGACAGACTGTGAATGCAAATATAACCAGACTTTGATTCCAGCCAGTAAGACTGAGTGTCTTAAGAAGACTTCAAATCCCACAGTAAGAGCAAGCAGTAAGCAGCAGTAAGCAGAGAGAGAGAGAGCTTAATATATTTTTTCAATGTCATCTACTATAAATTCAGCAAACTAAAACATGTAGGAACAGGAACCCTCTTCTACAACATCTACTATAAATTGTCATATAGCCTTATAAAAGTCAGAGTTGTGCTATGGTGCTTGTATTAAGTACTGAGTTCTCTATTCCATGTAGTTAGGTAGGGGGTTCTAATCTCACTACAGTCAGCTGGTGTGAGTGTCTAGTCAGAAGAGCATAATTGTGTAACCTGTAATTACTACTATAATCCCATGGACTACCAATATTGTGAAAGTTCTACATGCCTACACATCCATTTCATACAGGCCTCCCAACATCTTCTCGCAAACATCCACTGCTCATGTAATTCACTGTAAATTGTACTGCAGCCTTGCAAAAGTCAGACTTGTGCCATGGCACTTGCATTAAGTACTGTGTTCTCTAGTCTGTGTACTTAGACAGGGGTTCTGTTCTCACTGCAGTCAACTGGTGTGTGTGTGTGTGTGTGTGTGTGTGTGTGTGTGTGTGTGTGTGTGTGTGTGTGTGTGTGTGTGTGTGTGTGTGTGTGTCTGTGTGTGTGTGTGTGTGTGTGTGTGCACTTGCATGATATTAGAGAGAGTATTTTACACCAGCATGTTGGGCGATGCTATTAACAACTTCCTCACACCGGATACTGCTGATGTCATCACTTATAAAATGCTGTCCAACACTTTCCAAGTCAGACATCTGCTGTGGCACTTGTGTTAAATACCGAGGTCTCTAAACAGTGCACTTTATAGGTACGGGTTCTATACTCACTGCAGTCAACTGGTGCATGTTTGTGCAATTGTCTGACATTAGAGAGAGCATTTTACACCAGCATGTTTGACACTGCTATTACCATCTTCCTCTCACCAGATTCTGCTGATGTCATCAGCTATACCTAGCTCTCAAGCATGTTCTGTTAATGTCTAGGCTAGGTTAAGATCCCTAGATCAAGGGGCTCTTATGCCATTATATTTATGGATGTACAGCATTTCCATCAAGGCAGGGTCAGAGACTGGACTGTAGGCCAGACAGAAGTCACCTCACCCTATATGACACAGTAACAGGGCTTTCAGTCTATCCATGTACATCATGGCATGTTTTGTAGGACCTGTATTTTCTTGTTGCAAAACCTCTGTGGACTCTCCAACTGTTGCAGGTGTCTGGTGAGGTACATGCAAAAGAGAGTGTTGTACTCAATTAGTATTCTGATAAGGGTTGAGTACAGTGCTGCTATCACATCCTCAGACCTGGATACAATGGCCTGACTTATGAGGTGCACAACATAGAAGGCTTTCCTTGCAACTGTGGAAACTTGATGGTGAAAGTTCAGATTGCTATCTACCTGTATTTCCAGCTCTTGCACCACTGGGTTTGAGCTTCGGAGGATATTGTCAATGCTATAATTAGGCAGCAATAATGGCAATTTTTTGTATTTATTTTTGCACCGTGTGGCTATGACACCAATCATTTGTCTGTGTTAGTCCCTCTTGTAATATGTATACAACATTGTCGGACTCAATGGTTGCACCCAATTTGCAGTCATCAGCAAACTTGGTAAGCCACAGGCTTTATACTTTAGCCTGGACTTCCAAGAAATAGATTCTGAACAGTAAAGGGCCTGGCACAAATCCTCATGGTATGCTACTGATGATAGCTGTACTGGTAGAGGTTGAGTCACCAACTATGACAGTATGTGTTCTTTTGGTTAGTCAATTGGCTAACCATCTAGGGATGTAGGGGTTAATCTTCAGCTGGGAGACTTTCTCAATGATGCCTGAGTGGAGGATTGTTTCAAAACCCTTGGCCAGATCAAAATAGGTGGTATGCACTGTGTTACCTTTATTCAGAGCTTTGGTGACTTTCTCGAAGTTTACTAGGTTAAATAAGCATAATCTTCCCTGAACTAAGCCAAATTGAGTTGGGTCTAGAGTTTGAAGGTCACCTATATCCTTGTTGATAAGAACCATGATGATTCCTTTAATGGCCTTGCAGATGAGACTGGTTAGACTTATAGATCTATAGTTACCAGTGATGGTTGATGCCCCCTCCACTTTGTGAAAGAGGATTACTGCTACTGTTTTCCATTCATAGTTAAAGAGGATGCTAATTTATACCACTAGGTCCTGTTTTAGTTTGTTTAGTAAGCAACCTGGAATGTTATCTGGTACCATTGAGGTTTTTAGCCTTGGAGAGCACAAATATGACCTTAATGTCTAGAGATACTAGGCAGGGGACTGGTTTAGGTATGATTTGGGATATGACTGGTGGGGCCAGGGGTTGAACTTTGAACCAAATCTGTCAGGTAGCAGGTTGGCCATTTCCTCCTGTGCAGCTTTATATTTAGACTCCTATCATTAACCAGCAGAACTTTGAGTTTGCCTCCAGTGGATTTTGTTTTGTTGGAACTTTTGTTGCTTTCACATTGCATAACAAATACACTATGGTGCAGGCAAGCACATTTGCCAGTATCTAACAACCTAGAGGACATAGGTTCAGACCACCCCTGGCAAAGCAGTGTGGTTTGTTAAAAAAGTAAACCCAGGATGAGAGATACTGGATCCCCCTGGACTTGACATCAGAAGCTAAGCCAATTGCTGAAGTACATCAGTTTTGTTTATATTGCTGCATCATGATGGGTGAAGGTAGAATGCTACTTAGGGCTAGTGTCATACCTACCTGGGACAAATAATCTGACAGTTCATTCATGTGTCTCTTCATATAATCCAGAGAGGTACATTATGAAAACAAATGCACAACCCAATAATAATATAAACAGCACACCCATATGAACAGACCAAGTGGTGCGTGACCTGTGTACTGAGGTAGATGGTATGCAGAACATCCTTCAGCGTGTGTCCACAGTGGTGACTACTCCCTTGTATGTAATACAACTGCTGAGTGTGTGCAGGCCATCCACATCAAAGGCCATAATGCATCCATAGTTCACAGCCTTCATCACACCAGTAACTGAGTACATTGCACCCTTCTTCATGTACCTCCATACACATCTTCCAGGGATGCATAACACAAGTGTACCACCTTTACCACAGTGAGCTCCCACACATTTTATTGGCCATATCTAGTTATTATTTTTGTTGCATAAACATTACTGACTGGTGGTGCACAACCCCCAGCAAGGTGACATAACAGATTCATGTGTGAACCCCCAGTAAGGTGATATAACAGATTCATGTGTGATACCTGTTCTGTTGATGCACACAGTACATACACAGCTGTTTGACAACATTGATGGCATGGGTAACATTTATGACAGTGTGGATTGTGCCATATGCATGCCATGCACACTTGTCAACTAGCCTAGAAAGATCATAATGTCGCATACAGGTACAGCAGTGTCCCTCTAACACCTCCAGCAGATGTTGCAGTGTCAAGACAGTGTGCTTGATTACCCTCATAGATTGCTGACATCTCAGAATAGTTGTACAAGTGTGTTCATGCAGAACCATCTATGATCACTCACAATCATACATGTTATGTCATAGACATGGAATTACTGATGGTATTATTCAGATATTCTCCAAGGTTGCTCGTCCTTCTGTTTACTCTTGTCCATGAGCCTGTAACTATGTTTTCCACTTGGTGGAGATATATGCTGATATTACAGTCATATTCAGACAACTAATTTTGCACAGCTTCACAGTATGCACTTAACCCCCTGATCGATGTCAACCCCATTGTTCATGTCAGGATGCTTATATCACAAAGACATCTTTCTCCACTGTTATGTCATCTTGTGTGACAGTCATATAATATACATTTCCACGGTGCAGTCCATACTGTATCATGTTGATATGTGATTAGCGTTCCTGCTACAACTGTCTTAATTTACGTCCTCATTTGCTGTATATTAAGATGTTTCACCTGTTCTCTTCCGCTGTGTTCACTCCTACAATTCATTTGTGTGTCCCATTTAATACACACACCTCTCCTGACTGTTAATTTTAAATGGCAGTTTCTGTACCATTATGGATCATTTAAACAACATTTGTACAGAATGCCTGAAATAGGACTCCACTGTACTTAGAACTATATACACTGTCCTGTAATGTGTTTGGACTACATACATTGCTATATTATTAACCCCAGTCATCATTGTGGCATTCCACACAATCCAACAGACCTAGTTTGCCTGTATGTAAATAGGTTTACATGTCTGCTGCTGTCCATGCTGCTTTACATGGTTTCCTGGCTAGTAATACAGTTGCTAGCCATGAAACCATGCTTGTTTATGTTTAAACCCAGTGCATGGCATGAATATGTAATTAGCTCTGCTGCTCACTGTGCAAACATGTAAATTTCATGTAGGTTTTGCACAAAGCCTACATGGGGTTTATTGAATCCCTGGGAATATCTTTCATGATGTATGAGTTTATTCAGCTTTAAACTCAATTTGCAACATTTAATGTGAACTGTAGTAGGTAATCCTATGATGGTTAAAAAATCTTTTTGTTGTTAAGTTGACAAAAGACATTACATATATTAGAAACAGAGAAGGAATGTAAGAAGAAGTTGTAAAAATGGTGATAATTAGATGGAAATTTGATGTAGCATCTGCAAAATAATTGACAGAAATTAAGGATGAGATAGAGACAGCTAGAAAATTATTGTGGTGTAGGAAGGTGGCACAAAGGTTACCATGGTTATGGGCTAAACAGTATAGACAGAAATTATTAAGTAGTGGAATTATCTAAACTTTTAGAATGCTTTAACTGTTTGATAGGTTGATGAGCTGGGTTAGTGTTTTGTTTATTTATTTATTTATTTATTTCTGTTTGATTACCAGGTAGTTTTTCTGGTTTACTGACCATTTTCAGTCACAAGTCTGGTAAATTAAATTTAATACAAAAAATATTTCAAGATAACTAAAAAGCATTTAAATTGATGTAAAAAAATCAATAAATAATTAAAATTGTACAAGAACATTCACAGAAATGCAGTTAAGCGAAAGACAGATTAAATGATGTTTAACAATACAAAATAAAATCAGCATAGGAGCATTGATTATCATAAATATGGTGTTCGGGGTCAAACACGATGGCAAACCTGATAGCTTGGAGGAAACACATACAAAGGATAAGACTACATTTGAGTTAACAAACTAGCAGAGGAATTAGTTAAGTAGCAGTAAATGAATACTGCACATTTTGGAAATCCTGAGTCTGGTGGCATAAATTAGAAATGGGTCTGAAGTCTTTAATTCCTTAGGATAGAATACTTTGCATAGCAGGATGATTATAGAATGTTTAAATGATGAGGGACCTTTGTTTATAATAATGGATAAATTAAAGATGTGGGTCAGAGGCTTGGCATTTTTGTTTTCACTTGAGAGCTTAAGGAATGTACTGGGGAGAGGAAAGAATTTAGAACCAGAATAATTTAGTTTTTGGTGGTGTTTGGTTTGCTTCATTGAAATGGCACTTAAATGAAAGGGCGCACCATATTCAATCACAGGATATACTAAGGAGGATTGTTAACACTTGATGAATGGGGGCGAGCTGGTAATGTTTGCAATGTTAGAAAAAAGGAAGGTTTTTGTATCATTTGGGGAATGTCAGGGCTATGGTGACCTTTGTTGGGAAGGATGGTAGTGGATTCAGTAATGTGGCTGTTTAGGTGTTTTATTTCTCTTTGAGTTGGAGATGAATGCTTGTTGCATTTATACAAGATATAGGGATTTGAGCATTGCTGGTACCTGTTTTGCATGCATACCGAGAAGAATCCCTGTGTTTAATTTTTTGCCTGATGTTGGCCTTTAGCCAGTGACATTTTTTGAGTCCTTAATTGTCTACAAGAGTACAGGTGCAAGAGATTCTGTATGTTAAATAGAATATTTTATATCCTATATATCAGTATATAATTTAATGTAGTATAAATTTGACTTATGCATCATAGAAGGCATTCATCTATATGCACTTTTTATAATTGTAATTTTTGTTTAGGGATTATTAATTGAATGACAATAATATTCATGTTGTTCCATGCTTTACTTTATATATTCCTGTATTTATGTAATGGTTATGTGTTAATGCTCTTTTTTATAGAAATAGTGTTTGTTATTGCCCTGTAAGGTTGTTGCTGAGGTACTTTGATGTAAACTGCACCAAGAAAATAACTTTATACACCTCTGACTATACTAGTGCCTTAAAACGCCCAGGACTAGATTTATGAACACCTACACATAGTGCTGCTATCATCTGCATGATAGCCCACTATTCGGTATTCATTAAGTAGCCCTGCACTTTGCACCTACCCTCAAAACAAGGTTAAATGGCACAATATGCTAATGAAGGCTTAAGTAGCTGAATTACATGCTAATTAAGCAATCCAACATGGCAGAGCTATTCAGAAGCATATAAGTGAGTGTGGACTTTTAGCATTCTCTTTTGTCCTGAAATCCAAAACTCTTTAGAATACAGCCACAAGTACACCTAAAAAAAGTGTTAGGGGTTACTGCTGCCATTAACCTGTATGTGCAAAACACTTTAATTCAAGGTGCTTCTGCTGCTACTGCTGCCAGACATTGGCCATTTGGCTTATCATAGACTGCATGATACAGAAATTACAGACCAACACAGGGTGGACACGGATACACTACAGGAAATATGCAGCCTCTGCCACCATCACCTAAGCCCCAGATAAATCATGGAGAACACATTCCAGTGGAAATAAAGGTATGTGTATTATTATATACACTAGCTGCAGCTAATTTCCAGAGACCCACAGAATATATATTAGGAGGTGTCACAGACATCAGCTTCTAGACTGTTACATCATTTTCTAAATGCAATGATACAACATCCAAGAAATCATATCTATTTGCTACATACCCCAGGTACGACAGCAGGGAAAGAATGGCACACACAATTTTTACCTAACAATGCAACAATTATGTGCCAAAGCACACTTCCCTGAGGTTCTGGGGACACATATTGCACACACATAGAAATAAAATCCCAACCCAGCGAACAGATGTACCACAATATTAACTGTTAGGTTGCCTTTAATGCCCAAGAGATCATCTACAATGTGTGTGCAGGTAACTGTGGCAGTTTCTACAACTCATACATATGGTACACCTGTGACCTGTGTACATGGTTTGCTAGGGTACATTTTCAACAAGGGCATCTAGTGGGGGATGCAGGTTATGCATCAGAACCTTGGCTCATGACACCCATGAGAAACCCAAACAACCTTACTCAGCAAGGATACAATGATGCTCATGGACAAATGAGGAATGTAGAAGAATGTGTATTCAAGTTTCACAAATTAAGATTCTGGTGTCTAGACACATTAGAAGGTGCCTTGCAGTACGAAACAGCCACCTCTGCCAAAACGCAGTCTGTGGTATGTTGCATAATATAGTTCTCAGCAAACAGATTCAGCAAGGGCAACAAGGCCCAGGACCACAGGCAAGGCCAGCAGCACCAGCCGATACCGCAAGCTGCAAATTGTTTTGGCAGACATAGGCATGCATAATATGACATGGTTCTGAGGAAAAGAATGGCACACACAATTATTACCTAACTAAAAAACTAAAATCCTAAGCACATACAAATATTAAAACTGATGTCTGCCAAAGTCCTCAGCCTTTACTTAACTATGAAATGGTTGTGTTCAGTTAGCATCAGACAGAGTCATCTCGCAAGAACACATCTTATAGCTGCAAGTATTAACAAGGTAAGTGTGGAACCGTAAAAAAGAGAGAGTTATATAAATGATAACGCTCATATGTAAATATTTTACGTCACTAAGATGAAACATGGCTCAATTGTACAGTAATAGCATTACCTCAGGACTGATTTATGCTTTATTTATATATGACTGCAACATGTATCATGCATTTCATTTGACCAATGTACATAAACGAACAGTGAGTAGGCCAATGTTAGCATCATCTGAAAAATTATAGCACAAGCAATAATTAACTATCTAGTATGACTGTATTACTAAGAATAATATAATAAATACAATGAGGATCAAGAGGTACATAACCAATCATTTACAACTGAGCAGGAAAAATAAATATAAAAACATTTATTCTGCAACACATTACTTTAAAGCAAACATTCGAGTAAGCAAGCATTAGCTATTCCACTCTGCATATCAGACATATAGGCAACCCTGAGTTACAAAGAAATATGCAAAGGGCAGGGCACAGTCAACACTTGCACAAGGGCGGAAGATAAAAGAGGGAACGCATGACATTAAAGAAGTGAGTGTAAAGGAGTGAGAAACAAGTTTTCAGCAAGTATATAATGACCGGTATCAACAGATTTGTATCAGTCAGCAGTAATGTTTATATAACGTGTGTGTGTGTGTGTGTGTGTGTGTGTGTGTGTGTGTGTGTGTGTGTGTGTGTGTGTGTGTGTGTGTGTGTGTGTGTGTGTGTGTGTGAGTTGGTATAGGCAAGATATTTAATCTGTGTGGATCTGCATGAACACAATTAAAGCACTTGTCCTAGCACTATGTCCTGCCATCTTGGATAGTTGTGAACTGTGAATGGTAAAGTAGTCAGTTCACTGTCATTGCCCCAGCCATGAGAACTACCTGTGTCATGAGTTGCACTGATAGTTCTGAGGCTCTGACTAGAAATCTGGGTGCTACCTGAATATGAACAATGTCTGCTGGACGAGCTGTCATCAAGACTATATCAAAGGCACAACCATGTGGCCTACCATATCTGAGTGTGGACACCTCAAGCACTAACCGAGTAATGGCAGTAGTGCCACTACAGGAGTGGGATCTGGTATGGCAATGTCAGCTAATACCTGACAATGTAGTGGCTCTACATCCATGTGACTGCTGATCCTTCCCCAGCAGATGTTCCATTACAGACACTCCCAATCCAGTGTGTCATTCATCCTGTCCATGGAGTCACCCACATAGTTCAGGCAGTCTCATATGTCAGAATCTACAAGATCTAGTACTCACACTTTCTCTTCTAAGGACCTGGTGAAATGTGCCGGTGCCTCCATGAAGGCCCTACACATATGTTGTGTGGCACCCACTGAAACACCAACATCAAGAGGAGTGTGGAGAGCAGACCTTCTCTGAGCACCTCTACCAAAACTCTGAGTGTTATGTCACCCTTAAGATGTGTATAGAAAAAAACACATATAGTGACTCTTTTATACATTTTAAGTGTTCCCACCCTTATGTTTTTAAGAAAAGTTTAGTTAGGGGGCAACTTATCAGAGCTGCAAGAATGACCTCTAATGTAGAGGATTTGAGATCAGAGATAAAAACTGTTTAAGATGTTTCTGGAAGGAGGTTATCCAAATGAATTATTAACTGAACTCACCAAAGAGATATTTACTGAGTGGAGAAAAAATTTAAACCCTTATTGGGTGTAGGTTTTGAGGGAAATCACATTAACAAAACCAGGGAATTTACAAATAAGCAAACAACTAATTATATCAAATTTGAAAGAGCTTTGGTATTAAAGTACAGTGATAATGTGAATTCTATTAAAAATATAGTTAATGAAAATTGGAATATCATGAGGAGAAACAAGTTATATTTGATACAGTAGGTTTAGAACCAAATTTTGTTTCTAAAATGGATAGAAATTTGAAGAATTCTTTTGAGAGCAAGGGGTGAATAGGGGAGTGTGTGGAAACAAAAGAGCCATCACTAAATGTGGAGCATGTAATCAATGCCCATTCATCCTTGAACAAAAAAGTTTGTTTCTTAAAAACTCTCTGGGGACTGTATTAAATCTACAGAAAGGTAACTGTTCTACCACTGGTGTGGTGTATTTTGCAAAGTGCTCTGGATGTGAAAGTTTCTATACTGGAAAAACAGAAAGAACATTTAGGGAAATATATCATGACTATTATGATATTAAGAGAAGGAATACGAAAAGTGCTTTAGCCAAATATGTGGATGTATGTGAGGAATATAATACATTTTATTTCAGAATAGTAGAGAAAGTAGAAATTAACACCAGATGGGGTGATTGGGAAAATTTATTAGAATATAGAGAATTTTAGATCAGATGCCCATACTCTGCCTGGTCTGAATGAGTTTTTTTTCCATTCAACTTGTTTTAAAGTTATGTACAGCCAAATTATAGATTATAAATGAAATTATTTATTATATTTATTAGTAGAACTTCAGAAAATCAGATTTTACAGTAAATAAGAGTTGTAGCAAGGCTTTTATCATGAACATGTTTTTATTATGATCATGTATTTAGATTCATTTTTAACAGATTAATTTTTAAATGCATTGTTGGAGATTTGTATCTTTAAATGTGAAGATCATGTGGATTGGTTGAAAGTATAAATTATATAAATTAGTATAAATTTGTCCATTTAATTAATAGATTCATAGATTGTTACTAGGCTAACAACCTGGGGTGGGGGCCTAACTAAGCCTAGTCAAGTTTTCCCTGAAAGAATAATGATGTCCTGCATCCAAATAGGACATTAATGGCCAGTCATTTGTAAGATACCTCTGTCCATAAGGGGCATGGATGCCAGGCCCGATGTAAATTTCCTATTCCCCATCCACTAGTCTAGGTTGCTCTTAAGTTGGGTAACAGAAAAACTCAGCTTCAGATGGACAGGAAGCCTGCCCCATAGCAGGGTCAGTCTCTGGGACACACATATGTCTCTCCAGCATGTTCTGTTTAAGTCACAGACAAAATTCAGGTCCCTAAACCTGTATTTCTGGTACTCTTTGTCTTATGACTATGTAAGAGATTCATAAGGGTGGGGTTTGTGGATGCCTTGTAAACTAGGCATAGATCACCCCCTGCAATCTATAGGAGACTGACTAGAGGGAAATAAGTTTAAGGCATCTGCACAAGGTAGGTTTGTTATGCCTTGTATTCTTTCTGTAAGGAAACACTGAGATTGCTCTAGTTGCTGCATATGCCTTGTCAGGTACGTACCAAATGGAGCATTGTACATACCAAATGGAGCATTGTACTCTATGAATGGTCTGATAAGGGTGGGGTACAGTGAGATAAAGACCTCTTTGTACCTACATGCCATGCTCTTACTTATAAGTAAAGCAACATAAAAAGATTTTCTCACCATTGAGGCCACGTGGTGGTCAAAGTCTACTGTCTATGTAGCACTCGGATCCCTAACCACTGGGTCGATTCTTAGGGGCATATTACTAACACAGTAATTAGTCAAGATGGTTGACTTCCCAAAGGTTACAATTACACATTTCTTAGCTTTGAGTTTAACACCATGGCTTTGGCACAATTTGTGAGTCTGAGGTAGACCTTCTTGAAGAATGCTAGTGTCTGCAGGGAAGCCGATAATAACCCCCAGCTTGCAATCACCTGCAAACCTGTCAGCCATAAACATTCAGCATTTGCTTCCATTTCAGAGAAATAGATGCCAAAAAGAAGCAGTCCCAGTACTGATCTCTGGGGAGACTCTTCTTGTGATTAGCCTCTTGTTGGAGGTGGTCTCACCTTTTTGACCTCCTTGGTCCTATCAGTAAGCCATTTGGCTATCCAGCAAGTGATAAAAAGGTTTATACCTAAATTAGTAAGCTTGTCTGTAATGCTTGAGTGGAGTATTGTATCAAAAGGATTGGCCAGGTCGAGATAAGCTGTGTGCACACTCTTACCTTCATCCAGTGCTTTGGTAAACCTCTCAAAAAGGTCCACCAGATTTTATAGGCATCATCTTCCTTTAACAAAGCTTAACTGTGATGGCTGCAGCATTCACAGGCTACCTGTGTCCTCATTAATCATCTCCATGATGATTCTTCCCATGGCCTTACATATGCGGCTGGTGACACTTATGGGCCTGTAGTTACCCGGATCAATGGCTGGACCTCCTTTGTGTAGGGGAATGACTGCAGCCATCTTCCATTCCTTGAGCACAAAACCTGACTGAAATTTCTAGTTAAAAAGTGATTCGAGTGGACCAGAGAGGTCCTATATCATGCTATTTATTAAACATCCATGGATGTTATTGGGGCCCATCACTGCAGTGTTTTTGGCTTTGGAAAGTGCATTGATGACCTTTTCCCTAGTGATCATTGGGGCAATTGTGGTATGCAGTATTTCCTTTTGACTATCAGTAGGGAGTGGGTGGAGAAATTTGAGCTGAACCTGTTAGTCAAAAGGCTGGCAATGCCCTCAGGCTCAGTGTGGGTGATGACAGTTACAGTAAGTTCTGCACATTGTTGTGTAGTTTCCCTGAGGTTACAGACATAACTGTACTAAGCTTTGTGGTTGACCTATGCCCGAGAAGCTATTTTTTCTTCAAATTTAGTCTTTGAAGTATTAATTAACCCTCTTAGCTGTCTGTTTAGATTGGTCAAGGGGCTTTTAGTATGCATGGCTTTGCTGCCATGCTTGGCCAAGGTTTTTTTCTTATACTGTAAACATGATTGATATTATGATTCCACCAGGGTGGCTTGTCTTTTGAGACTACCTTATTGTTAATACAAATGGGCGCAGCTCACTCTATACAGCTATCAATATGGCTGTACAGAGATTTTGTAAATAACTCAGCATATACTGTGGTGGTTACTGGGTTTGGGGGTGCTTGGAATTTAGCCAAGGTGTTGCTTAGTAGAGAGAGGATAGTCTTGGAATAGATCTTAAAGATTTTTGGTTTCGCTGGATCCCTGGATTTAAATTTAATTTCACATAGTACTGCCTTATGGTCAGATCCAATGAGCGAAGACATTACATTGGGTGAGGAACATCAGCCCCCCCCCCCCACCATGTTCGTGAGTACAAGGTTAGGGATGTTTGTACCCTTGATAGGAGAATGGACCAATTGTTCCAGGATGTTGGTATTAATAAAATTTATGAATCGATGGGCTTGTGTATTAAAAGTGGTAAGGATTCTGAATCTCTAGAGGAGGTAGTTCAGATCCCCCATGAATATTGTATTGGGTTGAACAGTGAGGGACTGTAGTACATTGAGATAGATAGTATGGGTTTCCTGGGACATGGAAGGAGACCAATAGGTTGCAAGGATATGGTACAAGACCCTGTTTATGGTAAATTGCACATGTATGAGTTCCAGTGGGTCGTACACTTTAACTAGTCTGAATGTGAGGTTTGTTTTAATGTAGACTGAGACCCCTCCACCTTTAGTTCTCTCCTGTGCAGTAGCTGTTCTAAATGTATGAAAATAATTATAACCTTGCATTGCTGGGTTACTCTTTGAGACTTTAAACTGTGTCTCTGTTACTAATCAGATGTCTACACTCTCCAAGGAAAGGAGGGGTTGCAGAGAGTGGTGTTTCTTCTTAAGGCTTCTAGCATTGAGCAATACCACATTCAGATTACTCCTTCATAGGTTCATTAAGTCAGTAGGTTTATCAGTTTAGCACTGCCTAATAAGCCACTATGGGGGTCAAAAAGGTCTTTGGCAATATCCAAAAGCCTAGAGGGATAAGTGCACACCATCCCTAGCAGAATAGCATGATCTGTCAACCATGTTCTCCCAGGCCGTCAAATATTGCACCTTGCTGAATTGACACTAGAAGCTAAGCCAATTGTTAAAATCAATCATTTTCTGTTGGTAATTGGTGATGAAGTCTCCTGTTTAGAGATGAAAGCACTAGGCATGAATATTAAAGTGTGTTTTGGCATTGTACTTTAATTATTGTGGTGTTTTTATATGCATCCTTCTGCTGTTCCTCGTGTGGATTTTGAGTTATTAGTTTTATGGCCAGTGGAAACTTATTCAACTCTGCAAATGGAGTAACCACACTACCCTGATCAACCGTGTCACCCTCATGCTGTCCTCTCTTTGATGACCCCATCTTATGAGTGTGCATAGGCATACTGACTGTGTCCAAAATATGGGGATTTGAGAGCCACAACCTCAGTGTCAGGCTGACCATTTCATAGGTTCATAGGTTCATAGGTTGATACTAGGCTATCTGCCATAGGGCATTTATAAGCCTAGCCAGAGTATGTTTGGCTTTCGCCACCCTTTTAGATTAGTTGACTGTGCCTCTGTATAGTAGGTCACATAAGATAGCCCTTTTAAGGTTAGTTTACTGTGCCTCTGTCTAGTAGGGACACAGAAGAGATCCCAGGGGTAAACATACGATCTCCCATCCACTTGTCAAGATTTCTCTTGAAGAGGGTCATTGAGGGGCTCTGCCTAACATGGATTGGGATTTTGTTGGGAGTAAGGGGAGCATCTGGGATATGAATCTGTCCCTCCAACATGTCCTATTTATTTCTGTGCTGAGGTTTAAGTCCCTGGAGCGTGTAGCTCTAAGGGATTTGGATTTCCTGAGGTGGAGCATGTCCATTAATTCTGGTTTTGCATACCTAGTCTGTGCCTCTTCTTCACCACCATCACCAGAGGCTACTAGTATTCTGGCATCAGATGGTAGAAGTTTCACAGCACTCATCTGACAGGTAATAAACACAACAAAGAAATAAAGCAAATAAAAACTGATCAAACTTATGTAAAAATGCATCTAAACAATATTACATGCAGCTGCAGGTAAAAAACTATGAACATAATGTATAGTACTATAAAAAAGATACTGCCTAACATTTGCAGGCGGTCATTGCAAATTAGTACCAGATGTGCTTAGACAGAAGAAATGAAGATGAAAGAAGGATGAGAAGCAGTAAAATGCAAATACAATAAACAGCAACAAGTCCACCGTACATCTGCATATTAAGTGACTGTTATACAACAGTCTGCTCTCCACTTTCCTTCTTCCCCCTCCTATCTCTGTATCTCATTTCCCCTCTCCCCCCAGCACTGTGTGTGTGTGTGTGTGTGTGTGTGTGTGTGTGTGTGTGTGTGTGTGTGTGTGTGTGTGTGTGTGTGTGTGTGTGTGTGTGTGTGTGTGTGTGTGTATCTATGTAAACCTAGTTATTAATATGGCATGCCTGGAAGTAAACCAGGAGATACATTTGGCTCATCCTCCATCTGAGCACCTACTGAACTGAGGAGGGCTACCAGCCACAACTCTGTGCTGAGATACCAGATGACTAGAGGCCCGTGAGCTTCCTAAAAAAAGGTAAGTTGCCTGTTTTCTTGATTATTTTTACTATTTATTGCTTATTATTACTACTTATTGCACTTTTTATTGTCTGCTGCCTACTTTTTTACTGTATTTTATTACTATAAATGAATCTGCACTGTTCTACTGCAATTGTCTGCCTTACTGGACCTGCTAAATCACTTTTTGTTATTGTTTTACTGTTTGCAAAGCTTTTTGATTTACTGCAAATGTTCTCTGTAAAGGATCTGTTTGTTTGTTCTGATTTTTTTTTTCTTATTTGTTGGACAGTGCAGCGGTAGCATTATTGCCTCGCAGCAAGAGATTATCTGGTTTAATTCTTGGCCGGGATGTCTTCTGTGTGGAGTCTGCATGTCCTCCCTGTGTGGGTATGGGTTTCCTCCTATGTTACAAAGACATGCATCTGGACTGTTTCTCCCGGGTCTCTGCTGAAAATTGGCTTCATTCCAAGTTGGACTTTCCTGGTTAACAAATGATAAATAAATAATTTTCCCCCCAAAGAGTGTGTTATATAACTGAATTGCTTGCAGTTAAAAGCATTCTTTAAAGTCTCCTTGCTTTTTTGCTGTTTAAAACATTTATTTAGTGTCTCAGTGCTGTTTTTTCTGTTGAGGCAAACATTTCTTTAGTGTTTTCAGCGATAAATAGTGTAGCTAGTAGCTTCAGTATAGTCCATATACAGGTTTGCTGCATCTGGTCCTGTTTGTTTGTAGTGGCTGTTTGTTCTGAGCACATTTCCATGGCCATCTTGGATTGGAAAGGACCCGTCTGCACTCTAGTGAGAGGATTGTGCTGATCTGTACTTGGCTGGTAAAGGTCGGCTGGTCTAGGGCTTACAGTAAGCACCTCATTGGTTCTCTTGAGCTGTTTTTAAAATTTTTTTAGGTTTTAATCTTCTGGTATTTAAGACCCACCTTTGAGTGGGTTTCTGCTTGTCTGCATATCACACACTGCCACACAATTGTGCACCATAGCCAGACAGATAATTTTGACAATTTTTCCCTGAGATACAGCTGTATCTCATTAGTGTAGTCCTCCTCTTTAGCACATTTTCAGGCAAAGAGGCATTACTAGTGAAGCTGTGTAATCACCTATTGTGATAACAGCGTGAAGAGTTTTTCTGAGGCCCTGCTCTACTGGCTAGTGTAGCATTAAGCCTAGCATCTGAGGTACTAACACAACTCACCCACTAGTTATTCCTACATGTGACCATTTGTCCTACCATGGTCCTGTTTCTGACCATATAAATTTACCTAGCAGTATGGATGGACAACTTCTCACAATTTCTCCTGCCAGATTGGTCAACATGGACATCCTGAGGCAGTGTAGCAATTGTCTTATGTACACAGACAACCCCCTACTTCTTGTCCACACAATCTCAACATGTGAGAGATGCAACTATATTAAAAAACATTGAATCCATGCTCTCTCACATGTCAAGTCAGTACATCTGACACTGAGCAGGTTGTCAGCACACACACCTCATCACCTAATCTACCCAAACCCATATCACACATGCCTACATATGTGGAGGACCTCGCCAGAAACTTACCTAAACATCAGAGACCTCCCAAACACAAACACAACCACACTACACATAACACTTCTTCTGCAGAATACAATGCACACAATATCTCCTCCACCAGTGTCTCACCTATCAAGCGCATAAGGCTAAACACTAAACCTACCATATTAGTTGTAGGTGACTCCATTGTGAGACACACAGATGTCCCTCTCACTAGGCTGGATAAGGAAAAGGTCATGGTCAGCTGTCTGTTAGGTGCCAGGATCCACCATATCACACATGCACTCAGGTGTCTCAACAACAGGTACTGTTATGACTCCATCATAGTCCATGTTGGTGTGAACGACTTGAGATGTACATCTCTGGACTATATAAAGAGAGACATGACTGAGCTTTCTATGTGTCTTGGGCAGGTATGTCCCTAGTCTTAAGCAGCATTTATCTTCACCTAGAATGATGCCTCAATACAAACAGAAAATGAATGAATTCAATAATGGGCTTAGTTTTTGGTGTCATTCTAACAGGATCCAGTATCTGTCAGTCTGGAATGACATAGGTTCATAGGTTCATAGGTTTATACTAGGCTATCTGCCCTAAGGCATTTATAAGCCTAGCCCAAATTTTTGTGGCTTACGCCACCCATTATATGAAAAAATACTGTGCCCATTAGTTTGTTGTGCCTCTGTCCAGCAGTGACACAGAGATGATTCCCGGGGTAAACCTCGATCTCCCATCCACAGGTCAAGATTTCTCTTGAACAGTGCCAGCGGTGTTCTGCCTCACATGGACCGGGATTTTATTCCACAGCATAGGGAGTCTCTGAGTGATAAATCTATCCCTCCAGCACGTCCTATTAATATCCGTGCTAAGGTTTAAGTCACTTGCTCTAGTGGTTTTGATGGATTTGGATTTTTTGAGGTGGAGCATGTCCATTAATTCCGGGTTGAACATGGCCTTGTATGTCAGGCACAGATCACCTCTGAGCAGGCGGTATGCGACTAAATAGAGCTGGAGTTTCTTCAGTCTGGCAGCATATGACAGATTTTGGAGTCCCTTTATCCTTTTGGTGAAGAACTTTGGGGTCTCTCCAATTGCTGCAGATGTCGGGTGAGATACATCCCGAATGGGGCATTGTACTCGATCATTGGTCTGATAAGTGAAGAGTACAGGGGAACAATGACCTCACTAGATCTGGATGTGAATCCCTTCATGATCAGGTGGGCAATGTAGAAGGTCTTTCTAACCACTTTAGCAACGTGAGTGTCAAAAGAAAGGCCACTGTCAACCTGGGTCCCCAGGTCCCTGATAACCTCTTCTGTGCTTAGTGGATCGCCACCTATATGGTAGCTTGGGGTTACCTTGTTTTTCCCAAAGGATATGACTATACATGATCGACAGACCTTGATGCTTTGCCAGAGATGCTCTTCATCTGTCACTCCTGGGATTTCAGCTACTGGCTAAAGCTCTTGTCACCCACATAGTGCCTTTTCTAGGCAGTGTCACAAGGGCAAAACTCCCAATGTAAAAATACTAAGCAAAAGCAACCTCAAGGTCATGCTGCTAAACACTAGTCTTAACATGAAACTGCACTCCCTGGAAGATGTCCTGTGTTAACATGAAACTGCACTCCCTGGAAGCTGTCCTCACCTTGGAAGAGACAGATATTTGTGCAGTCACAGAGACTTGGTACAAGGCTGTGGAGAGCACCCCAGGCATACTGGGTTACACCTCCTTCCACACGTTCAGACCACAAGCAAAAGGACAAAAACTAAAGGAGGCAGTGTCTCAACATTTATCAAAGATAAATACACCTACAGTATGATGCCCTAGAAATACTTCAGGTGCAGTTAACTGTTGGTAGGACACCTATTCAAGTCATTGCCAGCTACAGAACCCCCCTCCATGAATCAAGACACCCACTCTGCCTATTTGGATCAACTTGTGTCTCTCAAGATACATCCAAACAGCATGGTTTTGGGTGACTTTAACTACTCTAGCATTGACTGGGTGAATTACTGGTGCTCAAACTCACCTGCCCAAATGTTTCTCGACTTTGTCAACTCCAGTGCCCTGGACCAGCTCATTGACACCCCTACTAGGGGCATCAACATCCTGGATCTGGTGCTTATAGATATGTGAGAGCAATGTAGCACCTCCACTGTGAGTTCAACTCTGGTGAGATCTGACCACAAATCAGTCTCCTATGAAGTAACTATCACATCTGTCCCCCCCAGCAGCAACTAGTCTAAAAAGCTTCTCCAAAGCAGATTATAATCTCTTACAGGGTAGTATAAATAATGTCACTGAACCTCCCCCCTCAGACTGAACTGGTATCTATGTGATGCTCTACACCAATGCCCTATATAAGCACCTGTATAACTGCATTGACTTGGCAGTACCTGTTAGGACCAAATCAAGCTCTTCAAGGAACAGCAAACTGGTCTGGTGTACAACCACCATTAACAGGCTTTACAATAAAAGAAAGAAACTGCTGTCTAAGAGGAAGAAGGAGCGGGCTTTAAACTGGAGACACTCTATCCTCAGCTTAAATAAGCAAATAAGATTTCTTGTGAAGTCCTCCAAGGCAAACTTTGAATCCAAGTTAGCTTCCTCAACAAAGAACAACCATAAGGCATTCATTAGTTACATCTGTAACCTAAAGGGTAAGGCCCAGATTTGTGTTGAACTGGTAGCTAATGGGAACACATATACTGAGCCAGTGGACATAGCTGACCTGTTAGCTGACAGGTTTGGTGAAAACGTCACCCCCCCCCCTGTCCCCACCACACGCACCTCATGATATCCCTACCACCTGTCCCCTACCTTGTATTTCTAAATACCAGGTTGTAAACACCCTCTCTGAGGCCAAAAACACAACATTGATGGGACCTGATAGCATCCCAGGCTGCATTCTACATGGGCTCAAACAAGAATTAGTATCTCCATTGGGTACTCTTTTCAATCACAGTCTAAGCACTGGCTTCATCCCACCCGAATGGAAAACAGCTACTGTTATCCCCTTGTACAAAGCTGGTGTTTCTACTGACCCTGGAAACAACAGACCTATTAGCCTGACTAGCCTTATCTGCAAGGCCATGGAGAGAATCATCATAGACCTCAACAAAGATATGGGTAATCTCCAAACACTAGATCCTACTCAGTTTGGATTTGTCAAGGGGAGATCATGCCTATTAAACCTGATAGACTTCTTCGATACAGTCACCAGGGGCCTGGATGATGGGAAGTCTGTGCATACAGCCTACACAGACCTAGCCAAGGCATTTGACACTATCTCTCACTCAGGCATCATTGACAAACTCTCCCAGCTAGATATCAACCCTTATATCATAAGGTAAGTTGTGAAATGGCTTACTGATAGTACCCATACAGTCAAAATAGTGGAATCCACCTCTAACAGCAGACCCATAACTAGTGGCATTACACAGGGATCAGACCTGGGGCCTCTACTGTTCAGAATCTATTTCTCTGAAGCACTAGCTAAAACCAAGGGAATGTGACTGACAAAGTTTGCTGATGACTGCAAACTTGGTGCAATCATAGAATCTCCAAATGATGTCAAAATTCTTCAAGAAGGTCTTACACAAGGAAATAACTGATGCCAAAGTCATAGCCTCAAACTCAATGCAAAAAAATGTATTATCATCTCTTTCAGTAAGAGCGATGTTCCTGCAAATTACCACATCAATGGCAATACCCCAAGTACGCACTCAGTGGTTAGAGATCTAGGTACTCACATTGACAGCAACTTTGCCTTTGATCACCATGTTTCCACAATGTTAAGAAGGGCATTCTATATGGCTCAGCTCATAAGTAAAGGCATTGCCTCGAGAAAAGGAGAAGTTATCACCTTCCTGTACTCTTCACTCAGGCCAATAATTGAATACAATTCCCCTTTTGGTATGTACCTTTCAAAGCACTTGCAGCAATTACTGAGACCACAAAGGTTCCTCACAAGGAAAATTCAAGGTCTTCAGCAGCTATCCTATGTGGATCATCTGAAATCATTGTCACTTTATTCTGTTTCTTACAGACTACTCACAGGCAATCTCTGCTGTGCATACAAGGCAATCTCTGACCCTGCTTTACTGAAAATGCTGCACATCCGCAAGTCAAATGACATATGGGTTACTTGCGCTTAGGACCTAAACCTGGTATGTAACATCAGTAGAACCTACTGGAGGGACAGATATTTCTCCCAGAGGTTACCACACCTTTGGAGTAGACTCCAACTTCATGTCAAACAGAGCACCTAATTGGCCCTCTTCAAATGCAATCTGGATGATTGGATGGGTAACTATAAATTCACCCCTGGGGTTCCGCCTGTGTCCCTCTTGGACAGGGACAATGGGTGCTGATTAGGGTAACAAAGGTAAATTTGGCTAGATTTGTAAGAGTCCTCAGGCCATTCGCCTAGTAACTTTCTGTGATCCTATGATCCCAAGTATGAATCTTGAACCCTGTTGATGAGCTGTCTGGATCTCTGACAGTGGATAGGAACTCCTCTGCCA
This sequence comes from Protopterus annectens, assembly GCF_019279795.1. NCBI lineage: Eukaryota > Metazoa > Chordata > Ceratodontiformes > Protopteridae > Protopterus > Protopterus annectens. The sequence continues at coordinate 591,152,311 of NC_056729.1, read as the reverse complement.
CAGTTAGTGGTGGTTAGGTAGCAGGACCAGCACCAGTAACCCTCCATTCCAGTGCAATAGTAGCTGCATATTTTTTGACTTTCTTAATTATGTTGCTGGCCCAATATCTAATTTGTACATAATCATGGCCATGTCCTCCCACCACATTGACATACTTGATCACCTGCTCTCAAATACAGTCACAGGAGGGCATGGTAGTTCTGGGTCTGTCAAACAAGTGAGTGCCCTGTCAATGCAGAGCCTGCACAAGCACCTCATTTTCCACATTTGTGAATGGCAGTTTATGTGGGCCAGATGTTTTGGACAACATATTTCTGCACATGATGAAAATTAAGAAACAAAAAAAGAAACTTAAGCAAAGTGATTGGTAACAAAACATATATGAATATGAGCAGGCAATTATGACCACAAATTGAACAAATGGCTCTCTAGGACTACACACAGGTAATATACAACTATAAAGATTTGTAAATTAGTATAGCCAAAATTAACAACTTCAGAAAAAAAGAAAGCTCTTGTGTGGCACACTGACAGTTAGTAAAGAAAGGCTAACAATGTATCCTTCTTTTCTTCAAGGGTTTGACACCAATGTGGTACTACTCAATTTTACTACTGTGGAAGTCCCAATAGTCCACTATGTCACAATTCATACCATTGTACCTCCAACTAGCAATTATTATAACAAACACCATAAAACCTTTCTGTGTTTAACATTGGAACATGTGTAAATAGGGTAAGCATTACACATGGCCAAATCACAGTGCATATTTCACATTGGAACATGTGTAAATAGGGTAAGCATTGCACATGGCCAAATCACAGTGCCATATTTCACACCCTCATTGTTTTTGATGTAATCATTGCCAATGCTTCTACCAAGCTAGTTTTGTGCTCTCATTTGCACAAATGCAGCTGGCAAGGTTATACGTTTTTGCCCACTGGATGTTATACATGAGATCTGAATTGGGTGCCACTTCAGACACATAGCTCCAGCTGTACTTCTGTAGACATAGCAGACAAAGGAGAGGATGGCATTCCATTTAGAGCATAAATGTGGGGTGTTGAGGAGTCCATGATATTTGTGGCAATCCTTGTCAAGTACAGCTGTAGGATGCTGCAGGAGATTATACCAGGTCTCAGTATAAGGCTAGACTTGGAATAGCTTGGCCAAGTCTGTCTCCAGTGCAACTGGCATCCCACACAGTGGGGAACAATGTCAGCATCATCATCACAATGACACAGAGCACAAGCAGACCCTCTTCAGCTGATAGCAGGAGGAATTTAAGTCTGCAAATACTCCTCAGTTCTGTAAGTATAGTGACCCATCACCAGTCAATGATATAACATGGATTTTCACGCTAGTACAGTTATTCGTTATACTTTCATATCTTTTTTCCACTGTACAGTTGCAGAAGATATAGCCCTGAAGGATGAGATGCATCTGGAGAGACTAGCGTATCTCAATGTTTGAGGTATGACAGGGAAGAAAGAGGTAACTGGCAACATATTTTCTGGGAGTGTAGTGAGTTGGCCAACTTTAAATATTCCCTGCAAACTGCTCTGTCAGAGATGCTGGGTTAGCAAATTGGAGTAACTAGGGAAATTATTTTTTGACCTGTGATACAGAATCTGAATTGCCTAGAAACAGTAAGGTCTTGCTGAGTCTAATTATGATGGCTGCCAAAAACGCAATTGCTAGAAAACAGAAATCAAAGTCTAAACCAACTTTACTAGAAGTAACAACGATAGTAACAGAGATAAAATAACTGCAACTTGGATCTGGGAGCAAATTGCATAGGAAAAAATGGGAAATGTTGGATCAATGCATGCAGAGGAGGAACAATGTTTAAAAGAAAGCAAGATTTGAATGAGCTATGGAATGGCATGACTGACAATGACTGGATATATTATAAGTGATGTATAATGTTTACAGCTACAGTTGTGTTGGCATGGTTTGTAATGTATAATGTTTGCAACTGAGATTGTGTCACTATGGTTTATTTTCATTTATATAAATGTAAGATTGCCTATGCCACACATGATAATTTAATAAAGATGTTCCTTGTTTAAAAAAAAACATCCATGATTTAGGCTCAGGAAAAAAAAAAAAAAAGTAGAAGTATGGGGTAAGTATGCATCAATTATGAGTCCAAGACAGATAATACTCTTCATTTCATCAGTGTATATTAGCTTGAGCAGGTATACCTAAACTTTATTTCAAGCATACATGCGTGCTCCAATAGCCCTCAGTGACTGCAATAAGCAATGAGTACACCATCTTAGCTCTGTGTGTGTTTAATTCTTAGATGCATAAATTATCTTTTATTACATGATATTATTTCTAAAATCTTAACTGCAATATTGAATGACATAAATAATTCAGTGTTGGTAAATGGAATTATTAACTTGGAAAGCACACACACACACACACACACACACACACACGTGTGTGTGTATATATATATATATATATATATATATATATATATATATATATATATATATATATATATTCAAATAAATGTTTCTGTTTTTTTTATATAATAGCATTCTGAGACTGATTTAGTTTATGACATATTAATGCCTTCACATTGTATGTGGATGTGTCAAAGGTGACCATATTTATGTGTCATGTTTGTTTATACATTGAAATAATAAAATAATGTGACATGCCATTGATCTTATTCTCTCAGTTTTGTCTCCCCAGCTGTATCACTCTGTTTATATATATATATATATATATATATATATATATATATATATATATATATATATATATATATATATATAAAATAACAAAATACTTCCAGAGGCATCTGTGAAACGTAAATAAAACTAGGTATAACACAAGAAGAAAGAATGCAGCAAGTAGAACCTGTGATTGAGCATGCTTTCATTCTTTATTTATTTAAGAACTTCATCAGAACAAATAAACTGTGCAGATTACAATGTTAAAATAGTGTAAGAAAACAAATAAAAATAATCTTGTCCAATCAAAATCACAGTTCAACCCCTTTAAACATGATAGAAGTGTAATTCTCAAAGTTCTATTGCCCATAAATATGCATGAAGTGAGCATAACAAACAGAAAACAGAGTAGCAGAGCCAAGCTCGAGCAACATTCTTAATGTAATCTGTAAACTTAACTGAAAATAAGAAATCAAACATCTGTAATAATGTGTAATAAAGTACAAGTATAATTACATTCCCAAGTATACAGAAGTAGTGATCTCTGCTGCTGTAGCAATGCATAAAATCAGACTTGCTTACAAGTTAACAATAAAGTCAGTCCTTTAAGGCATAAAATTAAAATCACTCAGACCATCACTGCTGCCATCTGAGTACACATTTTAAATTAGAAGCATCATTCAACCCCGGGGAGAACTCCACACCCAAACAAAGCTGCCATCTGAGTTCTTTTACCTCCAGTAGAGCTGAGTAATCCCCAAAAGACAAGTCAACTTGCTCTAAAACAATAAAATGGAATTTAACAAAGTAACGGCAAGCTGCAGCATGTCTAGCTAAAGCATTGTGACTGTTCTTCCTCTAGTTGCAGCACAATGCTCCTTAATGCATTCAAAAAGTTTCCAACTAGTCTTTCTAACATAAAAGTAACTCCAAGTCATACAAATCCCTGCATAAACAATGTTACAAGAATTACAGTCAAAGTGATGGGAAAAAGTAACAGTGAAATTAATATGCTCAAATGCAAAGGAAGATCCTGTACAGATATATTGACAACAGATACATTTGCTGCATTTGAACATCCCAGGTGGGTCAGAAACATTGCGAACATTTCCTATTCAAAACTGTGAGTCTGTTCTCAAAAGAGCTCCTTAAAGTTCATGTCCTTTTCTATGAAAACATAGGCTGCCTACCAAGCAGTTCAGACATAGTACGAGAGCTTGCAAAAATATTCCAATTGCTAGAAACAATGTTTCTAATAGCTTGCATGTCTCTGACAACTGGAACTGGAAAGCTTAATGTTCTGTTTGCATTTAGTGTGTTACTTTCTTGTTTCCATACTTTAGGATAGGTTGAAATGAAACATGTCTGGCATTAGAAACTTCTTCTGTTACTTTTAAAATCAAGTTTCTAGGGTAGTGTTTTTGCAAAAAAAGTTCACAAAGAAAGTCAGACGCTTTCTTAAACTGCAGATCGTCACTAACCAACCTGGAAAGTCTAATGAACTGGCCTTTTAATACATTGGGCAGGATTCACAAAGCCTCCGTGTAAGAGTTACAAGGCTTACATGGAGGCTGCAGTTAAATGTTGTGACGTCAGCATGTCATGCATATGCATGAGGGCATCCTGAATCACACCTAAGGCTTACACGGTCCGTGGAAGGCAGTAGGGGGTGTGTCCGTAGGCCGAGCCCTGCAAACGGAAACGCCCCCAGAAGAGTAAAAGTCCCGAAAGTAAACCCCCACGACAGAGCCCGTGTAAATGTGAATAAACACAACACAACACATGCCCCCACAGACTACGAACGTAAAATGTAGAAATGAACATCTTATAATTTTTTTTTTAAATTGTAAAGATTTTTGCCCATGAGTGCGCTCGTTTGCGCGGGCGTGCCCGTAGCTTAGCCACAGTTAGCAGTCAGTGGAAAAGCATATAAGAACTAAATATGCAAAGTAAGCCAAGAATCAATAGTGTAGCGGTAGAGACGTCGGCTGAAGAGAAGGCAGTCATGGTTCGAACCCCCATAACATCAATTTTTTTTAGTGAAATAAGCACAAAACAAGTCCCTGACATATATGTATACATATAAAATTAGATTTTATGTAAAATGTGATGAAATGGGCCATATATTCTGAAGAAATGTGAGATAATAAAAAAAAAAAAAAAATGTCAGATGTGCCTATAGCTGAGCTACAGTCTAACAAGTTGAGTACATCTGCCCGTAGGTGAGCAGTGGTTTAACAGGTGTAAAATGAGTGCCCGGGGTTGAGCAGCGTTTTAACATGCTGAAACTGTGTGCCCATTGCTGAGCTGAGTGTAATATGCGTGCTGACAGCCAAATGACGCATAAACCAGCGTAACCCATTTGTGTGGAGCTGCGCGCCACGCCAACAAGCTAACCGACGGGCAACGTTGAGCAAGCTGTAACAAAACTGCCTTTACACAGACACACCTCCTAGCCTGTGTAGACAGTCATAAAATATAAAAAGCAGTGGCCAGGTTCGAACCCAGGATACCATGCTCCATAGTCAAGGTACTGAACCACTAAGCCATGCCAGTTACACTTAGAAATGCAGTAATAGCATATATATAGGAATGAATAGAAAGAGGAGCATGACAAAGCAGGTTTTGTGAAGCTGATACAATTCCAAAATGGCCAATCACAGATAAGTGCAGGAAAAATGGCATATATAAGCCCCATAGGTGGGAATACACAGCATAACCGATTGTAGAACCAACTTGCAGCCAGAATGTCAGGTGTAGGTGAGGGTAGTTGCTTTCGAGCACAGAGGTGGGGTGTTGAGGAGTCCAAATATATGGTTTGGCTCCTTGTCCACAATCATGAGGCCCAACTCATGCAGGGCCAGGTCCTGTGAGGACCATATAGGGCAGAGGCGTGGGACTGGTTGGCTCATGATCTCACCAGTGCAACAGGGATACCAAGGACTGGTGAGCAGGTCCATCACCACCATGCAGACCTGAAGAGACGGAAGCAGGACCAACTGAACCGTCGGATCCAGGAGGCCCGGCAAATGCCCAACGCCCCACTACTGAGTAAGTTACATCTAATTATTTATGTAAGAAATTAACCTAGCTGATATTATGGAGATGTGTATTCCAATATTACTTTATTTATATTACAGCTGCAGGTGTCCATTCTGTGAACCGTAGAGCCTATGGCGATAGGCTGGTGTTGATTGCGCCACCAGGCAAGTCAGTAATCCTCTCCCTGTAACTGTAAATAAATATATAAGTATGACAGTTAGCAAAATAGTGCAGTATAGTCACTAAGTAATAAAATGTGCAAGTAACAGTGTAAGAGGGTTTGCAAGTATTGCTTGATTACAAAAGTGTGATGCAGTCTGTAATCCAAACAGAAAAATGAAACAAGTCTGAAATAAAGATGTCCCACCTGTAATATAATAGTACATAACCTGCAGCAGGCTGAAAAGTACAGCTGCAGAAGCTGAGTAAAACACATGTGTGAAATATATCCCTGTTGAAATACAGAAACATGAAAGAAGTGAGACTGTTGGAAAGGATTGCTATAACTACAGGTAAAACATGTCAATAAAGCCTAGAATTAAGTACCATCCTGAATTGTAAAAATAAAACAAGTGAGAGAGTGTGAGAAAGAGTTATGAATCCACCAATAAAGTAGTAATAACTCCTGAATAAAGTATACTGCAGTCAGTAGAGAATGAAATGAATGTGACAAGCAGAACCAAACAGTAAAATGTCTTGAAAATGTTACCTCAGCTGGAATGTGTATCCCAAAATCTGGATATGTTGCTCTCAGTCTGCAATATGCAGATAGTATGGTTGTCTGAAATACCAAACATCTACAGTTGTCTATAGCTATATAAAGCAAATGTAGCAGGATGATGTAGCTGAACAGAGCCAGATATGAATGTGTATGAATAAAAATGAAAATGTATATTGATGTAGCAGTAACATTCCTATCACCAACTTGTAGTAGTTATCACATAGGAAACTGTAGGCAGAACTGTAGTGTGTATATATCTGAGGCAATTAGAAATGTACAGCATATGTATTGGTATTTGTCATTGTTAATTAAATTTTCTTCACCCTACCCTATAACCACATATAATCCATTCCACGAGAAATTGGTATGTGCAATCACAATTAACACACCTGGACATTTTTCCTGTTGGTTCATACATATTTGCATGTACGTTGATGCATCTGCCCTGTTCATACATCCAAAACTGACGGCCTGTTGCCATCAATCAACCCTGCATGTTGTTGGACTGTGTATTGCTGTTCAAAATATGCATGTGTTATGCTTGCTGTTCAATGGTTTGAATATCTGGGTGTTTGGTTAATGGGAATACTAATGCATGCTGTTACAACTAACTGTGAATGGTATTGTACGTTACTAACCCAAACTGTCATGACATAATGCAAAACATAGGACAACAGGGAAGGCGGGTTCCAGTGGACCCACCTCTCCCTCCTCAGCTGGCGAGTGCACCTGGCAGTAGTGCCCAGGCCGGACCCTCCTCCGGTGGCCCTGTGCCACCTGTGGGTGGAAGCGCTGCAGGGGATGGGGCTCGGCCCCCTCTGCAAGTGTGGCCGGAGGAAAACATCCACTCACCCTCCATAGTGTCCAGACTGTGGTGCGTAGGGAGATCAGGGAAGCTCTTCTTGGGCCCCTACGCCAGCTTGAGGCACAGGTGGCACAACTAACATGTGTGCCTGCTGCCCAGCCTACACAGCCCCCAGCACAGCCCCGTCCTGGACCGTGAAGGCACAGTGGCAACTGCCCATGGGTGGGGATATCAGTTCCACTGTTGCCATCTGTGGGCTCATGGGCTCTAGATATCCAAACATCCATCCCCGTCAATTGTGTAACCCCCCCCACATGTGTCATACAATGCCCCTGTATGCATCTTGTTTGTCTTGTCTGTTAACCTACCCAACCTACCTCCCCAGCTATACCGACTTTCCGTACCTGACATACCACTCTCACCTGAAAAAAAAAAAAAAAAGGCACTCTGTACCCACAAAAAAATTACGCCCCATGCATAGCTGCCCATTTTGCACACATGTCTGCTGGACATAGAAACTGTCAATTACAATTGGCTGTACAACAAGTATTATTGTTGTCCTTACACCTCTCTCAGGGGTGGAAGGTTTCAAATGTCACACCAAATTACAAACATATGCACAGCTGTTGCTGATGAAGAAATGGGCTGCTATGGGCCTTACCTACATCCCTCCTGCAAATCCCGAGCTTGTTTCCCTACTGTCTTACCCTCTTTGTGACCCCTTTTTCACCACTTTCCTGTCTCCCCATTTTCATTTCTTTCAAAGAAATTAGCGCGGGTGTGCGCAAGAGTAAGCACTTTTAAGCAGTTGTAAGCAGGTGTGCGCAGAGCTGAACACCAGTGCGCATGCGTGAGCTCCGCGCAAACCAGCGCTAACCCGCTTACAACTGTTTAAAAGTGCCTTAGTCACTCTGAATGACAAGTCCTGTAGTCTGCTCAAAAGCAAAATAAAATCCCACTGTTAGCCCCAAACCCAGAACCTTGGAAACAGTAGTCTGCAGGACTTACCACTAAGCCATGACTGCTATATAAGAACATTGTGCTACAATAAATATATCATGTAATAGTAGGAATTAATGTAAAGGGAATATAGGATGTGTAGTACACAAAGCATGTAATATATATTTACTGTCAAATGTAGTGGATTTCTAGAATAGTAGTGTGTGAACAGAAACAGCCATGCTAGTTGGTAGCTAGTAGGTAATAATGTCACTGTAGCACCTTGCAAGCCACACACATACTCACAGCAGGATAATCACTGCCCATACCCCACAACCTCTTACAGGAACACATCCGGACTAAGTAATAAAAAATGTGGAGCAAAGGGCCAAAAACAGGGACACATTCCAAATAATGCTACAACAAACTTAGACAGTTGAGAGAGTAACAGGTTCTGCATTTTGTTGGATGTTTGTAAGGGTATGAAGTCTGAAACTGAAATGTTTGTCACTATAGTCTGACTTGAGCCCACAGTGATTTGTCAGAAAAAGCTGTTTATGAGATATTGACCAAAATATGAGGCAAAAATGTGGGCAACCTGCAAATATCTGTACAATTGAGAGGTCTGACACTGCCATATTTGAATAGTTAAGAGCCTAGACATAGCAACAGTGTTTGAGTTACAGGGATGCCCCATAGACTCCCTGTGAAATGTACAAACAGTAGGCAGAAAGGTGTTACAACACATGCAATGGTAACTATGAAGTACTGAAAGTATGCACCACTTGCATGGCAGAAATAGTGTAGTAATACATATGCTCATGCTATCCCACAGTCACAACTGCAGAATACCAGACAATTTAATGGGTGTACCCCACTGATATGTACCATTCCAAGAGGCAGATAAAAGATGCAGCTGAGAGTCTCTGGGGCCTGCTCAGCAGCATACCAAAATACCCTAATAGATGTCAAGGCCCACACCATGGCCAGACCACACTGCATGCTGTAACACCCTAGCAGATATAGCAAGCATTCCAAGGTGTGAATGTACATGGAAAGTAGTGAATGTAAAGAGCAAATATTGAAGCCATAGCAACAAAGTGCAAGAGCCACTGCTATATACCAGTTACACCACATGTCCCACAGAAAAGCACACACACCCACATTAACAGTAGTAGTAGTCTTAGGTGTCAGTGTACATACACATTTAGTACAGGAAACTGGAGAAATGAATGGAGAAATGTTAATCTACAACACAGCCAGAAATATGAGAGAGATACTAACCTTTACACTCACAGAACAGTGTCCACAGCATACCAGCACGGTCCCTGCCCTTAAACTCTGAAAGGGCTATGCCTGTCTCACATACCTTTTTATAGCACTGTCCTGGAATCACAGTGAGAACTGCAATCAGTACACAACTGGCTGCATGCAATTAGCAAATGCTGGCTAACAATTGGTGCAGAGGCCATCACATGGACATATGCAGATACCTACAAAAGCATGCTGTACTCCCAGTCCACACATCCAATACTTTCATTGCACCCTGTGGAGGTAGGGAGAGACAGAGAGAGAGAGAGAGAGAAAAAAACACACACAAAACCAGTCATCAAAACCCACTGAAAGCTGACAACTGCCAACTGGAGCAGCAGGACACCAAACCAAACGGCAACGCAAGCAGCTGTGACAAACACAGGTAATGTAAAGTAATACTTTAAAAGGCTACATACTGTGAACCCTCCATATGTGTCATTGGTCTGTATCCATATGTATATGAAGATGTGCATAGGGCAGGGGACATACAGCAACTATCAGTGAAGGCTATACATACATATGTATGTGAGGGCATCTATGTGCACATATCAATGTAGGTTGAATGTAGGTTGTAGTGCAATGTACAAAGTAGGTTTCACAGTTATGTATGTTTAGCAGTATATTAGTGTGTGTATATAGTTTTGTAAACAAACATGTTGATATACCTATCTATCATATGGATACGTATGTATGTCAATATATGTATGTATATATATATATATATATATATATATATATATATATATATATATAATATGCATATATGTATACATACATAGAGAGGGATGTAGGAATACATAGACAGATGTAGATAGATAGAATATGTAGAAACATATATATGTAATACACACATACAGATATAGATATATGTAGATACATATACATAGACAGACAGATCTGACTATCTACAGATATGACTGTATATGACGATCTCACACTCCCCTGTCCCACCCCCTCTGTCACTCTCACCCCCTCTCTGTCACACACCCCCTCTCCATATCTATAGCAATATATGTACATCGATATATATATATGTGTATATGCATACAGACATATATATATATATATATATATATATATATATATACACATATACATATATATATATATATATTATATATATATATATATATATATATATACATATATATATATATATATATATATATATATATAGAGAGAGAGAGAGAGAGAGATGTATATATATTCTGAGTGAGGCACATGTGTACAGATGTATTGCAACAGGTGCCTGGTGACAAAGGCATTGAGTGAACACCAGTGTCAAAACTGAAGTACCATACCCCATTTCAAATCACCTACACCAGTAACCACCAGATATGTGATTGGCTGCCCACAACTGCATGTGTCAGGGGTGAACAGGGTCATAAATGTGTACAATAGTCCCCCCAATGATAGTCACAGTGGCACACTATTCCTGGAATACCTGCACATGGTATGTGTCAGCAGACATGGTGTGTCAGCTATGGACATGTAGGTCAGTGTACCCCTCCACACCACACAATGGCTGCCACGGTATGTACCTCACATGACAGCTAGAGATATGGAGAAGGACACAATGACATGTACAACACTGTGACAATGCACTCAAACACATTACCAATGCACAGTGACTGACAACACCACAGAGTACACACATACTACCCACATAGAGGTTACCACTCCTGGATTTACATACTTAAGTCACACCCATGACAGATGTCCAACCACCATAGTAATACCTCACACCATCCACAACCTAAATGACTGCTGTGTGTTGTCCGTGACACTGCAGTAGAGAGCACATGGCGGAGATACCGGTTCCTACCCACAGATAAGACATACCCTGCAATAAACCACACAGCATTAAGAAGCAAGACTCCCCATGAGTACATGTCACACATACCCCTGCTGAATGTTAGTCAGATAGGTAATATGCCATATGAGTCACCCTGTATAACTGTTTGACAGGAGCAGGTACCATCACATCACATGTGTCACAATGGTCAGGGTAGCAGAACAGTATGCTGCTGTAGTCCCAGGGGCAATAGCATATTGTATTGTATTGTATTGTAATGTATTGTATCGTGTTGTATTGTATTGGTATGTAGAGGTGCCTCCTTCGTGGAGCGGAACCACTGCTGCTGTACTCCAGTGTACATGTACATATCCTGTAGTCAGGCTAGTGTTACATAGCACTTCTATATGTGTGTTTAGCTCCTCTTGGAGTTCATGTAGCATGCAACCGGGGATACCCTCAGGTCCCATTGATGCTGTGTTTTCTGCTTTTCTGAGGTCGGCTCTCACCTGGACATCTGTGATGACAGGGAGGTTACAGTCAGCTGGGATAAGTATGTCTTAGTTTGGGGGAGAGGAAGTGGGGAAACTTGCACTGAACCTGTCTGCCACAATGTTGCCAATATCTGTAGGTTCAGTGAATTATTTGTTGTTGTGTACTAACTATGAGCATATTGGAGGGTTTCTGACCAGGTTGCTAACATAACTGAAGAAGGCCTTGTGGTTATCTGTAGTGTCCCTGTTGATTTCCCTCTCAAAGTTGCCCATGGATGTTTGTATGAGAGAAAATAGCTCCTTACTAGTGCTGATCAGACATGCCTTCCCTTTATGGAATTATGCTCTGTCTTGCAGTAGCTTCCATCTTTTGTTATACAATCTGTCTATGGCTGGGGTCCACCAGACAGGATGCTTTCCCTTTGTGGAGAGTGTCTTGGTCTTATATGGGATTGCATGATCCATGCATTCTCAGAGATGTCCGTAGAAATCATTTGTGAAGGGGTCAGCATTGTGGGTTGTGTCTTCCACTGGCCCAGTGGGCTTAAAGGATACCATGTCAGTGTTACGAAGTTTGCATTTGAAATGTTATTCACTGTAGTTGTTTGTGCTGGTGGAGGAGGTGGGATATGTATATCCAGGGCAATTAGTTTGTGGTCAGCTCACAGTAGTTGATGATGTACCCCATACAGTACCTCGATACAAACCCCCAGAGTGAGGAGGTGCTTTGGACCTGAATCAGTGTTCTGACTGCTGGGGTTTGGTAGTATGTCGTATGGAGTGTGCCAGGTACTGTTGCACAGTTGTTGGCTGAGCACTGATACCTGGCCATTTACATGTGTATCCACCAATAGACAGATGCTATATATGTGAGATATGTTGTATCACAACAGTCAAGTAGCATGTGTAGTATGTGTGCCAAATTCTGCTGACATATTTTGCTGATATGTTATTTCCTTTTTCAGGACCATGGCTCACCAGCGCAATCCAGCGTACTCTGCAGCTGCGGATGAGGAAATACACCAGAGCCTGGTGCTGGATTATGCAATACTCTTTTCCCGCACCAGCCAGAATCAGCAGGAGAGGGCTGCACTGTGGCAAGACCTGGTCCGTCGGGTAAATGACATAGGCACGCATAATAGGACATATGAGCAGGTACGACATCACTGCAGTGATTTAATCAGAAATGTCCATCAGCGTGCGTCGGATATCCACAGGCAGCAGATTGCCACAGGTGGTGGGGTGGCTACACATCCCCCACTCACCAGACTGGAGGGACTACTCATAAGTGTTGTGGCTCCAGCCCACCAACAACAACAACAGCAGCAGACCTGCATTATGATGGAGGCTGGAGCCACATAGCAGCAAGACTACAAGCATGCAGGTAATATGCCATATGTATATTTGACTGTTGTGTACACTGGTAGTTAATGCATGTGTGAGGTGTGTCCTTGGTTTGTATCTGTCATCATATTATTTACTGTGAAAGTGTGATATTCTCAATATCAGCAGCTGACCTGTGAAAGGCAACTGTTGTACTACTGACCTGTATCATACTCAGCAACAATGGCAGAGTTGTGCCCACTGACATTAGTTTCCTCACTTCTGCAGGTCCCTCCGGTGTAACAGCAATGCAGCCTATCCATGCGGTGAGCGTGTATTAACAATACCTTTAATAGTCTTGATAGTAATAGTAACATTAGGCTCACTTAGTAGTGCTCTGTGTATGCATGCAGGTGTGTCTGTGTGTTGATATCTCGCATACTGAGTAGTGTGCAAGTGTGCAACTGTGTGCAACTGTGTGCATGTGTGCATGTGTGCATGTGTGCACCTGTGCATGTGTGCATGTGTGCATGTGTGCACCTGTGCATGTGTGCATGTGTGCATGTGTGCACCTGTGCGTGTGCATGTGTGCATGTGTGCACCTGTGCATGTGTGCATGTGTGCATGTGTGCACCTGTGCATGTGTGCATGTGTGCACCTGTGCATGTGCATGTGTGCACCTGTGCATGTGTGCATGTGCACCTGTGCATGTGTGCATGTGTGCATGCATGCATGTGTGCACCTGTGCATGTGTGCATGTGTGCATGTGTGCATCACTGGTAATATTGTGTAGACATTGTAAGCTGTGTTTCCTGTTTCCCTCCCACAGGTTCTGGTGCTGCTCTGGTGTCATGCAGCAGGGAACCTGAATCAGGTGCCACGGGTACTGATAATGATGACATCTGTGTAATGGCACAGGAAGGTATGCCAGGGTCCGTCATTGGTCAGCCATTTGACAGTACACAGCTGTCAACCCCATCAATGTGCACAGTCATCCTGCCAATACACCCTTTGTCACCAATGTCCCTAGGTGATGGACAGGATACAGTGGGCATTGACCAGGGTAATGTGGTATCTGTGGCACATGCTTCCCCACACAGCAGCTATGGGCATGGCCCTGAGATGGTACCACACAGACAGATGTCCAGGGGTTCTCGTGGGAGCATCCATGGGCGTACTGCCCCTGTCAGATGTGCCCACAGAGTTCTTACAACCTCATCTATGTTTCGGGCTGTCATGCAGGCACAGTCACGTATGGAACGGTACAGCAGACAGGGTCTGAGGGAGCTGACAGCATGTCGCACAGCCATGACTGACAGTATGCGTGACATTGCGGCTGCTATCCGTAATTTCACCGATGTCATAGACAGACGTTGTGGGGACATATTAGATCGGTTCCAGAACTACATGTCCATGAGCCAGGGCAATGGTGGATGGATGAGGCATCGACGTGGGCATATGCCAGCAACAGCAGTAGCTGGCAGTCATCGCAGACAACAACAGGGCTGCGCTGCCCCCATAGTGCCAGCAGCAGCCCCAGAAATGCTGGGTCTGTGCTGTCATCAGACCGCCCCAGGAGACCATGTGCACGTGGCTCTGAACAGGCCCGACAGGGATCTGTGTCCAGTCAATGAACACCTGCTTCTGATGACAGTACCCAGTCTGGATTAGTACCGGATACGGTCCGTAGCACCCCTGCAAGGCACAGGTACCGTGTCCGTGGCCAGGGACACTGATCTGTATGACCTGGCAGGTACAGTCTGTGGCTGTCCACAAACACCAGTATATGGCAGCCATGAGGTGGAACTGTGTGCATCCATACACACATGCGAATTGACAACACCTAGGGCTACCGCATACATGCACACACACTGCATCAACATTGCCCCACCTTGTACTGCTGTCCCTCACCAACACACATACACATACATGTCAATTGGTGGTATCAGTGGCAGACTCAGGCATACCAAGTTCACTCCCTGTGCATATGATGAAACACTGCCACCTCCTGCAATCTGTAACATCAGTGCAGGTACAGGTTAACATGTTGCTGATGCACAGGGTGACTACATAGACGTGTAGTAATAGTATCATGTTGTTAACAGTACTGTGTGCTGATATAATTGTGGGTATATCCCACCATGCCTGATGCAGTAAGGGTATGATTGTCTTGTACTGTTGTCTACACCCATGGTAAGTACCATAGTGTATCATCTGCACATGTTGGCATACTGGTGGTAAGGATGTCAACAGAAGGCTACATACATAGGTAGCCCAGGGGATAAGGTAATGAAAGTATTGATATGCAATGATGGACATGTAAACTGCAAGTGGCATGTTGTCCACACTGGACTCTGCAATACGGATGTTTGAGGATGTTGATATGTGTGCAGTACTACACGACTGGTACAGGACACACAGGAGCACCCTAGCACTGCAAGCTCACATCTCATACCATGCTAGACAGCCCCAACACACAAAACTAACTTTCACAGGAGGGAGAGTCCCCATAAATGTCAGGGATACTGTGGTGGCAGGACAGGTAGCATACATCCTACTAAGTATGGAACCACTGAGTGAAGGCTCAGTGTCTGTTATTTGACATGTGTATTACTGCAGGTATGAGCACCTGGGTTTCCATCCGGTTATTGTACATCCTGACGGTACATGGTCTGTACACTTGTGTGCGCTGAGACTGGACCCTGGCCATCTGACCTGTGTATTTCCATGTACATGTGTATAGTTCCTGCATATTTGCACTGTGACCTACTGGAAGTGGTACAGCTTGTTTGTTGTACAATGGACTATATGCAGCCCTGCTTACTGTAGCTTTGTTTGCATGCATGTTTGCTTGCAGTTACCTGGAACACTGATCCCACCTGCAATGCAGATTTACAGAGCTTCTGTGGACTCCTAGTGACATCTGCATAGCTTACTATATGTATGTCCATGTCTCACTTGACAGAACGTCACTGTTTGTCCTGTTCGCATGTACGTTGCCTGTGACACATTGCATATGACTTTCCTGGTATTTGACCACATATGCAGTCATATATGCCAGTGCTAACTAATCACAGGCACTACACCCTCACATACTCACCTTCTGTACCTTGTTTCCCATTGGCCCTATGTGCTGTTAATCACCATGGCAATCACAATACTATGGTAGCATGTGCAAAGGTCACTTGTCAGTCACCTCTATGGTACAGTTGTGGAATATGTGAGTCATGTGGCAATGTCACAGCTGCCACATGTACACAGTCAACCCTCTCCCCTACACATGGATGTACAACACATGTATGAGATGCAACCACATAGCCAAACTGGGAACTAAGCACTCTGAACCCAGTACTGGCATAACCTGTCAGGAGGCATGAAATACTACAGTGACTACAATACCAGTCTGATGTAGACCTACGCTGACAGCAATCCAAACACATGAACACACTGGGACATTCATGGAACCTCAGAATAGCATCCTGCCTGAGCAGCAGACACCTCTGCAGCTGGCACACAGGCATACGTTAAGCCAGAACACAGCACGTGCAACACATAGCACACAAATCCTGTGTGCCAAACAGTTACAGCCTGTACGGCTAGACAACACACCTGCTACAGTTGTATTAGGTACCTTTATTGTCCGGTACAGTGAGGTCCTGCTCACCAGGCTGGACAAGGTGAAGGTCACAGTGATATGCCCGTGGGGCACTATGGTCCACCACATAACACAAGCATACAGGTCAGTCAGAGGCATGGACACATATGACTCAGTCATTGTCCATGCCACTATGGCTGACCTGTGATGTACCTCCCTGGACTACATGATAGGGAACATAGAAGGGCTCTCTGAGCATGTGGCACAGGCTGGTATGACCCTGACCTTGGTTGGCATCATACCCTCACCAAGAATGCTGAAGTATTACTGAATGCTGATGAATTACTGTAGCTACAACACCCTAGCTGAAAGGTTCCTAGCATGTAGTCACTGCATTGCTATGGAACAACTTGTTACCACTCCCACAACAGGTGAAAACATGCAGCACCTGTTCATCAACAACATGTAGACTATATGCCCCAGACCAGATGTGTATCCCTAGCTGCTAGGATGATACCATATACAACTCACACTGTATATACACATACCACATGCAGCACCCGCACAGAAGACCACAGTCATAATGTTATCCAGTGCAAATACCATGTATTCACATGTGGCAGGTGTCAGACATGGGAACTATTGAAGGTCACAGGTACATATGTGTATTTGGCACACACAGACATCATCTGTGTCCATTGCCATTACTGGTTTAATCGATGTCATGCATTATTGTGAACAACAACCCACACACATGGGCATTCTGTGTGACAAAAACACATGTGGCATGTGTGGAATTCAAAGTCATAACTAACTGTGCTATGACAGTAGTGAGAGATGCAGTAGCAGAGCATGCTATTTGCATTACTGGGAGATTTGCCCTCTTCTGCTGTACTTGTAGGGTGCTGACTTCATCTCTGTGTAGAGATTGGAATATGCAGCAGCTGGTGTGTTGTACTGATTGCCAAAAGGATCAGTTTTCTCACATGTGTAATTGCTCACACCCTACTTCCATCCCCCCTCACACACACACAAACACACTTGCCGGATTCAAACCCCTATCTAGCTATGTTATGATACTCAAGATGGACGCATTAGCGGAGCACACTATTTGCATTACTGGGTGGTCTCTCTTCTCCTGCTGTACTTATAGGGTGCTGACATCATCAGTGTTTAGAAAGAGGAATGTGCATCCTGTAGTGTGTTCTCCTAGTTGCCAAAAGGGACATTTCTTTCACACAGAATTGCACACACACTAACCCCCCCCCTCCAAACACACACACTGAGCATTTGCAGGATTCAAACCCCTACATAACTATGTTATGACACTCAAGATGGACGCATTAGCGGAGCACACTATTCACATTACTGGGAGGTTTCTCTTCTCCTGCTGTACTTATAGGGTGCTGACATCATCAGTGTTTAGAAAGGGGAATGTGCATCCTGTAGTGTGTTCTCCTAGTTGCCAAAAGGGACGTTTCTCTCACACAGAGCTGCACACACACCAACCCCGCTCACACTGAGCATTTGGAGGATTCAAACTCCTACCTAACTATATTATGACACTTGAAGGAGACACATTAGCAGAGCGCACTACCCAAATTATTGGGCATTTGCTCTGCACCTGCAGTATTTATAGGGTGCTGACATCATTATTTATACAGAGGTATGTACATCTATTACTACCTGTCAGGTGGGGGATAGCATATATATGCATTTGCAGCCACCTACTTCAGGGTCAGATATGCACATCAGCACTGGCAGGTTATGTTTTATACCAAGCTTCGTGACCACAGGACCTGTAACACACAACACAACCAGTTCAGACCACCCATCCCACATCCGGGACACACACTTTGCTTCCCTGGGAACAGTGCCAAGATATAAAGGTGTTCACATACGCCATTCCAGTTGTTAATGTCAGGTACAGGTATATTGTGTATGGGAACTACTCAGGCCTCTACAATATTACCCTACAGCCACTACAATTTTTGAGTCCATGTGCTATGGCAGGACCACTCACCACAGCCACAAGGGGGAATACATATTGCACCTGACCATCTGCAACATGGGTACTCACTGTTCCACACCAGAGGTAGACCACCATTGTTGATATCAGACCATACCCACCTTTCCCTGGACATCCTTATCCTATCCCCACCCCCAGGCAAGGTTGTCACTGCAAACAAAGTGTATTTATCAAAAGCAGACTTTGCACTTGTAAAGACTGGGGTGGAAGACTTCAAAGGACCCATGCTGGGGGAGTATACAGGCCACTCTGCATAATCCTTGACAATTGCATTCTATGAGCATGTGGAAGGTTTGCATTGATTATGCTATCCCAAATATACCCATGACTCCTCCACAACAGGACACCCTGTCAGGTGTACACCAGCCATATATGAGCTGTCCAACAGATGGAGTGAGCTAATACATTGCAGAGCAGTAGCCCACAGAGGGAGGACATCTCTGAACAGTACTGGCATGACACTTCAATCCCTCTTAATCATCACAACAACGTGTTGACAGTGAAATTGTCCAGACACTGCAGATAAGGCTCCCCTCAGTCTGTTATTGACGCCCACTTACTGTTAGAGGTCCTCACCAACCCTCTTCCAGCACACACCAACAACATGGATGTGGCATAGCAAATTCAACCCCTGGGATCTCCACTGTGTCCCTGCTTGACGGAGGCACAGCACACTAGCCTCAAACGGTGCCTTATGTGACCTACTTTACAGTGGCACAGTAGCTTACTGTACTGGGGATGCAGACGCCAAGCACACTCTGGCTAAGCTTTCATTCCCTAGGAAAAACAGCCTAGTATTGACCTCTACACCCATATGTTTAATTGTCAGATGCAAAATATTTGTTGCTGATAGGCTGTTTGCAGGTCTTTATTGCCATAGCATTCCCTGTTTCTATGAACAACTTGTGTATCTGTGGAAGATGTTTGAATAGGAGGGGGATCCACTATATCACTTATGTCTCTGTAGTCATTTAACTGTGTGCACTGGGCAGATTGCTGTAATGTGGTTGGTTCCTGGAATGACACATACAAATACCAGATATGTGTGGCCAACTGATAAACTGAGATATGGCCTAAGTGTGTGAGCATGCCCAGTTCAGCCTTTCCATGGCATGTTGTCTGACATATGTCTCATTTATCAAAGTGTGCGAGCATGCCCAGTGTGAGCTTTCTATATGTTGAACTCTGCAGTCCACCACATATGTGGATGAGTGTGAACTTCAACAATATCTCACGTTTATGGTTGTGTGTTGGGTGTCATGTTGTGTACTTACTGGCCAACTGCTTCATGTCTGAACACAACAGGGATTATACTGTGCCTGCAGGGTTTGCATGGGATACTTTGCATACAGTTGTCAACATCCTTTCATACTGACCTAACACTGTAGTGCCATATAGTGTACTGGTTCAGTACTTTCACTGTGGTGGACAGTATCCTGGGCTTTAGTCCTATCACTGCTTTAAATTTTCATAGTGATCACAACAGACTGTTTAGGGGCCAGTTGTGCACATATGACCATGTTGCATTATGTTCAGATATGGACTACTTAAACCAGGCTTGTCCAACATTGGTAGTGTATTCCACAACATAGGTGGACATTGGCAAACACTAACGATGTGCCCTAGGCCATTTCTAATGCTAGTCAGAGAGTGTGTTTGTCCTTCGACACACATTGTAACTGGAGTTTTCCATGACATATGTCATAGTTAGTATACTGTGCCTCCATCTACTTGTGACATAACAGTGATACCCAGGGTAAACCTACCATTTCCCATCCACTCATCAAGATTCCTCTTGAGGAGAGTCGATGGGTGACTCTCTGGCTAACCTGTACTGGGAGTTTACTCAAGAGTGGGGGTGGCTTCTGTGTTATGGATCATTCAGTACAGCTTGTCCTATGTATGTCAGTGCTGGAGTTCAGGTCTCTCATGTGCATAGCTCACTGCCATTCAGATTGTACAAGGTGCAGCATGTTCATTGATTCCAGCCTGGACATGGCTTTATGCATCAGGCACAGCTTGCCTCTAGGCGGGCAGTATGGCTGTGTGTGGAGCTGCAGTTTGTTTAATCAGGCAACACATGGCATCTGTTCAAGCTCTTTGATACTCCTGGTGAGGTACTTTTGGGGTCTTTCCAGTTGATGGAGGTGTCTGCTGAGGTACATCCCACAGGGGCCATTGCAGTCAATTGTGATGCTGATGAAGGATGACTGCAGAGCCACAATGACCTCCCCTGATCTAGATCTGACTACCTTCATGATTAGGTGGGTATATGGTATGTTTCTGTAGCCACTACAGCCACATGCTTGTCCAATGCAAGATATCTATCAACTTGTGTCACCAGGTCTCTTATTACATCTTAAGTACTTAATGGGTTAACACCTATGTGGTAATTGGTGGGCACTTACTGTATATCCACAGGGGTTGACTATACACTTTTCTGCAATTAGCTTGCTGACATGGCTATGGCACCAGTTGTCTGTTTCTATGTGGCCCTTTTGTGGGATGCTTGTGTCAGCTGGAGGGTCAGATATGGTGGCCAGTTTGTAGTCCTCTGCAAACTTGTTGAGACACAGTCCTTCCATGTTGGCCTGTACCTATGGGACATATATACCAAACAAGGGAGGTCCCAGGACCAAGCCTTGTGGGATGCCAGTTGTATCTGGTTTGTAGTCTGACATGGCTGCAGCATTTCTGACCATGTGAGTTCTGTCCTTGGTCTGGTTGGCAACCCCTCTACTGACATAGGGATTTATATTTAAGCTGGTGAGCTTATCCATAATGAACACGTGGGGTATTGTATGGAAGCCTTTTGCAAGGTCCAGCTAGGCTGTGTGGACCACATTCCCCTCATCAATGACCTTAATGACTGTTTCAAATGAGTCAAACATGTTTAAGGGGCAGGATCTGCACTTAAGAAAGCCACACTGGGTAGGGTCCAGTGTCAGCAGGTCCCCAATATCTTTATGTCCAAGGTACATGCTGATCCTTTCCATAGCTTTGCGGACCAAGCTTGTCAGCATTCTGGGGTGGTAGTTTGCAGTATCCATTCAGGCAACACCTTTGTGGAGAAGGACCACTGTTGTTGTACACTGCTCTTTGTGTACATATCCTGTGGTAAGGCTGACATTGAGCAGTAGTGTTATTTGGCATTCCATTCTTCTTGGAGTCCATGTTGGACTCAGCCCAGGACACCATCTCATACCATTGATGCTGTGTGTTTTGCTTTGTAGATGCTGGCTGTTACCTCAGCATCTGCAATGTCAGGGGGCCAGCACTCTGCTGGGATAGATATATTGCATATTTGGGGGGGGGGGGTTGCACTGCACCTGTCAGGTTGGATGTTGGCAATATGTGTGTGTGTTTGGTATGTTGTTTGTAATATTTGAGTGATTCAGAGCATATCTGTGAATTCCTAACAAGGTTCCTACCATCAGTTAAGAAAGCCTTGTGATTATCCTTAGTGTCCTGTACAATTTGTATCTTCATAGGTTCATAGGTTCATACTAGGCTATCCGTCCTAGGGCATTTCTAAGCCTAGCCAGAGTGTGTGTGGCTTTCGCCACCCCTTGCTATGTGAATATTATGGCCATTTATGATTTACTTTACTGTGCCTCTGTCTGGATGTGACACAGTGAAGAACCCCAGTGTACATCTACGATCATCCATCCACTTGGCAAGATTCCTGTTGAAGAGAGTCAGTGAGGGGCTCTGCCTAACATGGAGTGGGATTCCGTTCCAGGGTGTAGGGAGCCTCTGGGTTATGTATCTGTCCCTCCAGCACATCCTATTTCATTATGTGTTGAGGTTGACATCTCTCACTCTCACAGCTCCGATGGAATTGGATTTTCTGGGATGGAGCATGTCCATTACTCCTGTGTTGGACATGGCCTTGTAAAACAGGCATGCAATGCCTCTGCATAGGCAGTATGTGACTGCATACAGCTGGGGTGTCTACAGCCAGGCAGCATATGACAAATATTTGAGACCCTTTATCCACTTGGTGAGGTACCTTTGAGGTCTTAATATATTAATATATTTTAAAAGAAATATATTGGGAAAACCGTAAGAAGGCTGAGAGACCATATATATGAGCACATATATGCGATTAAGAACTTAAAACTGGAAAACGCTCCAGCTAAACACATTGCTACTAACTCTAACCATAGCTTTAAATTTACTGCAATAGATCATACCTTGATAAACCAGAGGGGTGGCCTGAGACCTTTACAGCTAGAGGAAGCTGAATTATTATGGCAGGTAAGTTTGCATGCTTACTGCCATCCTGATATTAATGATGCTTGCTCAATTTCTAGTCTTTTAAAGTTGAAAAGTCTCCAGAGATGAATAGTGTTAGGTTGTTATTACAATAATTTTTAACATTTGTTTTTGTACTAATGTTAATATATAAAACAACTATGTGTACTACGTGTACCATTTACATATTGTTTATATTGTTTTTATTGTCCTTTAAACATCATTAATTGATTAATGGGTTGAAGCAGGTTCTGAGTTTCAGATGACTACATAAATGTAAATGGTTGTTGGTATTATGTGATTACTCTGAAGAAGTCAGGCATTTGGGCTTGACGAAAAGCGCTTAAGTTATTTTACTAAGTAAAGTTCTTATTTATTATTTACTATTTGCTGTGTCGCTGTTTTACGGTTTTGTTTGTTTATTAGTTTACTTTGCCGTTTTGTTTTTCTTAACTGCTGCAGATGTCAGGTAAGGTACATCCCAAATGAGGCATTGTACTAGATTATGGGTCTGATAAGTGAACAGTATAGGGGCACAATGACCTCTGTTGACGTAGATGTGAATCCTTTCATGATACAGTGTCCAATATAGACAGTCTTCCTAGCCACGTTGACAATGTGAGTGTCACATGACAGGTTACTGTCCACTTGTGTCCCTAGGTCCCTGATTACTCCTTCCATACATAATGGATTACCACCTATGTGGTAATTTGTGAGTACCTTGTTTGGTATTTGGTGAGACATTCATACTGTCCAGTGTCTTCAGGACAGCTGAGTGGGGTTCCTGTGTGTGAGAGTGTAGTCTGTAGCATGCTACAGACTGTACAGCAGTTTTGCCTATGGTTAGTTGCACATGGGTGGTCTCCGATGCTTCGTGCAATGTCAGTTACCTGGACGTGTGGGTGTCTGTGCTGAATATGGATACTCCCCCTGCTTTTATGTTTTGGTCCAGGTTGTGGGGCCATAACGCATGATATGAAGTATAACCTGGTAGTGCTGGTGTGCTGTCAGGAGCCTTGCTGCAGGTTTCTGTCACTGCATGGACATCGATGTTCTCCATACTGGGGAGGGCCTCGGGAGCATGCATGTTGAGGTTTGCATGTCTGGCATTGGGCAGCATTACCCTTATGTTTCTTTCCACTTATGTTTTCTAGGGAGGTGGGTTAGTCTTTTCAGCCTTGCCTACGAAAGGCTCTATGGAGGTGGCAAGAGCCTTATCCAATATCCAGACACCCAGGGGTAACAGGTGCAAGCCATCCCTGGCACAGCAGTGTGGCTTGTCAAACATGACATCCCAAGCAGACAGACATTGGATCCCCTTGGAATGACACCAGTAATTGTGCCACTTGTTAAAGCTGATCATTCTGTGTTTGGACTGTAGCATCATTCTTGGTGAGGGTAGGATGCTGCACACGGTCAGTGTCATACCAGCATCCAGAATGCTTACCCCTCTTGTGGGAGTGGTACGTTGTTCCTGGGCATTTTGGTTTATGGATTCTAGGCACTTTTGTCCTACAGTGTTGGAGCTAGAATAATGCTCCCAATCTATGTTTGGGTATTTTCAGTCACCCAATATAATGTGGTTTGGAGGGCTTGATATATTCATGTATTCCAACATAGGCCAGGTGCAGTTCCTGGTGTTAGGATGGTAGTCTGTAGCAGGCTATAAACTGGGAGGCAGTTTTAGCCACTGTTACTTGACCATGGCTAGTCCATGCTGCTTCTTGTTGTAGTACCAACATGGGGGTGTGGTTATCCCTGACAATTATTGCTAGTCACCCTCCTTTTGTAGCTTGTTCCATGTTTTGAGGCTGTACAGCACAGTATGAGGTGTAACCTGGTAGTGTTAGGGTGCTGTTGTGAGCCTTGACCCGGTTTTCTGTTACAGGACAGATATCAACATTCTCCATACTGGGGGAGTTTAGACTGCATGCATCTTGCTGTTTAGACTTCTGGCATTGGGTAGCATTACATCTAGGTTGTTATCCCTTGTGATACCTATGGAGATGGGTTTGTGTTTTGAGCCTTACCTATTCAAGGCACACTGTGGGTAACAACAGCCTTTGCCAGTATCCATATGGCCAGGACTGATAGGTGCACGCCACCCCTAGCAGGTGGAGCATCATGTCATGCTCAGCATGTCATCCCAGGCTGGCACACATTGGCTCCCCTTTGACTAACAGCAATACTTCAGCCAATTATTGCAATTGATCATCTCATCGTCATATTGTGGCATCATGCTTGGTGTGGGTAGGATGTTAGTCAGGGTCATCAAGTTTGCATATACTACATGGTGTTACATTGCTTAACACATGGCATTCATGCCTCAGGTGGTGCTGCAGAGCTGCCTCTGTCGGATGCACATACTACACTCCCTGTACATGTTTAAGAGCAGGTTATGTCATGTTACGCATCCCTGTTACTATATGAGTGAGTCAGAGAGGGGTATCATTCCCAGGGTTCCTACTGAGCCAGTGTATGTGCTATGCGTTGCCTCTTTGCCAAGGCCAGGGCATACTGGGCTTACCTCCTTCTGCCTACTGGGGCAGGCTGAGGTTGTTCCTCCTCCGAGTCATGCTCTGCCTGTGATGGCCTTGGCAATGGTGGGGGGCTGTTTGGGCTGGCCCTATGCTGGTCCTGCTGCAGCTGTTTTCGCAAGATCATAATATGTAGCATAGCACATACCATGACAATTTGGGTACATGTAGTTGGTGAGTACTGCAAGGCTCCACCAGATGTGTCCAGACACCGGAACCATGACTTGAGCAGCCCAAACACACGCTCTATTACATTACGTGTTTGTGCGTGTGCCTCATTATGGCATTCCTGTTCAGGTGTGTGTGCATTTCTGATGGGTGTCATGAGCCACGGCTCCAGTGCATGACCTGCATCCCCCACTAGGTGTCAATGTGGGATTTCCCCATTGGCAAATGTCTGGTACAGCTGCATCAAATGCCAGATATGGGAATCATGGTAGCTCCCAGGGCAGCCAGCACACACATTCATTATTATGCCCTGGGCATCACACATGACCTGGCAGTTGATGGAGGGGAAGCCCTAGCGGTTAATGTAGGCCCTACCCCACTCACCGGCTGGTGCTTTGATGCGTATGTGCGTGCAGTCTATTGCATCCACTACCTCAGGGTATTCTGCTATTTGCTGGAAGAGACACATATTGCTGGCCAATACCTCTCGGGCATTGGGGAAATATACATGATCACCGACATGTACTGACATGGCATCCAGGAACTGGTGCAGTACCCTGGAGGCTGATGCCTGTGATATCCCCATCATATCACCAGTTGATCTCTGGAAGGTACCTGTTGCTAGTATTCTTAGGTCAACACATACCTTGGTTTCCACTGGGATGGGTTCCCCTCTGTTGGTTCTGTGTGTGAGGCGTGGCCTGCACAGCTCGACAATTTGCTGCAGGAGGTCTCTGTCCACTCTATAGCGCTCCACTATCTCCCGCTCATGTAACCTGTGGTAGGTGACCCTGGGCCTGTAAACTCTTCTCCATCTCCTCACTGTGGGTTGTCTGGCACCATTTGCATTGTCACCACCCCCAGCAAGTAGCCTATGTCTCCTTATGACAGCTATGGCAGCCCCTAGCATTTCTGCTCTGAGTTCAGCTTTTTCAGTTTTTACTTCTAATAGCTTACTCCTGTCTTGCAGTGTCTCTTGAGAGAAACATCCTGCACTGCTGTTTGCAGAGTTTTAAGTGCTTGTCTAGGCTACTATTCTGCCTGTGTAATTGCCTGCTTCTAATTGTTTTCACCTGCTAGCTCCAGCAGTATTCCCTGCTAGCTTCCTACTAATTCTGTTGCTTCCTGTTTCCTTTCTGTTTCCTCAGGGGGGAGCAATGCGCATACCAGCAGAAACACGCTCACAGTGGCTTACACACGTGCACACATGCTTACACAGTTTAGAATCTTGTTATTCAGGTTAAAACGCGCGCACACCAGCGCAAACAGTCTTACACGTCTGCCAACAGGCTCCCACATGCTCAGTCTGCCTTACACACATGCACACTGCCCTACTCGCTCCTCGTGGCGCGCACACATGTGCATGCACGCCCAGCAAGAAACTTTGGTGTAAGCAACAGTGTACACCTTCTATTTCTTGACTTTCCCATGCTTATCTTCTGGCACTCCTCTTTCCATGATATGTGTCTGACATCTGTCATGTAACACTGACCTCCAATGAACTGCATTTCTTTCTGCCATTCCCCCCTGTGATGTCACCTATCTACTACTCTATTCCTCCCCCTTATGTATCTCTTACACTGCTCAGAATGTGCTCATTTGCTATGTGACAGTGGAATTCAGTATCCTAACACTCATTTACATCAGATTGCCTACTAATGCTTAGTTACATGTCTTAGACTCAGCTTCCCCCCTTAGCAACCACTAAACGGTGGCAATGTTGTTTGTGGTCTGCTGGTCCCTGCATTGTAAATCCATGTATTGCATAACACCCACATTTGTGGGTTTATAACCTTCATTTGTATGTTTTATATAGCGTAGCCCATTTGCGCGGGGCTGCGCTGCGTTTAAAAAAATATATTTATTTCTCATATTTGCATCGGGGTACCTTGCCAATGGCCACATATTTGGCCATTGGCATGCTGCCTGACACATATGCACCCTTTATTTGGAGCTGACATGGCTCCATTGTGTTTTTTTCAGAAACGTACTCAGTTGTCAACTGAGTACATTTCTGCAGCTAAAACGGCTCTTACACGGGTTGCTTTGGGCTTCCTGGATCGCTAATCTACCTCATTTGCATGCCTTTTGGCTGCAAGTGAGGTGATTAGCATATCCACGCCCACTCCGTGTAAGAGACATTTTAGCTGGTCTCTTACACGGAATTTCGGGCTGTTCCTGGATCGCGAGGGCTGCATGGAGTCTTACACTACTCTTAGACTCCGTGCAAGCCTTCGTGAATCCTGCCCATTATATTTCATGTAGAAAGGGTGCTGGCTAGTAAATTCCAAGAAATTATTATGGTAAATGTTAGAAGCCAGAAACTTCTTATTGAAATTAACCAAGATGGAAGTGTCCAAAAAAGACACTTTGCTTCTACATCCTGATTTTACAAAAGACAGGAAAGAAATACTGTTTTCCATGGCTTGTATAAACAAGTCCAACTGCGTAACTGTGCCAGTCCGTGCAAAAAAGATATCATCAATATATCTATGATATAGTCTTGTGAAATTATATCCAGGGAGGTGCATCAATGTTTCTCATTCCCAAGTGACTAACATCAAGTTAGCATAAACAGGGGCCATCTGCTGGAAAATCTGTCCATTGAAAATGGAAAAATTTGTTCTGTAAAACTGTCTATCAAAGCAGTCATTCATATTTTTATAAGAAGGGAATTTAGCATATTTAGACATGTAAAGTTTAATGCATTCCTTTCCCTGTTCATGAGGCATATTAGTATACAGAGAGACAATGTCCAGTGTAAGAAAAATACATCTTGAAAAATCTAACTGTGCTAGAAATAACTAATTTAGAACCCCCATGAGTCCCTAATGTAAAATAGAGTCTCTTATACAATCAGGTTAAGTATAAAATATAAATATTCTGAAATCTTATTAGAAATAATAAGTCTGAATGGAGGGTTGTCTGGATTCTTATGGATTTTAGGAATCCCAAAACATTTTCCTAAACTAGGGTTAGACACAAGCATAAAGTATAACTCTTCAAGTGTAATATATTCATCTCTTTCTAAAGCATGCAAAAGTGTCTATTTTATCAAATTCCTGTCTAACAAAATCTACTGTAACACTTTTGTAATAGTTGTTATTCATCAATTCAGACTCAATAGCTTTCACATAGTCAGTTTGTTCTATAATAACCAGTCCTGTCCCTTTGTCTGCTTTCATGATCCTTAAAGATTTATCCATGGTAAGGGCATTCAGAGATGAAATTTCCCCTAGAGTCAAATTAAACCATTTCACAGTAGATGTATTACTAGCCAGCTGTCTAATCTCAAATTTACAGACCTGTAAGAAAGTGCTAAGAGAATTATTCAACCCCGGGTTAAACACACTATTTCTTTTCAAGGACAGGTTACTAACAGTGGTATAATCTGTCAACTGAGTATCCATAAAAGCCTGCACACCATCATTAGAACCATCTAAAGAATCAGTATTATCAATGTTATCATGGTCAGAGAAAAAACATTTTAAATTTAACTTCCTAACATACAAGCGCAGGTCTATCAAAACATCAGCTAAATGCACTTGTTGTGCTGGAATATACTTGAAACCTTTATTTAGTAGAGACAGGTGATCTGATGACAACACTCTATTTGAAAGATTAAAAACAGAACATTTTAACACATTTAGGTTATTGTTAGCACAAGAGGCATCAGGAACAGTGGCACCACAGTTAGTAATTCTGAGCACGGCTTCGGGTTGTCATCGGATGGCCCAGATTCTGAAATTGCCATGAGCCTCTGCCCCTGCCTCTGCCTCAACCTCTCCCCCTCACTCCTGAATCCATTCTCAGTGTTTGGGCTGAGGGTTCTGTCTGCATCCTGGCTGGAGATAAAAAAGGTTGAGGCAATACCTTAAAATTGTGAATGACCTGTGAGGTGTTGTCACTAAATAATCGGCATGGTTGGGAGGTGCAGAGGCAAGAGGTTCCCTGTAATCATCAGGTGCATTAGAAGGGAAGTGTGAAGGGAAATGTCTGTATCCATTACGCTGCTGAAAATAATTTGGTTGCCTTTGAAAATAATTCTGTTGCCTTTAAAATAGAGATACTTTACTGCATGCTTTATAAAGAGATGAATATATTACATTTGAAGAGTTATATTTTATGCTTGTGTCTAACCGTAGTTTAGGAAAATGTTTTAGGATTCCTAAAATAAAATATAGTTCTACTGTGAAATGGTTTCATTTGACTCCAGGGGAATTTTCAGTTCTGAATGCCCTTACCATGGATAAATCTTTAAGGATCATGAAAGCAGACAAAGGGACAGGGCTGGTTATTATGGAACAAACTGACTATGTGAAAGCTATTGAGTCTGAATTGATGAATAGCAATTATTACAATAGTGTTACAGTAGATTTCTTTAGACAGGAATTTCATAAAATAGACACTATTGCATGTTTAAAGAACACGATCTTTAAGGAGCTCTTTTGAGAACAAAGACTCAGTTTTTAATAGAAAATGTTCGTGATGTTTCTGACCCACCTGGGATGTTCAAATGCAACAAATGTATCTGTTGTCAATATATCTGTACAGGACCTTCCTTTACATTAGTAAATGCAGGCAATATCCCAACCCCCATTAACCCATCCATCATACCTTAATGCAATATCAGCTCCATAC
Organism: Protopterus annectens; assembly: GCF_019279795.1. Classification (NCBI taxonomy): domain Eukaryota; kingdom Metazoa; phylum Chordata; order Ceratodontiformes; family Protopteridae; genus Protopterus; species Protopterus annectens. Next base: position 591,121,963 of record NC_056729.1, on the reverse strand, counting down.
CATCTTTTAACTTCCAACCTGTAGCAACCTCTCAAATACAAACATTACTTGGCAAATTGAAACCAGGCTTCTTATCCGCTGATAATCTCTCCCCAGAATACCTCAGAATTAATTAGTGCTAAGGCAATATGTTTCCCAGTAAGTATCCTTATAAACCGATTACTTGCAGAACACACAGTCCCCCAGCTCTAGAAAAAATCAATAATCACCCCACTTCATAAAGGGTGAAACCCTCATGACCTGTCTAATTTTAGACCCATTTCCATACTGTCCCCTCTATCTAAAATAATGGAAAATTCATCCACAAACAACTGGTTGAATATCTAACCAGCAACAACCTACTATCCCCTTCACAACATGGTTTTCGACCGTCCCACAGTACCATTACTGCCCTAGTCTCCTTCACAAATTACATCTATAATGCCCTAGATAGTAACCTACTCACATCAGTCCTGTTATTGGATCTCTCAAAAGCATTCAACACAGTCTCCCACATCAAACTTATCCAGCAACTCCACTCACTAGGATGCTCTGATGCCACCCTAACCTGATTCACTAGTTACTTGGAAAACCAACAGCAATCTGTAAATTGGCTGAATAACCTCTGTAGCTTTCTCCCAAATAATATAGGAGTGCACCAGGGGTCAGTTTTGGGACACCTACTATTCAACATGTTTATAAATGACCTAAATAAGGTTACCACTGACTGTACTACCATACAATATACAGACAATTAAACCATAATCTGTACCTACAATAACTTTTCTGACCTCCAAAAGTTTACACAAAAGGCCTTTACATCCATAGAACTCTGGCTAAACCAATCCCAGCTATTACTTAACCCTAATAAATCTAAACTACTCATCTTTGCATCTAAACCTGTTCCCACAGACTTTACTATATTCTCCATAAACAAAACCCCAATAGAGTTAGTAAATTGGGCCAAACTGCTAGAATTACTGTTGACAGCAAACTTAGCTTTGACTTGCTTATTAATAATACAATAAAAAAGACTCACTTCAAATTAGGCAAACTTTACAGAAACAAACAATACTTAGACAAATCCATCTGAATAAAACTTTCAAAAAGTCTTCTCCTTCCAAGCTTACTATATGGGTCTCCTATCTTCACCAATCTCCAAAACTATTTGCAACACAAACTGCAGTCCTGTTATTATAAGACTGCAAAATTCCCATCAGCCAAACCAAATCGCACCCACCATTGCCAGGCCACTAAAGAACTAAACTGGCTAGAATTTGAACATTACCTACAAGCTACATTACACACAACTTACCTTTGCCCATAAACTCGTTTATAAACCCGAGTGTTGCCCTTCCCTGAAAAATATCATTGAACCTTACATCCCATCCAAGTTTCTATGCTATAACAGCAAACACCTACTTAAAGTATCAAAACCTAGTAAAAGAGCAGGTAGCTGCCTTTATTTCCATTCCATAACTAAGCTGTGAAACACCCTCCCATCATCAGTTACAGAATTAGACAACATAATCTCCTTTAAAAGGAAACTAAAACAACATCTCATTGATAACCCCAGCTGCACATGCAACACATATCCACAGCCTCCTTAATCTAGCAAAACTGTTTCACATAGTAAATATACTTATGTATATGTCATACTGTTACACCTTATGAGTTATCTCTAATCTTTAGTGTACTAGTCCACACATCTATACAAATATCCTAACTCATTTTCTCTTCTCTGTCACTTTCTACTTTTAATACTACCATTAAATATATGCCACCTATAATCTACTTATTCCCACTACCTGGCTATAAGATTCTAACTATATCTATCTTACCTTTAAGTTTAACTCTCTAATTCTATCTTTCCCTTTTCCTACTCCCCTCCCAAAAAGAAAATATTGAGCTGTATTGTTAAATATTTCTAACTATATAATTTCCTACACAGTAATGTTCCATTGTTACTGTATTGTGCCTTTTTTACAACATATTTGCTGTTTAGATAGTTTTCTGTATTATTTCACTTGCTTTATAATTATAATTTTATTTCCTTACAAATTTATGTAATGATTTTCATGTAACTTGGAGCTTTTCTCCCTGGGCCTCCACTAAAAGTGGGTCTCAAGCCCAGTGGACTTTGCCGGTCAACAAATGTCAATAAATAAATAAATAAATATTTTTCCCATCACTTTGACTGTAACTCTTGCAACAATGTTTATGCAGGTATTTGTATGACTTGCAGTTATTTTTATGTTGGAAAGACTAGTCGGAAAATTTCTGACTGCATTAAGGAGCATTGTGCTACAATTAGAGGCATGAACAGTCACAATGCTTTAGCTAGACACTCTGCAGCTTGCCGTGACTTTGTTAAATTCCATTGTATTGTTTTAGAGCAAGTTGACTTGTCTTTTGGGGATTACTCAGCTCTACTGGAGGTAAAAGAACTCGGATGGCAGCTCTATTTGGGTGTGGAGTTCTCCCCGGGGTTGAATGATGCTTCTAATTTAAAATGTGTACTCAGATGGCAGCAGTGATGGTCTGAGTGATTTTAATTTTATGCCTTTAAGGATTGACTTTATTGTTAACTTGTAAGCAAGTCTGATTTTATGCATTGCTACAGCAGAAGAGATCACTACTTCTGTATACTTGGGAATGTAATTGTATTTGTAATTTATTTATTACACATTATTACAGATGTTTGATTTCGTATTTTCAGTTAAGTTTACAAATTACATTAAGAACGTTGCTCGAGCTTGGCTCTGCTACTCTGTTTTCTGTTTAAGTTATGCTCACTTCATGCATATTTATGGGCAATAGAACTTTGAGAATTACACTTCCATCATGTTTAAAAGGGTTGAACTGTGATTTTGATTGGACAAGATTATTTTTATTTGTTTTCTTACACTATTTTAACTTTGTAATCTGCACAGTTTATTTATTCTGATGAAGTTCTTAAATAAATAAAGAATGAAAGCATGCTGAATCACATGTTCTACTTGCTGCATCCTTTCTTCTGGTGTTGTACCTAGTTTTATTTACGTTTTACAGATGCCTTCGGAAGTTTTTTTTTTGTTATTTTAATAATTTTCTTTGCCAGTGTTTTCTCGGTTTTATTTGTATATATTTATATATATATATATATATATATATATATATATATATATATATATATATATATATATATATATATATATATATATATATATATTTATATATATATATATATATATATATATATATATATATATATATATATTTTTTACATACAGATATATATACAATATATATATATATATATATATATATATATATATATATATATATATATATATATAATTTTTTTAAACATTGCTGCTGCAACCAAAATCACCATCAGCACAGGAAGCTAGACTGACCAATACAATTCAGCCAGCCATATCTCCACATGTGGACATGTGGCTGCAGTGGTACCACCACAGGCTGAAAAGACACCCAACACATCTGGGAACCTGTCAGTGTTACCTTCACAACTCCTGCCCTACTTGCTCTCCTTGAATTAGGTAGCTGTTTCCCAGCTACTGGTGCAGTGGTACCCTCCAGCAGTGGTAGAGGTGATGATTTTGTCACCCCTCAGAAGTTAATAGGTTTGGTGGAGGACATAATGGAGAGGGGCCTTCATGCCCAAAATAGGCAGAGTTGAAAAAGTCTTGTGCCGGATTGCAAGATCGATGCCATGTCTAGCACTGGCCCAGGAAAAAGACAAAGGAGACAGGGATGCCAAGTCTGAGGGGGAAGACTAGATTCTCACTTGTTCAACCTGGAAGCAGATGCACCTCTGATGTCCCCTGCCTATCCCCATGGTGTCCCCTAAACCTTTTGTCTCCATCACCATCCCATTCTATCTTGTATGTCCTGTATGTCTGCACCTATTACCTAACCCAACCTACCTTCTTGACCTTCTTATTCCTAAGCACCTTCACCAAGAATCCTGTCTCCCCCAAGAAAAAAAAATGGGCACCGGTCCCACAAAAAAATAAATAAATAATTACACCCCATACATTGTGCTTCACTTTGCCTGTGTACCTTCTTGACACACTTCATTTGGTCCAGTTTGCTATACAATGTTATTCTGTTGATGTCACCCATCCCTGGTGTGGTTGCTCTCCCAATTCATCAAATTGTAAGTACAATTCTACATTTAGGTTGTGAAGAATTTGATAGCTATCCTTCTCTCCCACCATTATCCTATAAATTCTTGTATTCTTTACCCTGTCCCCCATTCTGTTTGCCCCCTATTTTCATCACTGCCCTGTCAATCACTTTTTCACATGTTTAATCTGTTTAAAATATAGAATCCCACACAACACACATGGCCAAGAAGGGCCCATACAAAAATGCTGCACTGTATGTACTCAGCATTTGCATGGAGCTTGGCATCACAAACCAAATCTGAGAAACAGTGAATGGCATTTCAAGTCCTATGGCAAAAAGTAGTGAGCTTTTGCCATTACATGCACTAGTCCAGGTGCCCTCACGCAAATTTGTTTAAACCCACTGTGCTATAGAAGTACACAGTAAAGCCTTACTTCAATAGTTACTATAATATTTATTAAGTTGCTGGATGTCAAGAAGCTAGAGTTCCTATGTGGTATGTTATGATAATTCACATGCCTGTTAACTGATGGTTTAGTATAGTGTCAAGGGTTTGATTCCAGAAGTAGATGATAGTATTATTTAATGTTATTTGTATATTACCACTATGTACTGAAGTATAAATGCCTGTGCTACCCATTGCTTTAATCTGTTGTCACTGTCTCTTCAATTGTATGATTTTAACTTTGGGAAGTAGAAAGTCCTATGTAGTGTGAGATAATACTCAGAGCTACAGATTAATATTTACATGCTGTCAAGGGTTCTAATCCAAAAGTCCCATAAGCAGAAATGTTTCTGTCTCCCTCTCCCCCTCTTTTTATCTCTAACACCTTCTGTGTTATTAGTTTGAGTCCTCAGCATTTGTGCGATGCCTGCACCGAGCAGCAATACTAATGTATGGTAAATGACAGTTCACATCTTATGGCAAAATCTTATGTTTTTTTACTTAGACCACATTAGCACAGCTAGTTTCATGCAAGTGTAACTAAACCTGATGAGCTTTAGCAAAACAGACTAAAATTACCAAATTGTGATACAGTTACTGTTACATATCTATATGGATGCTGGATCTCACGTACACCCTAAGGGGTCTTACAATTGATATAACTGTGATGAATGCTGACACCTATATTCTCCCTTTCTTCAATCTATTGTTAGTGCTCCTTAAAATGTCTGATTTCTAACATAAGTACGTATAGGATCCTAAGTGTTGAGCTGAGATAATCCTCAGGTCTGTACACTTTTATTAGGAGACGGTCAAAAGCTCAAATGCAGAACTATGTTATATACATATGCCATGTTTTTCTACAGTAATAGTATTTCTGTAACTGTGTACTAAAATGTTATGAACCTACCACTATCCTCCTTATGTTCTCATTGCATTTCCTTTAAAAAGGTATTAAAGCCTGTTGCACAATGTAGATTAATGGTAGCAACAAAACCATCTAACATTTTTTTCTAGTTGTGTCTGTGCCTGTATTCCAAAGAGTACTGCAGTGGAGGGCTAAAGGGAGTGAAGAATGTAGCCACTAGTTTTTTACATTCCTGAATCACTCTGCCATATTGAGTCTCTTCATTATCATGAAATTCATCTACTTATTCCTTCATTAACATATTCTGTTTATTACTACTATTTTGCAGTCAGGCTAGATGTGCAGAGCTGTTTAATGAATCAAAACAGCAAGCTCGTCACTGCTCATTGTGCACACAAGCTTAACATAAAGTGTAGATGTACATGAATCCTGGCTAATATCTTCTGACAATGAAAGTGTCTGATTTAAGACAGGTATAGTTTGAGCCACAGATGCCGGCTGAACAGAAACTGACAGGTGATTTGAAAAGCCTTTATCTGAGAAACTGGAAAGCAGGACCGCTGACTGAGGTAATTTCTGTTTTGTGGACAAGATGACTCTCCTTTTTCTTGCCTTCAGTATGGAATATGATATGGTTATTGGAAAGAGGTTTGTCATGGATGGTGAAATCTGATGGATATGAAGACTGAGAGTGGAAAGAGTTAGGAACTGCCAGCACTACCATAAAATGATGGGTAATAATCTCAAGGTTCACCGACATGTCATCAAGATTCTGTTTCCTGAAGATCTAACTAGATACAACAAACAGACTGAAGCTTTAAGTCAAAGAAACTTTAAGAATGTGTTGCTTGGAAGGGAGTAGACCCTCCTATGCCCTATGTGAGGAAAGTTGATCCCTACACCCCCTTACTAATATGTACTAACTCCACAGCCACACAGAAAAGAAAACAACAAAACATGATCATTGCCAGGATGCTCATCCAGCAGTCATTTATTATGCAATCTAGAATCAAGAAGTTGAACTCAGTATGGTAGAATCTTGTCTACTTTAAATACAACAAGCAGAAGGGATGCCCATATTCAAACAGTGACTCTAGCTGATTAAGAAGGCCACTAATAAAACATAAAAAAATATATAAACCAAAATTATCAGTAATTCAATACAACACTTTATTGTCAAATTCAACTCCAACAGTAATGTTGGTTTACTTTGCCTTTTATTTACAAGTTTGTATGTTGAGGACAGAGTCAGAGAAATATCTGTCTGAAGGCTAAGTAGTAAATAATGGCATGTAATATTGTCCAAGTAATACATGCATATCACATCTGAGATGATTGCATGTCATGATTCAGAGTTCTATCATGGCACTAAGCTAACAATCTGTTCACGAGTCATGTGTTTCTAACTTATTTACAATGTGATTCATGTATCACTACAACATGCAACTAGTTATAATCTCCTTGGATTTGTTTGAATGTAGATCAGACAGCAGAAAAGTCACAGAGCAAATGCATATACGATACAGACAGACAGCTGGCTGTAGGTGAGTCTTGTAGACCCAATAATAATACATTTCACTGGATGCAAGCATACCACTCACCAATTACTACTTAAATAGTTACTTATACACAACTTTAATAAAAATTAATTCTAAGGCAATGCCACTCCAAAGTGACAGATTTCAAGAAATACAAGTATATAAATAAGTCTGCTATTAACAACATCATTCTAGAAAGAAGCCACATTAGAAAAATATCTGACTGCATAACAATACAAAACTCGAACCAAACGTCAGATCCACTACACACGTAAATTACAGGGGCAGAGCATATTTTGTAACTGACCCACGTTCTATAGTTTGTCTGTTTAAACTCAGTGTGTTTGTGGTCATTGACACTCCACATGGCCACTACATAACCATGAATGGAAACAAGTACTTGGCTTTGACCTCAAACCAAATCCCACTACACCTGGGAAGTGACTATTTTCCCTATTTTTCTCTTAAATTGAAATGTGTTAGAACTAGTTATAAAGTACTGTGATGTGCATTGGGCTGTGGTGAGTTGTTGTGTTTAGAACTGGTTTAACAAACAATCTGCTGGTGAGAGAAGGGGTACTGTTATTGTTCTGGGAGAAAAAATTCTGTTGGATACAGGAACAGTGTGTTTTGTAAATAGGTTCATAGGTTCATAGATAGGTACTAGGCTATTGGCCCTAGGGCCTATATAAGCCTAGCCAAAGGTACCCTGGCTTTTGCCACCCAAGAAAATTATTTTCCTGTGCCACTGTCGAGCAGAGCCACAAAAGTGATCCCCGGGGTGAATTTCCTACCTCCCATCCAATCATCGAGATTTTTCTTGAAGAGTGCTAATGAGGAGCTTTGTTTGATATAGATAGGTAGTTTGTTCCAGAGTATGGGAAGTCTCTGGGACAGGAATCTATCCCTCCAGCATGTTCTGTTTATTGTGGTGACAAGGTTTAGGTCCCTAGAGCATGTAGCTCGTAGGGATTGGGATTTCTTTAAGTGGAGCATGTCAAAAAGCTCTGGGTTTGACATAGCTTTGTGTGTTAGGCAGAGATCGCCTCTGAGTAGGCGATATGCAATGGAGTAAAGCTGCAGTTTTTTTGAGACGGTCTGCATAGGGCATCTGTTTGAGGCCAGTAATCCTCTTTGTGAGGTATTTCTGTGGCCTTTCCAGTTGTTGTAGATGACTTGTGAGGTACATACCAAAAGGGGCATTGTACTCTATAATGGGTCTAATGAGTGACAAGTAGAGGGGAACAATGACCTCTTTTTTCCTGGATGAGAAACCTTTTGTGATGAGGTGTGCCACATAGAAGGATTTCCTGACTACTGTGGTGATGTGATTATCAAAGGAGAGACTACTGTTCACATGTGTCCCAAGGTCTCTTATCACACTTTCAGTGTTAAGTAGACTACCACCTATGTGGTAGTTCATGGGTACTGAGTTTTTACCAAAAGGAATGACAATGCACTTTTTGGCATTGAGCTTGAGGCCATGGCTTTGACACCAGGCATTTGTCTCAGCAAGGCCCTTTTGTAGGATGTCCACATCCTTTGGAGTTTTGATTATGGCTCCTAGTTTGCAGTCATCTGCGAACTTCATTAGCCAAAGACCTTCTGTGTTGGCCTGTACTTCAGAGAAGTAGATACCAAACAGGAGAGGACCCAAGACTGAACCCTGTGGTACTCCACTTGTCACTGGTCTGAAGCTAGACTTGGAGTCTGCTACTTTCACAGTGTGGGTTCTGTCAGTGAGCCAGTTTGCAACCCATCTTGTGACATAGGGATTTATACATAGTTTAGTGAGTTTATCTATAATTCTAAAGTGGGGGATGGTGTCAAAAGCCTTGGCGAGATCTAGATAGGCTGTGTGAACCACCTTACCCTCATCTACGGCTTTGGTGACTGCTTCAAAGAAGTCTATCAGGTTTAGGAGACATGATCTGCCTTTTACAAACCCGAACTGGGTGGGGTCCTGAGTTTGGAGATTACCAATGTCATTGTTTATAAGTTCCATGATGATACGCTCCATAGCCTTGCAGACCAGGCTTGTTAGGCTAATGGGGTGGTAGTTTCCAGGGTCTGTGGTGGCTCCCCCTTTGTGGAGTGGGATAACTGATACTGTGCACCATTCAGTGGGCACATAGCCTGAGGTGAGGCTATGATTGAACGTGGTACTTAGGTGGGGTGCCAGTTCATTCTGTAGTTCATGGAGAACACAGCCTGGTATGTCGTCAGGTCCATTGGATGCTCTGTTCTTGGCTTTGGATAGTGTGTTTTTACCTGTGCAGCCATGATTACAGGAACTTTGCATTCTTCTGGTATAGAGATGGGCCCTTTAGGGGATGACAGAGGGGTAAAGTTAGCACTGAACCTATCTGCCAGGATGTTGGCAGTATCCATTAGTTCTGTATATTTAGTGCCATTGTGCTGTAACTCAGAGCAGATCTGAGTATTGCCATTGAGATTCTTGACATAGCTATAGAATGCTTTGTGGTTGTCTTTAGAGCCAGTGGCGATTTTGTTTTCATAACTAGCTTTGGAGGATTTTATGAGGGATCTCAGCTTCTTACTGAAGCTGACCAGGGAGTTTCTCCAATCATGGGATTTTACTCTTTTTTGCAACAGTTTCTTTCCTCTGTTGTAAAGTAGTTTATTTATGGCAGGAGACCACCAGATTGGCTTCCTTTTTTTGGAGGATAGCATCTTGGTTCTGTTAGGGATTACACGATCCATGCACTCATGTAAGTGCTTATAAACTGCATTTGTGTAGGATTCAGCAGTCATACCTCTATTGTCCGTCAGCATGGGTGTCGTGAAGTTTGCCACTTCTGTCTTAAGAAGCGTGAAGTTGGCTTTGGAGAATTTTTTTACTGTGGTTTCCCTAATGGGGGGTGGGGGAGGGATGTGGATGTCTAGGGTGATTAGCTTATGGTCGGATCTGACCAATGAGGAATTGACCTCTGGTGTGGAGCACCAGTTGCCCATGTTGGTAATAACCAGGTCTAGGATATTGCTGCCCTGGTGGGGGTGTTGATAAGTTGATCCATGGCATTGGAATTTATGAATTCCAGAAAACATTGAGCACAAGAGTTGGTACATGAATAGTTTTCCCAGTTAATGGTAGGGTAGTTGAAATCACCCATTATTAGGGTGTTAGGTTGTACCCTAATATTTTCCAGTGTATTAAGAAATGAGGAGTGGGAATCCTGGGACATGGTGGGGGATCTGTAGCAAGCTACAATTTGGATTGCGGTCTTGCCCAGAGTTAGTTGCACTTGGATAATCTCGGATGCATTATGCTGAGCAACTAGCCTGGAGGTGTGGATATCCATAATGAATATGGACACGCCTCCACCTTTAGTGTTTTGGTCCAGGTTAGGTGGCCGAAAGGTGTGGTATGAATTATAGCCTGGTAATGCAGGGGTACACTCTGGAGCCTTGAACCAGATCTCTGTCACTGCACAGATGTCGATGTTCTCCATTTTAAGGAGTGCCTCGAGAGAGTGCATTTTGAGGTTTAGACTTCTAGCATTGAGTAGCGATACCCTCAGATTCTTCTTGCCTGTACCTGTTAGGGTGGTGAATTTGTCATTTGAACCTTGCCTAAAAAGGCACTACAGGGGTGGCTAGAATCTTAGCCAGTATCCAGAATCCCAGGGGCGACAGGTGCAGGCCATCTCTAGCAAAGCATCATGGCTTGTTGATCATGTCATCCCAGGCAGACAGATACTGGATCCCCTTAGAATGACACCAGAAGCTTAGCCAATTGTTGAAGTCAATCATTTTGTCCTTGTACTGTGGTATCATTCTGGGTGATGGCAGGTTGCTACTCAGGGCTAGGGTCATACCTGCCTGGGCTACAAGATCAGACAGCTCCTCCATGTCCCTTTTCATGTAGTCCAAGGAGGTACGTCTCAGGTCATTTACACCAACATGGACAATGACAGAATCATATTTGTACTTGTTGCGGAGTGACCTGAGTGCATGAGTTATGTGGTGGATCCTGGCACCCGACAGGCAGCTGACAGTAACTTTCTCCTTGTTTAGCCTGGTGAGTGGAACATCAGTGTGCCTGACTATAGAGTCAGCTATGACTAGAGTGTTGGGTACATTGTTATGCCTTATGGGCTGTGGTTGAGTGGCACACTGAGTTTGTGGGCTATGTGTCATTTGGATTGTGTTGGGGGGTGGAGGTTGCTTGTGTTTCTGCTTTGGAGGTCCCTGTTGCTTGGGCAGGTTTTTACTGAGAGCCTCCGCAAATGTGGGTGTGTGTTTTGTGTTTCTATGTGTGTGTTTTGGTGTTCTAGGTTTTGAGGGACTATGTGCTGAGTGTGGTGTGGTGCAAATGTTTACCTTCTCCTCTTGACTGTCTAGTCCAGTCTTGGGTGAAGAGAGCTTTGCTGCCCTGTGTACTCTAGTGTGTATGTTTGAACTCAGTGTGTTTGCAATTGTTAACACTCCACTTGGTTCAGCTGCAACTACAGAAGCATGCTTGAGGATATCTAGTTTGCTTTGCTCTGAAAACAATCCCACCATACCTGGGAATACTGTACATTTCACAGTATAGTCACACATTGTCAAAACTATTTTCAACAAAATCATTTGTTCTAATCTTCTTAGATAAAGTGCCAGGTTTTGACACAAGTCACAATGTGCTTAGTCAAATCTTTTGCAGAATATAGCTGTGTTCAGATGCGCATAGTTGCATATAGTTGCATGCAGTTGCCAAGAGTATTTGCACACAGTGGCCCTATATACCTAGAGTGTATACAGAGCACTATTACTGGAAGCATATGCTAAGCTATCGTATTGCACTTACTTTTTTTAAGACCGTTGCTCCACACAGTTAAATTCTGTATATCACAAATTCATGCTACTACCTTTACTTAAATTGTATCTTACATTTCTAATGTTTTCACTGCATTTATATTGCCTTTCTGTTACCGATTCTCCAGATTTGCATCTTGCTGTTCTGAAGATTTTGCTGCATTTGCACTTTGTTGCACTGTGCTGCTGATTTGCTGTATTTGATATTACCTTTTGTCGTGCTTCTGTTTTACTGTATTTGATATTGACTGCTGCTATTAGATGTTGCTTACTGTATCCACAAGTCACTGCTTCTGCTTTTACAGATACTCTGTCACCATTTGCTGCTGCTGTCTGCAATGTAACTGCAGAATTATGTTGTTACGTTAGATTTTATTTATTATTTATTTTATTTTATTTTACATGTGTTAACTAGGAAAGTCCGACTGGACACAAGTCCTTTTTCAGCGGAGGCCCAGGATGAAAGGCTCCAGTTACAGCACGTTACTAATTCATTATAAAACAAGGATTAGATTTATTTACATATCAATAAAGCATAAGAAAGTTAAGCTATGATTATACAGTGAGCAGCATGTCATTAGAAATATACAGAGTGATACAAAATTATAGGGTGTACATAATTATCATACTTCTGGAAGTGGGAGAGGGGAATATGGAAGAAAAGTGAACATAGATAAGTGAGACTAACAATAAAAAGAGCAGTTAAATGAATGACAAAGAGGGAGGAGATTTGACAGAGCGTCAGCCTGAAAAGATGGAGTATGATTAGCCGGGGGTGTCACAGTGACACACCCATTTAGTTTATAGGTATGTTTTTAGAGATTTCTTGAACTGAGTTAAGGATGTTGCAGCTGTTATGTTAATGGGCAGAGTTCCATTTTGTAGCAATATAGTTATAATAGAGGGAAGCCCCTGCTGAGTTACTGGACTTAGTGACCTGAAGCAGCGTTTTTTTGTTGGAGCGTAGTACCCTAGCACTGATATGATAGTGTATTAGGTTTTGTAATGCAGAGTTTTTTGGGGGGTAATAGAGTATCTTATAGGTTAGTATGAGCTAGTTATAGAGAAGGATATGGGGGAGTTCAAGCCAGTTGAGTTGTTTAAGGGCAGCGCAGTGATGAGTTTTATAGGGGCTGTTGGTTGCAAAGCGTGCAATTTGTTAAAGCAGGTATCAAGTTCAGATAATTCTGATATTCTGAGATTGGTGAGGATGGCAGAGGCGTATAGAAGTGTGGAGATGAGATAAGTTTGTGCTAATTTAGCTCTGGTACTATTTGTGAGGAATGTTTTGTTTCTATATAGTCCGCCCAGTTTTTGTGTACTTTCTTTATGGTGAGTGAAATGTGAGTATCAGACTTCATGCTGCAGTCAATGTCTACACCTAGGAGTTTGGTGTGTGTAACTCGTGAGATGGATGTGTTGTTAGAAAGGATAGTAAATGAGGGTGGCAGGGGAGAAGAGTGATTAGTGGGGCAGAAGATGAGAAGATTGGTTTTATTGGGATTAAGTATTAACTGACAGCTGGTAAGCCATTTTTCCACAGAGAGGAAGGAGGTTTGTGTTTTGGCTTGCAGTTCTTGGAGGGAAGGAGATGAGCAGATAAGTGTAGAGTCATCTGCATATTGGATGACTGGGGCTTCTAGAGTAGAAGTATGAAGGCTATTAGTGAGGACAGAGAAGAGTAAAGGTCCAAGGATGGAGCCTTGGGGAACTCCAAGAGTGACTGGTAATAGAGGTTAGAGTTTCTGCCTCCATTGTAGTGCTTGCTGCCTTCCTGACAAGTAGCTTTGGAACCAGGACATGGTAGTATTAGTTTGGAAAGGGAGTTCATCAGCTTGTTGTGGTTGACCATATCAAAAGCCTTGGAGAGGTCAAGAAAGACAGCAGAGACATAGTTACCATTGTTTCTGTGGTTATTAACTGTGTGGGTGAATGACATAAGTGCAGTTGTGATAGGGCCTGAAACCGTGTTGAGTGTTTGTGAGAAGGTTATGAGTGTTGAGGTAGTCCATAAGTTGTGAGTGTACACATCGTTCTAATATTTTGGACAGAGGTGAGAGTATTACTATAGGCTGATAGTTTGTTAACGCTTTCGAGTTACCCCCTTTTTGTAGAGGTATTCTTCTTCTTTCAGCTTTTTCCTGGTTAGGGGTCACCACAGTGGATCACCTATCAGCTCATGATTGGCAGTGGAGTTTTATGGTGTCAATTTGCCAGCCCAGCACCCAACCTTCCACAGAAGGCACACACATGCACACACTCATGCCTAGGGCCAAGTTAGAGTATGCAATCCACCTACAGCATGTCTTTGGGAAGTGGGAGGAAACCGGAGCACCCAGCGGAAACCCACATGACCACAGGGAGGATATGCAGACTTCGCACAGAAGGCACCCCAGCTGGGGATTGAACCGGAGAACCTCTTGCTGTGAGGCAGCAATGCTAACCACTGCACCACCACAGCTGCCCCCCTTTGTGTAGAAGGATAATGTATGAAATTTTCCAGATTTCAGGAACTATATTTTCTGATATTGAACAGTTGATAAAAATGGATACAGGATAGGCAAAGGTATCTGCAGCTATTTTTAGGAATTCAGTTGGCAGTTTGTCTGCAGCTAAGGTAGTAGGTTTCAGTTTTTTCAGTAGTTTTTTTGATGAAATCTGTAGAGATAGATTGAAATGTTAAGCCTTTGATATTATTCTGATACCTAGGTAGCTGGTTCAGGGGTGGATAGTTTTGTGCATTAGCAAGAGCAAGAATGGATTTGGTGAAGAATTTGTTAAAAGTTGTGGCAACATTGAGGGAGTTGTCAGTTATAGTAGGCGAGGACGTTGCTGATTTTTCTGATTTTCCAGGATGGAGAATGTTATTGATAGCTGTCAAGAATTTTGTTTGGGTCATTTTGGTATTTGGTTTATATATTATGGTAGTAGTTAGTTTTATCTAATTTAACATATTTTTTTGATTTATTATGGAGTTCAAGATATACTTGCTTGTCTGTATGTGAACTGCTTTTGTGCCAGTGAGCCCAGGCTTTGTCTCTGTATTTCAGAAGAGACCTAGTCTCTTTAGTCATCAGGGGGCATGGTTGGATTTTACCTTGATGGTTCTGGGAGGGGCTTGGGAGTTTAGGATGTCTAAGAAGCTAGAGTTAAAGTATTGTACAGCTTCATTAAGGTTGAGGCTTTTAAGGGGAGACCAGTTACAAGATGTTAGTGCATTAATAAAGGTGGCTTGGTTGACATTTTTCCTGTTTCTTATTGTCTGGAAAATAGTGGTCTTTTCTTGATAGGTGCAATGTCGTATTACAAAGGTTGGGAGGTGGTCGCTTAGGCTGTCAGGGAGGAAACCAGATTGACTGATTAATGTTAGTCTGTCAGAATCCAGTTATGTATTGACTGTCTTTTGGTGGATTTGTTGATTCTAGTGGGATTTTGGATGACTTGGGAAAAAACATAGAAGTTGGTGAAGTTGGTGGGGGAGTCAGAGTTGCAGGTTAACCAATCAATGCTGAAGTCTCCCAAGATGATAGTTTCTTGTTGGAGGTTCTCGGATGCCAACTGAAGTAGGGTTTCTAGTATGGCAGTGTTGCTCCCAGGAGGTATATAGCAGCTGATTATAATGATATTTTTCTTGGGATTAAGTATTAGCTTAGCCATTAAAATGTCTGTATTGAATAAATATGGCATGTCTATGTTTAAGTGTTCTAAGTTAAGTTGGTTTTGAAATAGTAAAGCTATACCACTATCTTTCTTGGATGCACGATCCTTTCTTACAATATTATAGCCTGGTGGTAGAAATTCATTATTGGAGGTACTAGATTTAAGTCAAGTTTCAGTTAGTAATACTAGGTCAGGAGAATATAGGGCAATAGTTGCATGAAGGTCGTAGACTTTATTACTAATTCTCCTAACATTCATGTTAAGCATGAGCAGATCATTGGGTTTTCTAGGAAGTTGGTATGATTTAAGAGATATATTTTGGTTAGTTATTTGGGTGCTATCATCAGCTGGGCCTGGATTAAGGTGAATGTCTCCACTTAGAGAGACTGGAAGCAATGTCTACTTTGGTTTTGATAAGGTAAGCTATGTACTTATTGTATTTGGTGGATAGCTTATTGGGATGGGCAGATGATAGAGTGAGTTTAATGGTATAAGGATGGATGTGTTCATGTAAGATGGATGGGGAGATGGGGAAATTGAGAGGTGGCGATATAGAGGTGTAGGTGGTAGAAGTGGCCATATGAGGTAGAACATTGTGGTGTAGGTTTGATAACTGGTAATGTGAGTAAGTAGTATGAGAGTTGTTAGGATTGATGATGTGCAAATATTTGTGTGAAGCACGGCTTGGTGGTACTGATGTAAACATAGGCTTAGCTATGTGTGCTGTTTATTAGGAGTGGGTATAAGATAAAGTGGGAGTGAGTGTATTGACTGGAGGAAGGTGGTGTGTGGGAGTGGCCTCTAGAGTGGTGATGTTGCGACTGTTGAGTATTTTAATTGGAAGGAGGAGGAGTGAGGGAGTGGACTCAGTGTGGTGATGTTGTGAGATGTTGAGTAATGTGATTGGGAGGAGGTGGGGTGTGGAAGTGGCTTGTAAAGTATAAATCTAAGGAAAGTGGGGGGTGGGACTGGGGGTAGGGTAGAGGAGCAGTGTGAGCCTGATCATAGCAAGGGTGAATGGAGTGGGTTGACCCAGGTCACTGAAGAGTGGAAAAAGTGGAGGAGCAGAAAGCTATCAGTCAAGTAAGGTGACTGAATATGAGAATGCAAAGGAGAAAAGTTTAGCATTGTAGGAACAGATGTAGACACAATATTGGGAAAGCAGGTCCTAAAAACTATGTTGTCTAGTAGGTGAAGGCAGCAGTCAGAGGAGGTATGAGTCTAAGAGGAGATAGAGGTGTTAATGTCTAATGTGTTTTAGCCAGCAAACCGTATTTTAGAGGGAGGGAAGTGTGCCAGTTAGTGGGCAGTTTTAACAGAGGAGAGGGAGTGCAGTTGGCTAAAAATGGGTGTCTTAGTGGAGGGGTGAGACCAGGGTGATCTCAGGTAGAGAGGTAAGAGGAAGAGCTACCTAGAGAAAACAGAGTGGGAAGGCATGGACTGATATATAGGGAGATAGGTAGAAAGCTATGGTAAATTAGCCACAAAGTAGATTACAAGATGGTTAACAGCTGGGGGGGGGGGTTATTCAGGTATGGTGGTGTGCGTATTGCTCAGTTAGTTACAAAAACACAGGAATGATAAGGCAAATTAACATATAGGGTATAACATACATAATCGTGTGGAAATTATGGTGATCTCAATTGGGCTGGGCTGGGCAGAGCTGGTTCTCTGGTTTGGTCAGTTGGAGGGAAGGTACGTATGCTTATTTAAAGTAGTTTTAGGATCCTATAAGAGGAGACAGTGACAGCTGATTAGATTAGGAGATTTAGTAATTTAGAGGGAAAAGGAGTACACAGACTAAGGAGAAACTAGTGGTGGTATTCTGAGGGAAGGCAGAAAAAGACAGTGTAGGACAGGTAAGAGCTTAGTACAGAACGATTGAGTTTCTAGCCAGGAATAAAACAAGCAACAGTTCAAGCAACATAATTATGAGCTGTACTGTAACAGGCAACAGTTCATGCACCAGCAGTTATGGGCTGTAATATACACAGTAGTCCTCAGACTTAGCAATATCAATTTCCAGTATTAAAATACACAGTGGAGAGCATTAGTACATTCACAGTCAGTTGGCAATGATGCACTTAAACAATGTTAACATGGTGAAAAAAGAATACCAAAAAATGGCAGCATAAGTCTAAAACCTATAAATATTACTTGTTTGTCAATAAATAGCAAACAGTGATAGTCTGAGTGTCAAAGCAACAACATACTAAGGGGGTCTAGTCCCTTTCACTGCCTGTTTTTTATTATCAGTAGTCGCTACTAAGTAGTGCAAATTACAAAGCTGGTAAAAACATCGGGAAAGCCTAGATCCCAAAGCATCAATAAATTAAAAAGTTACCAGTAGTTTGCACTGCCTGGTTTAAACTATCAGCAATATCGTCTTAACAGTGCAATTACAAAACAAGTAGAAGCATTGGCAAATTCGTAGTTTCAATGCCGCAATTAAATGAAGTTTTTGGTAGCTTGTACCGCCTGGCATAATTTATCAGCAGTAGTTTCTTTGCACAATGTAAGAACATCAGCAATGGCCGTAATTATGTACTATAAGCTGCAAGCAGGACACTAAGAAGCCGTATTCAATGTATAATAAGCTGCAAGCAGAACACTTAAATACACTGTCCTTTTGCGACTTACAGGACAGGAGAGATATTTTATACTGGAAGCAAATGCAGTTGAGTGGCGGTGTGGGGAATAATGTCTTTCAGGCAATATATTTGCAACTGATATGATTCAGGTATGTTTAAAGTCACTTGAAGTGCTAGAATTGATGAAAATGGGAATTATAGATTAGCAACACTGATATACTAATATGTGTTATGGTTATAAACATGGCCAATAAAAGACAATCTCCAGGTAGCAACAACTTTGTTAGTCCACTCACTAGTGAAGGGGCAGTGGCCTGATGTTACTGCTGCGAGTTAACTACGCAGAAGGTATTCTACAGTTATCTAAAGCAAAACAGTCATTTAAAATTCTCTTACTACAGTTCCACACACACACACAGGTAAGTTAGAACAAGATGTAAATGCCTAAATACCTTACAGTCCTAGTCAAAAAGTATAAAATGGAGGTTAGCACACCACCATGGTCCCGAAGATGCCATTAGGGATAGGTAGGAGGCAGAAGAAGAAGGAGATGGTGCAAAAGGCAGTAGATAGGTTTTAAATGTAGCAATGCATGATGGGAAGTAGTGGGTAGGTAGAAGGATTACACAAGCATGTCTGAGGGCTAAGGTGGAGACAACGGAAGTGAGTGAGAGAGAGGTTTAGGCCAGGTCACTGAAGAGTGGAAAAGAGTGGAGGAGCAGAAAACTATCAGTCAGTTAAGGTGACTGAATATGAGAATGCAAAGGAGAAAAGTTTAGCATGGTAGGAACAGATGTAGACACAATATGGGGAAAGCAGGTCCTAAAAGCTATGTTGTCTAGTAGGTGAAGGCAGCAGTCAGAGGAGGCATGAGTCTAAGAGGAGAGGAGATAATGTCTAATGTGTTTTAGCCAGCAAACAGTATTTTAGACAGAGGGAAGTGTGCCAGTTAGTGGGCAATGTTAACAGAGAAAAGGGAGTGCAGTTGGCTAAAAATGGGTGTCTTAGTGTAGGGGATGAGACCAGGGTGACCTCAGGTAGAGAGGTAAGAAGAAGAGCTACCTAGGGAAAACAAAGTGGGAAGGCATGGACTGATATATATATGGAGATAGGTAGAAAGCTAAGGTATATTAGCCACAAAGTATGTTACAAGATGGTTAATGACTGGGGGGTGGTTGTTCAGGTATAGTGGTGTGCATAACGCTCAGTTAGTTACAAAAACACAGGAATGGTAAGGCAAATTAACATACAGGGTATAACATACATAAACTTGTGGAAATTATGATGATCTCATTTGGGCTGGGCTGAGCTGGTTCTCTGGTTCAGTCAGCTGGAGAGAAGGTCTGTATGCTTGTTTAAAGCAGTAGTAGGATCTATACAGTCCTAGTCAGGAAGTATAAAATGGAGGTTAGCACACCACCGTGGTCCCAAAGATGCTGTTAGGGATAGGTAGGAGGTAGGAGATGAAGGAGATCCTAATTGCTTGTCACTGTATTCCCAAATTGTGCTACTGCTATTATTATGCTATAATTTATAACCGCTGCTATTGATTCACTGTGATTACAACATTCTGCTGTATTTGCCAGTCTGATGCTATTGACTTACTGTGATTTAAAACTCTGCTGCTCTAGTAATCATGCCAGACCATCAGATTGCATTTAACCATTTACTGCTAGAGTTCTCATTGTAGATGTAATTGCATACTTCTGCAACTACTCATTGCATTGTAACTCATTTATTATTTAAACTGAGTCAAACATTCAATTGTAATAAGTGAACCAGATTTCAAACTCTAATTCTGTAGCTGTGTTTCAGTTAAATTGGCCTGCTAAGCCACTCGTAAACACTTGTGCACATAATGTTTTTGTAAACTGTTCCAACTTGTTTGAATCACTATTCCACTTTGTACAACCTGCCTACTGGGCTGTACTGTGTTTTATTTTGTGTGCTTTATCTCTATTGCACTGTCTTACATCACTACCAAACTTCATCTTATCTCCAATTTGACAAAACCCCTCCCTACAGTAAACGTCATTAGCCATATAAAATGAACCATGCAATCTCCTGTACTATCTGCAGCCAGGCTGCTAGCACTAGGCACTCTCAGGCAACTATTTCATTTTTACTGACAGTTATTTGCTTCTATTACTAGATTAATCTATATATGTGGTAAGCAAGCATTTACTAACTTTGGAGGCCAGCCTTTCATCTAACTGTTTTGGCAGTATCCACAGAGGTGTCAGTACTGACACCTACCTCACAAAACAATGTCTATCTTGTCCTAAATCAGCAAATATGTCATCTTACACTGAGGTACTTAGGAAATCCTTGTCTAATCCTCAAAGTCCTCCAACGATGTAGGTTGGGTAAACAGGATACTCAATGACACAGCTATAACAAACAAATCTGTAGAAATAAGCAAGAGAAGAGAAAAAAAGAAATCACCAAGCTGACAAGCTAATGCCCTTAAGGAAACAAGGTCAAGACAACACATCTGGTAATATTCTATTTATAGATGACTCTAGAGTGATACACACAGATGCACCATTTTCCAGGCTGAATAAAAATGGGTGTTGCTAAGCTGTCTTTCATGTGTCAGGGTATGCCATGTCACTAGAGCCATCAGGTCCATCCACCCAAGAAACAGAAATGATTTGGTCATTGTGCATGTGGGAGTGAACAACTGGAGCCAGAGCACCCTGGATTATTTGAAGAGAGACAGGATGGGCCTCTCAAAATATGTGCCTGAGGTTGGTATGAAATAGTCTGGACCACCATCTTACCCTCACTAAGAATGATAACACAGACAGTACCATGGAGTAGCAGGATAAAGTTCTAACTGCACCCTAGATTACCCAGATTCAATTACTTGCTTGAGTGTTTGAGCCACTGGTAGGAAAGGATGTGCGTGCCTACCCTTGGAGGAGAGGGCACTTGCCTGGACACTTCACATGTTTGATCCCTCTAGGAGGCTGGAGACACTGAGTGGGAGATTGTCCTCTGTGGGAAAAGGGTGGAGAACATTGGCTGAGTCACCACAGAAGTAGAAGAATATGCCAGGATATTCCTTATTGCATATCCACCTATTAGACATCAAAAAGCAAGCATGCGGGGAAATAGGAAGTTAGAGCATATGCAGAAAAAACCCAAGCAGCAATATGACAGTGCACCAGGATGCCTCACTCTCCTCTTTGGTCCCAAGCATGGATCACAGTAAGTCTGGAACAGTTAGGAGAGCCTGGTAGACCTGGTGGATAAAGGCAGGTGACAGCTGATGTTGAGCTGTGGGTGCAAAAATAAAAAAAGGTAATGGTAGCACAATGCAAACAAAATAAAACTGAGTTTAACTATTAGCATAGTTTTTGGTGACAATTTAAGGCAGTTCAATGTATATCAATCTGTGATGCAATGATTGACAGCCCTACCTGCCTTGCTAGGGATGGCCTATGCTACTTATTCCTCATGGTTTTCATAAATTGGCTAAAACCTCTCCACCCCATAGTGTCTTTTTTTTAGGCAAGGTCAGTTTCCACAAGCTACCAGCATAGGCAAAAAACATCAAGACTATATAAAAGTAGCACTGCTGAATGCTTGAAGCCTGAATAAGAAATTTTCCTCATTGCAGATCTTATTTCCCTTGAAAATATATATGCATGCATTGTTACTGAAACATGGTTTCAAGGTAACAATAGCAACTGCCTCCTCAGTGCCTGGCTTCAATGCCTTCAGGCTCACCTCCAAAAATGACTATGTTGATGGTGGTGGTGGTGTGTCTGTATTCCTAAGAAGCCAACTCACATCATGACACATAAGACAAAACAAAGACCTTGAACTCCTCCATGTCCAATCTACCATCAATAAAAATCGGTATCTTATCACAGCCAACTAGTGTTCTATCTCTGTGTCACCCACAGCCAATTAGGTATTTCTAAACAAACTGTATTCCTTCTCCATGGAACCAAACACTATTCTTGGAGATTTCAACTAGCCTTCTACTAAATGGCTACTCTATACTACCACAAATAAGAATGCACAATTTTTCCTAGATTTCATAAACACTAGCTCCTTAGACCAACTAATTCACATCCCAAATAGAGTTTAAAATATTGGATCTAGTCCTCACCAATAAAACCCCTCTATGCTCTACACCAGTACTTTCCCTATCACTACTCAAATCCGACTACCACTCAGTAACATTCACTATAACAGTTAAACTTGATCAACCATCAAGCACTTCTGTCTTTACAGATTATTCAAGGGCAAATCAATTACAGCTAGCTGATGACCTGATGAAGTTTAAGCACTTCTCCTCAACAACCCCACCTCACACAGTTTTACATTCGCAAAGTGTTTCCATGCTCACCTAAATGCTTGTACTGAGGTATCAGTCCCCCTTGACACAAATGCAGTGCTAAGTTCAGGAACAAATTCCTATGGTAGAATCCTAGTGCAAACAAACTATACAAAAAAATGTAAAGATTTTTTGTCCATAAGAATAAAGCCTCAACTACTAAAAGTGAACTCCAAAAGAAAGAACAAAGAACAAAAACTCCCACAGATAAGTGTGAACTGAAAACTACTATTTGTATACAGGTCAACCACAAAGCCTCTTATAACTATGTCAGAAATCTCAGACGTAATTGCTAGCATTGCACTGAGCCACTGTATAATAACAGTATATACTCATCCCCGGAGGATATAGCCAACATATCAGCTGATAGATTTACCTCTAACTTTACATTATCTCCCCATAACTCCCCTCTACATATTAACATGCCAACATACTCCTCAGATCACCTAACTCCCCTCTACATATCAACATGCCAACATACTCCTCAGATCACCTAACTCCCCTCTACATATTAACATGCCAACATACTCCTCAGATCACCTCAAAGTTAGCATGAGACAACTTGAAAAATTATTTATTCAGGAAGAAAATTCAAGGGCGGGGGTGCCTCACCTACAAAGCCTCAAAGGATCCAGTTCTAACCAACCTCCTACATACCTGCAATTCAAGCAACACCTTAAACACCCACTTTAAGGAACTAAATTTCCACTGCAGTATAAACAGAACCTGGTGATGAAACAGATATCACTTTGAACGACTCTGTCTTTCATGGAATGGACTTCCCGTAAAACAAAGTAGGTTCCTGACCCTCTTCAAACATAGCCTTGACCAATGGATAGGAAACCATAAATTCACCTGTGGTCTGGTCCCTCAAATCCTCACTAAAAGGGGAAGAAATTAGGTAGATATTACTTCCTGTTGTAGGGTACAGACAAAATAGGCTCAATTCTATATTGTATGGTTTTGTGTTGTAATGATTAGTGGTCCAGATACTAAATCCAGCAATCTGGGTCTAAACCTCAGTGGAAAGGTGTGCTGTTTTAGTTTTTTGGCAGCTAACACAGACGATCAAGGCTATGAGTTGCTAATGAGCTGCTTCTTGTAGTCCCGGGTTTGATTCGCTCCACCTCCATTTGCATACTATGTGACTCTGAGCAAGTCACTTAACCAGACAGGGCTCTGGGGTAGTTGAGAAACAGAACTATGCTGCTCAATGGTTTCTTTAGCTGCATGCCTAGTAACTGCATATGAACCATATAGAATCTTGAGTCTAATCTAATTTGATCAACTTTTTGATATGAACCAATGAACTCCAAATAGTAAGAAAAAGTGCTGAAGGCAACTAAACCATTACAAAGAAAAACTGATAATTTCACAGATAGGAAAGAAATGGGAAAATAAGTCAGAATTCCTCTGTCATATTAATAATCTATTTAAATTGTTTTTGTAAATTCCATATTGTCAGAATAAAACAACTGAAATGTTTTCTCTCTCTCTTTTCTTTTCTTTCCTGGCATTTTATTTCACTGGTCTAAGATTCCTTTCAATTTGTAACCAACTACCTGGCATAAAACTCAGGGTCACAATCATTATGGTGAGTTAGTACAGGGGCGGATAAGAATTTACTGTAAATTGGTATATATTTTTGTAGGAAGCCTCATTTCTGTTTTACAGAAATGAAGTAAAAAGTTACAAATAAAAGCATTGTCAAGAACAGCTTTTCTGGTCCAAATACAAAATTAGATGAACAGAGTTATTGTTATGCTGAAATAAAAAGGTGGTCTTTTTCCCCACTGGAACATGTTAGTATGCGAGGGCATAATTCATAACATGTAACTGTACCATTAGTTTACCGCACAATCAGATATTACATTATCCCATTTTTATTTCATGCCATTACCTCAAAACCAGACTTCCACTGGAAAATGTTAACTATTTCAAAACCTCCTTTTCCTTTTCCAGGCATAGATTTTATACAGCAGATTTTTAGTCTTTTAATGGAAAATCATTTTAGATCACTGGTGAGATACAATAACGCAGAAACAGAAAGTATGATTACAAAAGCACTACTTTGTTTATCTAGTTTAACAGTATGCTTACATGCTGGAATTATCATCAGGAAAAAAAAACAATAGATGGCTAATACAGACGTGTGTGTGTGTGTGTGTGTGTGTGTGTGTGTGTGTGTGTGTGTGTGTGTGTGTGTGTGTGTGTGTGTGTGTGTGTGTGTGTGTGTGTGTGTGTGTGTGTGTGTGTGTGTGTGTGTGTGTGTGGACAATAATTTAGCAAACATTCTTGCTAAAGGGATTACTTTTGTACCCTCCAGAAGTTTAGATCTGCCAAACAGCATTATTGACTTAAAACTTTTTGTCAGAAAGCTGAATTTAAAACTTCTTTTGGGTACACACAATGTTAATTGTAATAATGAATTTCATGTGTATAGCACTTATAATCCTGTTCTTAATCCCACTTTAGCAGTTTATGGACAAATTTGTGAGTTTGATTTACGGAATATTAAAATGTTTTGATCTTCCATGAGCACAACTAACTGTTATAATTTGAATGTTGATGAAAGAAACCTTATAACCAATTTAACTACAAGTGGTTTAAGAATCTCTCAACCAGATAAGGGTGGAGGCATTGTAATTTTTGATTATGACTTCTATAAAATGAAAATGCAATGTATGTTAGAAACAGATAGTTATAAACTAGTATCTTTGAATGAGCTCAGTGGGGCTTATAGGAAGATTACATTTCTTAATGATATATTCACAGAAGCACGTATTACCTTAGAGATGTTTAACTACATCACAGTACCAGCACCACAGATTCCAATCATATTTGGAACACCTAAGATTCATACAAATTTATACAACCCTCCCCCCCCGCGCCCTATTGTTAATGGATGTAATTCAATTACTTACCCCATGACCAAATTCGTGGACAATTTTCTTAAGAAATTTTTAACAGACGAAATACAAGTCTGCAAGGACTCCTGGTCCTTTTTGGCTAACATCAGTGGGTTGGATTATACTGAGGATTATAACTTTGTTACAGTAAATGTCAAGGACTTATACACGGTGATCCCTCATGAACTAGGTACTGACAGGATTAGCCAGCTGTTAGTCCAGAAAGGCATCAGTGATGATGATCTGTACTTAATAAAATAATTTTTAGATCTAATTCTCACAAATATTTTTTTTTGTTTGAAAAATCTTATTATTTGCAGACCAAGGGGGTCACCATGGGGTCACCATGTGGGGCCAGTTTCTCTAATTTGGTCATGGTGTATTGGGAAAAGGAATATATTTTCAAGAACAACCCTTTCCAGGAATATATTCATTACTGCACACATTACCTTGATGATATTTTTATCATTTTCAAGGGCAACGCATCTATTTTTACAGAATTCATGACTTTCATCAACACCACTACAGATTTTCTAAAAATTCACTAGTGAGTTCCACAGGGAAACCATATCCTACTTAGATATCAATTTGAGTAAAGATAATGTCAAACAATGTTTCATGGCCACTATCTTCAGAAAGGAAATGTATTCTAATTCCTTTCTGCATTATACTAGCTCTCATCCTGACCACCAGAAGAAGTCAGTGGTCAAAGGACAGCTAGTTAGTGCGGCCAGAATGGTATCCAAGTATCATGACTTTTTAAGTTAATGCCAGTTCCTAAAAGAGATGTTTGTTAAGCGTGGTTACCCACAGCCTCTATTAGAGGACATCATAAAGAAGGTCACATCTAAGAGAGCAACAGGGTTTTATAAAGCCATCTTAAATGATTTCTTACTTGTGAATGGGAATGACCATAGCTCTTTTAGTCTACATAATAATAGACTCACTATGCATTCCTCTGTAGATCCATTTACGAATTTTTCTATCACATTTGTGACCCCATTTAGTAATGAAGCATACATTATTAAACGTATAATACACAAGAATTGGGACTTAGTAGCTGATACAAACTTAAGAGTTAGTTTACCAAGTAAACCTAGAATCATATTCAAGAAGGGTATTAATCTAAAAGCCATGTTGGAGCAGAGGAGAATAGACAATCCTAGGATTAAAGGAATGTCCAAATGTGAAAACTGCCCCTACTGTAAACTTGTGAGCTCGGGACTCTCTTTTGAAATCAGGAATATGAGATTTTCAAAAGAAACAGAAAAAACACTCAAAACTGAATAAAAATGAAGAAGGCAGTTCACGGACTCTACTAGCAGCAAGTTTAGATAAAAGACAAGCCCACGATGCTGGAAAATCACACAAATCCTTTATTCTTTGAAATAAAATATCCTGTTAGTGCTTTTGTTTAAACAAAGTGTTAAACTTCATCAGACAACTGTTAGTTTCACATTCACTTCCTTTATAAACTTCCGTTAGCATTGTTTGGTTAAACAACTCATTAATATTAATGGACTTAAAATCCATCACATATACATAAAAACACAAGTACCTATTCACTCTAAATGCATCTGCCTGCTACTGCTTATAATTATAAAATGTATAAGATTTTCATGCAAGGGTAGATACAATTGCAACACTCATAGCATTATATACTTGGCCCAGTGCAAAATGTGTCCTGTCTTTTACATAGGAAAATCTGACAGAAGACTAAGAGACAGAATGTATGAACACCTTTATGCTATCAGGAATAAAAGCATACAGACTGCATTGGCTAAACACATTATCAATTCACCAAAACATGTTTTTGAATTCATTTATTTGTTATAGTATATATTTATTATTTAGTTATTGATACAGTTGACACAAATATTAGAGGTGGTCCCACCTCTCTGAGATTGGAGAAATGTGAATTGTTATGGCAGCTAAGATGTGATGCATGTAGGCACCCAGGGATTAATGAAATGTGCTCCATAGCTTGTATACTTAAACTGAGGAGCCTTATAAGATAAAGGCCTGTATTTTCCTTTGTATATTTTTTTCAGTATTTTTTTCAAAATTTTAGATTGTTTAAATTGTTCATTTTGTACATCCATGTATGTTGCCATTTTTACAAGGTATCTGTATTCAAATAGATGAATTTTAACATTCTTGTAGTGCATAAGAATGTTTTTAACATTCATTTTTATCCATCTTTTATCTATTTCTTATTTAATTTATTACTATTTATTAATTTCCAGTCTTATAAGTGTTATTTAACATTTTTACCAGGTGTTAGTGGCTACTTTTCCAATATACTTCTAATGTATACTACTGAGGTATTTTGAAATGTATTTTTCAATGTATTTTCTAACGATTTTCTTATATTATTCCAAGCTAGGTCTTTTATGTAATGTAATTAATGTTTAATTGACCATGTGATAGAACTCATTAGATTTACATTCTGGGAGAGTGAATATAAGATCTTGCATTCAGTACTGTCTTGTCTGAAGAAGTACAGGTACTATTCTGTACAAAAGTGCTTACTTTATTTGTGAATGAATAAATAATTCTTTTTGGAGTGTATCCAGGTCATGTTCATACTTTTTTGTTTTTTTCCAAGTTTGTTTTGTGTCTTCATAGTATCCAATATGTTAAAATGTAAAGCCTCAGATGAATTCAGATTTTTACAGAAGTTGTGAATGAGCAAGTTGGTATGCAAGACCGCTCATACTAATGACATACAGCTAAGGCAAGTGGTGTTGAGTACATCTATTTAAAATGCTTTTAAAAAATATCAAGGGGTTTATATATTGCCTATGGGTTTTCCAGATGTCGGTATCCTGAATGTTCATTTTAAAGTAGGAAACAGAAACATAGCAAATCTGGAAAATGGGGAGACAGAACACTAGAGGCACAAAGAGGGAAGACAGCGATATGTTTTGTTGGCGGGGGATAGACCTCTCTGATTTTCAAATGCTTTTTATCTAAGAGAGTAGTTTGGAAAAGTAGGTTAGAAAGTGTAGGAGAAAGAGAGATGAGTGAAGTAATGAGGAGTTGTTGCCATGCATATCCCCGACCATAGGACCTCAAATGTTTTCTCTGCCTGATGGTTATGCAGTGAAAGACACCATTGTTGACAGAGCAGAGTCTTGTTGTGGCTTGCTAGTTGAAGCCATCCAGGGCAGTGAGTCCTGCATCCACTGAAGAAGATCCTGAATAGGCTGAAGTTGCCTTCTTCACCACATTCTCTACCAAGTCCCGAAGATCACAAGGTTTCATGTATTATCAGGCTGTGCCATGTCAGGGTGCCTACATGTCTAGAGCCAGTGTTCTAACCCTTTCCTACTACAAAACATTTTTCTGCATGTATTGTTCCCACAATTTTCATTTTTCTCTATGGTATTTGCTCCTATCCTTCTCTAAAGATCCCATCTCCAGTTCTTTTACCTCTTTTACAAATTCACTACTTCAAATACAGTTGGTTTAGACTCTGATTTCCATTTCCTAGCAATTGATTTTTGTCAGCCACCAGAATTAAACTTAACAAGGCCTTACTATGTCTAGGCAATTCAAATCCTGTATCCTAGGTCAAAAATCATTTCCTTAGTTGCACTCATTTGTTCACCCAGTATTTCTGACAGAGTACTCACCAGGGAATGTTTACAGTCTGCTAACTCATTACACTACTGGATAGCTATTCTTGATGACAGAATGTGTATGCAGGGTCCAAAACCAGATGTGGGTGTCATTTAAACATGTAAGACCCCCAAAAACAGTACACTATATATAGTAATATTTCTGATTACTACAGCATTTTTCTTGTCTGTGATTGCTTTGCTTTATTCATTATACTAAAAAATTAATTAATTTATTAATAGGCCTGGCTTGTATAATATAGTCTAATCGTGTTGTATATCAGGAACATGCTTTTGCAGTATCTTCTTTCCAGCCTCCAGCAACTGCAAAGAGGTTGACTTTTGTCAGGCCATATAGTCTGCATTATTTGGAGTGATGACCATAACAATCTGATCGTCAGCATCCATTATATAGTCAGTGTTACATACTACTGTGGTTTACTCTTCTCTACAACACTGGCTTGTAAAGGATTTCTGGATTTAGTTATTCTGGCAGTTGGTGCAGAGGACTAAAGCCCCAACTTGTTAATGAGCTGCTTCCGTAAGGGGGCAGGAATGGTTAATTCCCCTTCTGTGCTGTATGGCAATCTCCATTTAAACCATTCGAAACTTTGATCTTCTAGTCTCAACCATATGGAGTTCAACGTTTTGAAACTTCGAGCTTCCAAAGTAGACCCATGAGTGAGTGTGTGTGTGTGTGTGTGTGTGTGTGTGTGTGTGTGTGTGTGTGTGTGTGTGTGTGTGTGTGTGTGTGTGTGTGTGTGTGTGTGTGTGTGTGTGTACATGCATATATACATGTATACATATATATTAAAAATGCATATGTATGCATAAGTGTATATTTTATATGTACATACACACGCATATTTATAAACATAAGAATTTAAGTTTACAAATATGTTTATAATTATAGGTAAGTACTGGGCTAGCTGTCCTTGTGAACCATTATAAGCTTAACCAATTTCTCTTTCAGAGGTGAGAATTAAACCCATAACTTCTGAGTATGAGGTAAACACCTTAACCATTATGTCAACCACCAACCTCTATATTTTTTTGCATACCTATACATACATATTTGCATTCACTCATACATTTTAACTTGCAGATAGCTACATTTCTGTAACACCTTTACACTATTACTCTACCATTTTAAAACCTTTATTAATTAAGATGAGAAAATAAAATGTTGACCAAAAAAGTAAAATGTTAAAATACTTACTGTAGAATTCTGTCCTTCTTGCCCTAACCTATGGAACCCACTTAGCAAGCTGGGCAGGACTATGCCTCTGCAGGTCATCATACCTTTGATGACACTGATGCCCAGAGCAGATGATCCTTTTCAAGGAAGATAGGTGATCGTCAACCCCCTGTCGGATTTCAATCTTCTTCTACTCAATGCTGGCCACAGCAGTTGCAATTTTCTGCAGGTATGATTCCTGCAAGAGGTAGACAATGGTCTTAGTCTATTTATCAGACCAGATCTCAACCTCATTCTTTCACAGGTACTGACATCTTTAGAAGTGCCAGAACCAAAATGATGAAAGCAACTACAGGGCTGTGGTTCAGATGGTGAGAACCACACCCTCTGAGGTATGGCATCACCATACCCAACCCACAAAGCCACATAGGTTAGTACTAGGCTAACTCCCCTTGTGGGCCATTTTTAAGCCTAGCCAATCACCCCATGTGAGAATCAAACCCTGACCTTGTGTCTTTAAGATAAGCACCTTAACCATTATGCCAACCTCCCAACCCTGTATATGGGTTTTACTAATGGAAGTGATATTTTTGTCAAGTTGTGTTTAAGAGCTGTAGTGTAAAACAGACATGGAGATATTTTTAAAAATGAATATGTATTGATGATATTGCTATTTCAAGGGAAATCAAGGATTAATCCATTGCTCTGTCATGTGCTTATATGTCTATTTGCTTAAGCAGAGTAATGACTTCACTTTCCTTGCACAATTTTCATAAGGATAATGCATTACTAAGTTGTAGAAGCATGATTTTAAAAGCATTGCTTGAGATAATTCTTTTATAAAAAATGTTTTATAACTGAAATTTATTAATGTATGTATACTGTACAGAAGGACAAGGCTCTCTATTCGACCTTACCAGCCAATCAGTAAAGCAGCTCACTGTACCTATCCAGGCATGTCCAAAGGGCAGTTTCAGGTGTACTCTCCAGTCCAACTGATGAACCTGGGCATTTCGAGGCAATGTTGCAACTGCCTCATGTACACAGACAACCCTCTCCTCCTACCACCAAAAACTAATACATGTGAGAGATGCAATTATACAGCCAAATTGGAGGTTAAGTTCTCTCAACCCAAGACTGGATCAGACAGTCAAGAGGAGAAGGGAAATACTTGCATCACACCACCAGTCTCACATAGACCCATTAAACCAGCACTGGCAAAAAACACACATAAATACAAGAAAACATACTCGGAGGCTCTAAATAAAAATCTGCAAAAGCAACAGAGACCTCCAAAGCAGACATCCAAGCAACCTCGACCTCCCCAACACAAACCATGAAACACATACTTCACAAAACTAGTGTGCCATGCAATCACAGTCCATAAGGCAAAATAACATACCCAACACACTAGTAATAGGTGACTCTATAGTCAGGCACACTGCCGTCCCACTCACTATGCTGAATAATGAGAAGGTTACTGTTAGCTGCCTGTTGGGTGCCAGCATCCACCACATAACACAAGCACTCAGATCACTCCAGAACAAGTACAAATATGACTCTGTCATTGCCCATGTTGGACTACATGAAAAGAGACATGGAAGAGCTCTCTGATCATGTAGCCCAGGCTGATATGACCCTGAATCCTGCCCTCACCAAGAATGAAACCATGGTATAAAGAAAAAATCATCAATTTCAACAATTGGCTAGGTTTCTAGTGTCATTCAAAGGGGATCTAGTGTCTGTCCACCTGGGATGACATTCTCAACATGCTACGCTGCTTCGCTAGAGACGGCTTGCACCTGTCACCCTTAGGCTTTTGAATACTGGCCAAGGCTCTTGCCACCCCCAATGTGCCTTTTTTAGGCAAGGCTCAAAAGACAAACCCACCACCATAAATAGCAAAAGTAACAAAAAATTCAGGGTAATGCTACTCAGTGCCAGAAGTCTAAACCTCAAAATGCACACACTCGAGGCACTCCTCAGTATGGAGAAAACCGATATATGTGCAGTAACAGAAACCTGGTTTAAGGCTCCAGAAAGCACCTCAGCAGTACCAGGCTACAACTCATGCCATACATTTTGGCCACAGAACCCAGACCGAAATACAAAAGGAGGAGGCGTATCCATATTCATCAAGGATACCCACACCTACTGGTTAGTGGCACAGCACGATGCTTCAGAGATCATCCACGTGCAACTAACAATGGCAAAACTGCAATTCAAATTGTAGCTTGCTACAGATCACCCACCATGTCCCAGGACCCCCATTCCATATTTTTGGAAACACTGGGAAACATAAAGGTCCTATAAAACATCCTAATATTGGGTGATTTCAATTACCCAAACATTAACTGGGAGAACTACTCAAGTACTATCTCCCTTGCCCAACATTTCCTAGAATTTATGAACTCAAATGCCCTGGATCAACTGGACAACACTCTCACCAGAGGTGACAACATATTGGACCTGGTCATCACCATCATGGGCAACCAGTGTTCCACACCAGAGGTTAACCCCTCGCTGGTTAGATCTGACCATAAACAAATCACTCTGGATATCCACATTCTGCCCCCACCCCCGGACAAGGAAACCAGTGTGAAAAACTTTTCAAAAGCAAACTTCACGTTACTTAAGACAGAGGTGGAAAGTTTCAAAGCCCCCATGATAAAGGATAATGCTGTACAAACTGCAAAATCCTTTACTAATGCATTCTACAGGCACCTACAAGAATGCATGGATCGTGCTATCCCAAGCAAAACCAAGATTCACTCCTCCAAGAAAAGGAAATCAGTCTGGTGGACCCCTGCCATAAACAAGCTATACAATAGAAGGAGGAAACTAGTACAGAAAAGAGTAAAATCCCAAGAAGGGAAGACATCCCTCATCAGTATCAGCAAGAAACTATGATCCCTCATAAAATCATGCAAGGCGAGCTTCGAAAATAAAATTGCCAAAAACTCCAAAGATAACCACAAGGCATTCTTTAGCTATGTCAAGAATCTAAGTGGCAATGCTCAGATCTGCTTGGAGTTAGTGCAGAAGACCCAAAATACACTGAACCTACCAATATTGCCAACATCCTGGCAAACAGGTTCAGTGCAAACTTCACCCTCCTCACCCCCAAAAGGGCCCATAACTGTACCAGAAGAATGTAGTGCCCCTGAAATCACAGACACTCAAGTTAAAACAGCCCTCCCCAAAGCCAAAAACACAGCATCAATGGGACCAGACAGTGTCCCAGGCTGCGTCCTACATGAGCTCAAGGATGAACTTAACCCTCACCTAAACACATTGTTCAAACTCAGCCTCTCCACAGGATACGTACCCATAGAGTGGTGCACAGCAATGGTTATTCGACTCTACAAAGGTGGAGCCACAACAGACCCCAGTAACTATCGCCCTATAAGCCTGACTAGCTTGGTCTGCAAGGCTATGGAGTGCATCATCATGGAACTCATTAACAGAGACATTGGGAACCTCCAGTCACTGGACCCTACTCAGTTTGGCTCTGTTAAGGGCAGATCATGCCTCCTAAACCTGGTGGATTTCTTTGAGACAGTTACCAAGACTATAGATGAGGGAAAGGTGGTACACACAGCCTACCTAGACCTTGCAAAGGCCTTTGACACCATTCCCCATTCTGGTATTATAGACAAGCTCACCAGCCTGAACATAAACCCCTACATCACAAGATGGGTTGCCAACTGGCTCACGGACAGAACCCACATGGTGAGAGTTGCGGGAGCTAGGTCCGACTCTAAACCGGTTACAAGTGGAATTCCCCAGGGCTCAGTTCTAGGACCCCTCCTGTTCGGCATATACTTCTCAGAGGTACAGGCAAGCACAGGAGGACTATGGCTGACCAAGATCACAGACGACCGCAAACTAAGGGCTATAATTGACTCTCCAGCTGACACAGACATCCTCCAAAAGGGTCTCACTGAGACAGATACCTGGTGTCAAAATCATGGCCTCAAGCTAAATTCCAAAAAGTGCATAGTCATCTCCGTTGGAAAAAACAAAGCACACACAAACTACCACATAGGTGGTAGTCCCCAAAATATGGAAGACATAATAAGGGATCTGGCGACCCAAGTAGATAGCAATCTCTCCTTTGATAATCACATTGTCAAAGTGGTTAGAAAATCCTTCTATGTGACCCACCTAATCACAAAAGGGTTCACATCCAGATCAAAAGAGGTCATTGCACCCCTCTACTCATCACTCATCATACCCATCACAGAGTACAATGCCCCATTTGGGATGTACCTTATAAGACACCTGCAACAGCTAAAAAGACCACAGAAGTACCTCACCAAGAAGATCACTGGCCTCAAACAGATGCCCTATGCGTTTGATTGAAGAAACTCCAGCTGTACACAGTTGCATACCGCCTACCCAGAGATGATCTCTGTCTGACATACAAGGCCATGTCCATCCCAGAATTGATGGACATGCTCCACCTAAAGAAAACCATATCCCTCGAGCCACATGCTCTAGGGATCTAAACCTCTCCACAACAATAAATATGACGTGCTGGAGGGATAGATTCCTGTCCCAGAGACTTCCCATGCTTTGGAACAAGATTCCAATCTACATTAGGCAGAGCTCCTTGCTAACACTCTTCAAGAGAAACCTTGATGAGTGGATGGGAAACAGAAAGTTTACCCCGGGGATCACTTCAGTGGCTCTGCTGGACAAAGGCACAGGGAACTAATCTAAGGGGGTGGCAAAAGCCAACACATTCTGGCTAGGCTTATAAATGCCTTTGGGCAGATAGGCTAGTACCTATCTGTTAACCTATGAACCTATGGTGTTACATTGCTTTACTCAAACTAGTTCAGCTCTAAGAAGGTGTGTCATATTCTGTTGGATAACTATGGTTTATGCTTCACTATACTCCAGTCTAAATGCTGACTTAGTCCATTTTACTTTTTTAACTGACATAGAATAGTTAAATTTTATTTTGAGATGCTGCTCATTCCCAAAGCCAGCATTGCTGAGCTCAGCTCATCCTCAACCACCTGAAAGCCTTCTATTTCTATCTGATGAAATCCACAGACACAGCTCATTCCCAAAGCCAGCATTACTGAGCTCAGCTCATCCTCAACCACCTGAAAGCCTTATATTTCTATCTAACAAAATCCACAGACACATATTACTGCAATTCATACAATCAGCATAGCTGAACTTTATTTGCATATGAAAAGTGCAAATGAGCCTAAATTTCTGTCAATAAGTGTAACGCCAACAAATTTAAATGCGATCAGGCGAGTTCAGCGGTAACTGCTCTGTGAAAGTGAGCATTTTTTAAAGTAAGCTAAAAATAACATTACACTTATAATATTGACAAGCAATGCACATTTAATTAAATGGATAATTTCCTATCATGATTTTTTTAACAGTGAAGTCAATGTTATATGCAATTGTATGTAGATGACAATGATAGGAGGTAGGAAATGCCATATATTAAAGCTGAGCATCCATGGCAGTATATGTAAGGAAATGTGTGGGGAGTGGTCATTTAACTTTTTTGTGTGCAGATCTATTTTCACAGACATATGAAAACAGAGGAAATGATAAATGCTTGCAATAATTTATTTTCATTTGTGGATGATCGTGTACAGGTTAATAATACAAAAGGTAAACAGAGTGTTGTTCTGTTTTGAATTCTGCCTTAGTTTATTTATATGAATGAAGTGTGCTGTCATTATAACTTAATTAACCTATTACTTTTGCTGTACTCAGACCATCTGTTACTGATGGCATGATTTTGCTTGGATCATAGAATTTAAGATTTTTTTTCTTACCATGCCACAGTCATGTTTTGAAAGAGGATTTAGGTGTAGGAAATGCAGGCATGCTTTCATGTCCTTTGCTGCAGGGGTAATGAGCACATTTCATTTTTTAAATCAAGCTTCCCTAGGGTCACTCATATATGTTGCACCAGGTAAATGCATCATGCAGCAGCAGGGATTAAATAAATAAATAAAAATTCAGGTGTAAGAAGAAGGCATGCTTTCATGTCCTCAGGCCTCAGGACATGCCCTCATGGGGGCCCTCAGGACATATGGCAAGCACTTTTATTGGAAAAGGGGTGCAAACAATCTGAGACAGCAAAAGTATGGAATCAAGTGCATTAGGATACAAATGCTGTTGGAGGAAGAACTGCACACTGGCAAAATGCAAGAAAAGGGCTAACAACAAGGTAGGATGTGCCAGAGCAAAGGCAAGACATAAAACAGTTGCCTGTAGCAGTACTGGTGGGGGACCTCCTACATTTATCCTTTTAAAATCCAATGGTGAATACCAATCTCTCTCTCTCTCTCTCTCTATATATATATATATATATATATATATATATATATATATATATATATATATATATATATATATATAGTATATATGGGAGGATGACTAAAGTATGGATGAGGATGCATAGGCATAATCAGAGGCAGTGAGGACACTGGCAATTACCCACCACAGCAGTATCCACAGACATCCACTCAGGAAGGTTAGTGCATCCACCATGAGATATTCACATTAAGATGATGACCTCCATTTCTGCTAATCATGAAATTGAAATGAATGTGCATGGAAATTATCCTTCATAACTCATTACAAAGCATTCATAAGTGTACTCCATTGGCTCTGTACTACTGTAATCAACAAATTCTTTACAGGTCAGCAGCAGTAATAAGCAGTTCTACTTTACCAGAACAGTTTGAAGATTCATCAGCAGAATGGCTTCTGATGATGATGACATAATTATATTTATGAGACAGCCAATGGACAGTGGCATACAGTCATCAAGTTTAATGGCAGGATCACAAGCCACACAGCAGGTACATAACTCTGCACAAAGCAACAAATGGCACATCATATTTTCATTACCTGCAATGTCAAGCATGAGTTACAGTAGATAAAATGTGTCGTACACAATGCTCACTAATGAAAGAGCAGGTGATGGTGTCTGTCATCATAAGGAAGTGCTTGAAGATGAGCTTGATGCTGACTTGCTGCAATGACATGACATACTGGATGCAGGTGATCCTACAGGCATTGGTCTCACAGGGCTGCATGACTGAAACCTTGAGTCAGAGTTTCTGCTACATGTACATGAATGCTGATGAGGCTTAAATGACTTATGTTGTGTTAGGTGCCCTCTGCTATTTCCAGTACTTTTCTGAGCTGCACTTGTAGTACAATGTGCTATGTATGTATGTGTCCAGACAGTACCCCATCCTTGCCCCATCCACCACTGATGCATATCTGAGCCTGGTAGGTCCTGACTAGTGTACAGATGGAGGCTGGGATGGCTGCTGTGTTTGCCACTGTACTGCGCATGAGAGTATTACCCTGACATTATCAGTACTCTGTACCATGTCCATGTAGTGTTGGAAATCCTTACATACACCATGCAGTACTCTGACCATTTCTAAATGACTCTCTGTGGCAGTGGACTGAGCCTCTGAATAATGTCTGGCACATTTGATACTGAGCAGCCAATGCTTTTCATGTTTCAGGAGGTAACTGTGACATGTTCCTGCACATGACACCCATTTGCCCACATGTTTATTATTTATTTATTTTATTTTACATTTGTTAATTGGGAAATTCTAACTGGACCAGGTCCATTTTCAGCGGAGGTCCGGGGAGAAAAGCTCCAGCATCAAGTTATACAAATATAGTACATCCAGCATAATTCACAAAACAGGTTACATCATGTATGCTGTGCATAGTAATATAACAAGAAATTAATAAAACACTCCAGGTAAAAGAAGATATAGAACATAGGTAAAAGACAATATCAGTTACAGTACATCCAGCAATAATACACAAAACAGGTTTTATCATATATGCTGAGCATAGTAATATAACAAGAAATTAATAAAACACTCCAGGTAAAAGAAGATATAGAACATAGGTAAAAAGACAATGGGCCGGATTCATGAAGGCTTGCATGGAGTCTAAGACTAGAGTAAGACTCCATGCAGCCAACATGTCTGCCAAATGATCCAGGAACAGCTGGCAGGGGCGTGCAAGAGAGCTCCTAAAATGACTCTTACACAGACAGGGTTAGGTTATGCAAATTACCTCATTTGCTGCTGAAAGCTATGCAAATGAGGTAAATTTGCGATCCAGGAAACACTAACCTGTCCAAGTAAGAGTAGTGTTATTTGCAGAAATGTACTCAGTTGTCAACTGAGTACCGTTCTGCAAATAGCAAAACGGAGCCGTGACAGCTGCAAAGAAAGGATGCATGCAGTTGAGGAAGCATGCCAATGGCCAAATATACAGCCATTGGCATTATTTTCTGTTGCAAAATAAAAAAAAAATGTTTTCTTTTTATCCCAATCTCCGATGTTTAAGCGTAGCGCAGTGTCGCTCAAACGTGCTGCGCTTTAAAAACCAGAAAACCAAAAATTAAAAGCCACAAATAGGGATTTTATTGAAAATATTCATTTTCCATGCAAGTGAATGGCAGGCTGAAGACAACATGGCTACTGAGTAGAGGTTGCTAAGGGGGGAAGCTCAGTCTGAGAGATGCAACTAAGCATTAGTAGGCAATCCTATGCAAATGAGGATAAGGATAGTGAATCCCAATATTTCCTGCTATGTGATCCATGTCCCTAGAGTGTAAGAGTAGGAAAAGGGGAGTAACAGAGTAGGAGATGGGTGACATCATGAGGGGGTATGTATGAAAAAAGACTGTAAGCTTATTGGAGCAGAGTAGCATGTGGTTGCTGTGAGTTACCCAGGACTAAAAGAGGTGTGTCTACAGTTGTCTAAATTGAAATCAAGAAACTGAAGGTGTACACCATAGCTATCACTAAGGTTTCTTGCAAAGCTGCTTACACTGTGTGAGTGCGCGGGTGTGCGCCCGTGTAAGGCTGTGTAAGGCCGTCTAAGCTAGTATACATGAATGTGCACCCGCCTAGGCCCGTGTAAGCTGTGTAAGCCTGTGTGCATGCGTGTGAGAGTGTTTGCGCTTGTTTGCGCGGCGCTGCCTCCTGTGGAAACAGAAATGGGAAAAGGAAGGAAAGGAAGTAGTAGGAAGTTAACCAAGGAGAACTAGCAGAGCTGCCAGGTGAAATCAATCAGAATCAGCCAATTACACAGGCAGTACACTAGCCCAGCCCAGCCCAGCACCTAAAACTCTGCAAACAACATTCCCCCATGTTTTTCTCAGAAACACTGCAACACTGCAGTCAACAAAGAGAAGTGAAAACTTAAAAAACTGAAACTGAGACATAAAAAAGTTAGGGGCTGCCATTGCTGTTATAAGGCAACATGTGCAAGATGCTGAGGGTGGTGCCATTGCGAATGCTGCTGAGCAACCCACAGTGAGGAGACGGAGAAGAGTGTACAGACCCAGGGTAACCTACCAGGGGCTACATGAGCTGGAGATAGTGGAGTGCTATAGAGTGGACAGAGAGCTCCTGCAGCAAATTGTTGAGCTGTGCAGGCCACACCTCACACACAGAACCAACAGAGGGGAACCCATCCCAGTGGAAACCAAGGTATGTGTTGTCCTAAGAATACTAGCAACAGGTACCTTCCAGAGACCAACTGGTGATATGATGGGCATTTCACAGGCATCAGCATCAATGGTACTGCACCAGTTCCTGAATGCCATGTCAGCGCATGTTGGTGATCATGTATATTTCCCCAGTTCCCGTGAGGTATTGGCCAGCAATATGCGTCTCTTCCAGGAAATAGCGGAATACCCTGAGGTAGTGGGTGCAATTGACTGCACGCACATACACATCAAAGCACCAGCTGGTGAGCGGGTAGGGTCTACATCAACCGCAAGGGCTTCCACTCTATCAACTGCCAGGTTGTGTGTGATGCCCAGGGCATAATACTGAATGTGTGTGCTGGCTGCCCTGGAAGCTACCACAATTCCCATATCTGGCATCTGTCACAGCTGTACCAAATATTTGCAAATGGGGACATCCCTGACAGTCACCTAGTGGGGGATGCTGGATATGCACTAGAGCTGTGGCTGATGACACCCATCAGAAATGCACATACACCTGAACAAGAACTCCATAATGAGGCACACACACAAACACGAAATGTAATTGAGCATGTGTTTAGGATGCTCAAGTCACGGCTCCAGTGCCTGGACACATCTGGTGGAGCCATGCAGTACTCGCCAACTACATGTACCCAAATTGTTATGGTATGTGCCATGCTACACAATATGATCCTGCAAAAACAGCTGCAGCAGGAACAGCATGGGGCAGAGCCAAGCAGCCCCCCACCATTGCCAAGGCCTGCACAGGCACAGCGTGACTCAGAGGAGGAACAACCTGAGCCTGCCCCAGTAGGCAGAAGGAGGCATGCCCAGTATGCCTTGTCCTTGGCAAAGAGGCAATGCATAGCACATACACTGGCACAGTAGGAACCCTGGAAATGATACCTCTCACTGACTCGCACATAAAATAAAAGGGATGCCTAACTTGACACTACCTGTTTCTAAACATGTATAAGGAGTGTAGTATGTGCATCCAACATAAGCAGCCCTGCAGCACCACCTGAGGCATAATTGCCATGTTTTAAGCAATATAAAGCAGTGCTAAGCAGCTTTTACCAATATCTAGTATATGTAAAAAAAATTGCTTATGCAATGTTGGCCGAGGTCGGCCAAAGTTGAGTAAAGTCAGTTAAACATGCTCATATCTGCTTTACTGTACCTTAAGCAGTCTGGTCTGGCCAGCATGAAAATAAAAAAGCAGTGATAGGGCTTGAACCCTGGATACTATGCACTATAGTCACAGTACTGAACCACTAAGCCATGATAGCATTACAGTGGTACAGACACAGCAGGACAATTGTACACTAATGCAAACACAAAGCAATGCTGTATCATGCCCCTAATGAAGCAAATGGGTAACCTCATCCACATGCCTATGCAGACAGAGAACATCAGGCCAGGCGTTGTGATGTGGGTTGTGCAGGCTATGAAGTCGCAAGCTAATATATGTTGCAATGGACACTAAGACCTGTAGTACACTAGTATGCCTCAAGCCAGTATGATAGAGAACAGTACAGACTGTAATGGTGTCTTGTACATAGCAGTACAGGCACAGCAAATGTGTATAACTGTCAGGTGAAACCCACATCCTATGTACACCCACAGTAACAATCCGGTGTACCCATGGTTATAAATGTACAAAGAATAGCTGGCCCCCCTATATGTAGAAATGTTGATAGGTCTATGCAAAGTGTCTCATGGAAGCCCTGCAGGCACAGCATGATCCGTGTTGATCTATGACACAAAGGTGAGGCCTGCTGTAAAAATACACCTTGATTTACCATACACATATGGTATAAATGTGTATACTGTGCATGCTCACACACTCCAACAAATGCAGTGGATTTCATTCTGCATCACACTGGAAGGTCATACTGGACATGCTCACACACTTAGGCTGAATATGGATGTGATGATAAGGGATCTATGGACAAATGTGTATAGTCATCTCTACTTCCAGAAACACATTCACAAAGTGGTCTGAAAATTCTGCTATGTGTACACACAAACTGCCAAAGTCTGTGCATGTAGGTCAAAGGAGGTTGCCACTACTCAGCAGTCATCAGACCTGTCAGAGACTAGCACAACACACTTGTGAGGAATCTGACTAGGCACGTTCAGCAACTAGAAAGAACAATGAAGAACCTTAACAAGAGGATTACTGGCCTCAAATAGTTGCCCCATGCAACAAGAATGAATGTAACCCAAGCTGTACTCAGTTGCATACTGTCTACGCAGGAGATCTCCGCCCAACAGACAGGTCCATGTCATGGTTACACTCAGATCTGTTCTGAGTTACAGCTCAATGGCACTAAATGTACAGAGCCAACTGATATTGGCAACATCCTGGCAAATAGGATCAGTGATAACTTTACCCCCCTCTCACCCATGAAAGAGCACATGTCTATAATGGAAGACTGCAAAGTTGCAGACATCATGGCTGCACAGGTAAAAAACACTCTCCGAAGCCAGTATCACAGCAGCCATGGGACTAGATAACTTCCCAGGCTGTGTAGTATCTACTTCCCTGAAGTAAACATTAACATGGAAGTTCTGTGGCTACTGACGTTTCCAGAGGACTGCAAACTAGGAGCCATCATTGTAAACACTAAAGATGTGGACATCCTACAAAAGTGCCTCACTGAGACAGATGGCTGTTGTCCAAGCCATGGGCTGTAGCTCAATGCCAAAAGGTGCATTATCATCACATTAGTTAAAATCTCTGTAGCCAAGAACTACAACATAGGTGGTAGTATACCTCACACTTTAAGTGTGACAAGAGACCCTGGGTCACGGGTGGACAGTGGATACAACTGTGATAAGCACATTCCCACAGTAGTCAGGAAACCCTCTTATGTGGCACATCTCATCACAAAATGTGTCTCATGCAGAAGAAAAGAGGACATTGTTCCCCTCTACTCACCACTCACTAGAACTATAAAAGAGTACAATGCCAGTGTTGCTATGTACCTCACAAGACAACTACAACAACTGGAAAGCCAGCAGCAATACCACACAAAGAGCATTAGTGGCCTGAAATACATGCCATACACAAACCATCACAAAATGCTCCATCCGTACTCCCTTGCATATCGCCTACTCAGAGGTGTTCACTGCGTAACATCCAAAGCTATGTCAAACATGCAGCTGTTGGACATGATCCATGAACTAACACCTGATAGAGCCACCTTCACTAAAGGAAAGGCATCACTGATCATTATTAGGATGAAACAATGATCACTCATAAAATAATCCAAGCACAGTTTCTAAAGACAAATTGCCAAGGAATGTAAGAATAACAACCACAAAGCCTTCTGTAGCTATATCAGACATGTAGGTGTCAACATCCAAATATGCTGTCAGCTACTGAAAAAAGTAATGACATACACCAAACCAACTTTCATTGCCCACACCCAGGGGGACAAGTGCAGTGTAAACTCCCCCCATCACCCCCAAAAGGGCCTGTGTCTATCACAGAAGGATGCAGAGACACAGACATCACGGACATGCAGGTAAAGACAGCCCTCACCAAAGCTAAGAACATAGCATCAATGTGACTGTAAGTTGTCCCAGGCTGCGTCTTACACTAGGCCCACAAGGAACTACACCCTCACCTACATTCACTGTCCAGACTCAAGCGTATCACAGGCTATGTACCCAAAGAATGGCATACACTAACAGTCATCCAGCTCCACAAAGGGTGTGACAAAACAGAACCTGGAAACCATTGCCCAACATGTGTACTCAGCCTGGTCTACAGAGCTATTGAGCAAATCGTCATGGAACCCATACACTGAGACATTGGATATCTCCAGACACTGGACTCTACACGACTTTGCCTTGTTAAAGGCATAGCCTGGCTCCCAAACCTAGTTGACATTTAAAACAGTTACCATGAACATAGATGGAGGTGAAAGTAGTCCACACAGCCCACCTGGACCTCACTAA
The DNA here is from genome assembly GCF_019279795.1 of Protopterus annectens. Classification (NCBI taxonomy): domain Eukaryota; kingdom Metazoa; phylum Chordata; order Ceratodontiformes; family Protopteridae; genus Protopterus; species Protopterus annectens. The sequence goes on along the minus strand of NC_056729.1, from coordinate 591,078,354 downwards.
GGGCTTACCACACCATTCCCCACTCCGTCAGCATGGACAAGTGTACCAGCTTGAACATGAACAGCTATGTCACAGGATGGGTGGCCAAGTGGCTCACAAATCAAACACACATGTTCATAGTTGCGGGTGCCATGTCCAACTCTAAGCCAGTCACAAATGGCATCACACAAGTCTTGGTCCTGGGACCCCACCTGTTCAGTCGATACTGCTCAGAGGTACAGGCAAGCACGGCAGGTGTAAGGCTGAACAGATTTGCAGATGACTGGAAACTGTGGTCCATAATTGACTGTACAGCTGACACAGACATCCTCCAGAAGTGTCTTACAGAGACAGATACCAGGTGTCAAAACCATGCCCTCAAGCTGAATGGCAAAGAATGCATAGTCATCCCCTTTGGGTAATACAAAGTGCACACAAAGTACCACATAGTTGGTAATCCAGCATGTATGGAGTAAGTAATTATGGCCTTGGGGACACAGGTAGATAGTAAACCTACCGTTGATGATCACACGGCCAAAGTGTATAGTCTGATGATGTCACCATCCTACAAATATAACTGTGGAAAAAAAATGCACAGTAATATGTACAGCACATCGTGTTAATGTGTACTCCCCTAGTATCATGAAGTAGGGGTTTGAATCCTGCATTGGGTAACTGTGTTTGTGTGTGTTCCCCCCAGGGAAGGAACAACCTTTTAGGAGAGTAGTGAAACACAACAAAAGTGGTAATGTAACCTTTGTCAGTTCTGATGATGTCAGCATCCTACAAATAAACCTGTGGAAAAGAATGCACCCACTAATCTGTAGAGCGTGTCGTGATAATGCATACTCCTTTTGTATCATGAAGTAGTTAGGTAGGGGGTTGAATCCTGTACTGGGCAACTGTGTTTGTGTGTGTTCCCCTTGGGAAGGAACAACCTTTTAGGAGAGTAGTGAAACACCTCAAAAGTGGTAATCTAACCTTTGTCAACTCTGATGATGTCAGCATCCTACAAATATACCTGTGGAAAATAAAACTCCCAGTAATCTGTATAGCGTGTCTTGTTAATGCGTACGCCTCTAGTATCATGAGGTGATTAAATAGAGATTTGAATCCTGCACTGGGTGACTGTATGTTTGTGTGTGTTCCCCTTAGGAAAAAACAACCTTTTAGGAGACTAGTGAAACACCTCAAAAGTGGTAATCTAACCTTTGTCAACTCTGATGATGTCAGCATCCTACAAATATACCTGTGGAAAATAAAACTCCTAGCAATCTGTATAGCGTGTCATGTTAATGCGTACTCCTCTAGTATCATGAAGTAATTAGGAAGGAGTTTGATTCCTGCACTGGGCAACTGTGTGTGTTTCCCCTTGGCAAGGAACAACCTTTTAGGAGAGTAGTAAAACACCTCAAAAGTGGTTATGTAACCTTTGTCAAGTGTGATGATGTCACCATCCTACAAATATACCTGTGGAAAAGAACACTCCTAGCAATCCATATAGCGTGTCGTGTTAATACGTACTCCTCTAATATCATTAAGTAGTTAGGTAGGGGGTTGAATCCTGCACTTGGTGAGTGTGTGTGCTGTATGTGTGTGACACTGTTGGTCAATGTGTTGTGAGTTTTGCTTTTACCACTGTATGACATATCAGTATGCATTGCACATGTGAGCTAGCTGTGTGTCATATACATATCTGTACATGTCACCTCAATGATTGCATGTGTGGGAACCCTGCTTTCTCCAAGAACACAGCTATCATCCTTGCCAGACTGTGCTGCTGCTTCCCAGACCATAGGTCACATCTGTATGCTTGTGACAAGGCCAGCCACTCCAGTGATCCCTGGCCTAGGCCAGCTGTGTCACACAAAGTCATTATGATTCCTATTGGAATGTATGAGTGAGGGCCTATGGCTGAGGTATATGTCAGACCTGTTCAAACGCAGCAAAGTCTATCCATGATGACTATTCATAGGTGTAGAACAAACTGTGGATATGCATGCAGACCCCTCATTGCTTATGTGATCCACCAAGGGATTCCAAAATACCTTTGGAAATGTGATTAACAAAGGAGAGATGACATAACACTTAGTTGCATGTACACATCAGTACCTGTTCAACATGCTGGTGGCTACTACCTATGTGGTACTGTGGGGATAATATGTTCCTTAAAGGTGGATGACTATATGCTTAGTTTGGCTTATAGCTTTACAGAGTGGGTTTGACAACAGGCATCTGTCGGTATGATACCCTTGTGGAGTATGTGTGTGTCATCTGGAGAAGTCATTATAGGCCACAGTATGCATTACCAGACATGGACGGACATATCCCTACTGTGATTGCTTGTACCTAAGAGAGCTATATGGAAAACAGGAGTGGTCTCAGTAATGGGTGCAGGTGAATACCAGTGGTTACTGGCATTATATAGTACCTGAAGGATCTATCTGTTGCTGTGTGTCCTACATATGTGTGTCGGTTGTCAAGACATCATCTAACGATTGGTTATGGTCAGGCTGTTGAAGTGATGTATACCACCAGAATGCAAAACAATGACAGATAGTAACAGTATTACCCACAGCACAGTGTCAAACCATGTCATACACACATGTGTAGTCAGGTTCCGGAATGTGTGTGGTACAATGCATACTGGCCACCAATAGAAACTATGGAGTGTTACTGTGTAATACAGAGCATGTCACCCTGGCTATGTGTCCACTATGCATGTACATGCAGACAGTGCACCTCCACCATGTTCACAACTGTACACCTGCAAATCTGTGCTACACACATCCCACACATACTGTCCACTCTTTAACACATGCTGCCAATACTGCACAAATCAGCCAAGTGGCACGTGGCTGGATAATACACAATTGGAACCAACACTGGTGTAAACAACACTACAATGACAATCATAGCTTTAATGCATCATGCCTGCTCAGCTACACCTTCAAGCATATCATTACAGTCTACAGCTGACAACATGCTAACATTGCTATACTGCTATATAGACACCCTGTTCATCAGCACCATGGTAACCTGTTCCTGCATCAATGTTACAGATGACAGGAGGTGGCACAGGTTTCATCATATGCACAGGGTGTGTTGTTGGTTCGCCAGAGGCCTACAGTGAGCCATCATGTATGTGTGTGTGTGTGTGTGTGTGTGTGTGTGTGTGTGTGTGTGTGTGTGTGTGTGTGTGTGAGGGGCAAGAATACTGGAATGGGCCAATGTTGTTGTAATGTGTGTGGGTATGTGTTAGCCCTAGGTGTCTGGAGTATGTGTGTGTGTGTCTGCATGCACACAGTTCCACCATGTGGCTGCCATATACGGGTATTTGTGGGACAGCCACAGACTGTACCTGCGAGGCTTTACAGATCACCATCTCTAGCCACGGATACAGTACCTGGGCCTGGCAGGGGTGCTACTGATACTATCAGGCACTAAACCAGACTGGGTACTATCCCCAGAGGTGGATGGATGTATACTGGTCACAGGTCCCTGCTGGGATTGTCCAGAGCCATGTGCACATGGTCTTCTAGGACATTCTATGGACAGCCCACCCCCAATATTGCTGGGGCTGGTACTGGCACTACGGGAGCAGCTGTGGCTTGAGAGATGTCTGCGGCGACTGCCAGCTGCTGATGTTGCTGGCATACATCCACGTCGACATCTCAACTGTCCCGCACTGTCCTGACACATGGACATGACATTGCGTAGGATGTCTAATGTCTCTCCCCAACGTCTATCAGTGACATCGGTGTAATGTCGGATGGCACCTAGGTCACGGATACTGTCAATGACAGCGGTGTTATGGGCCCATTGTGCCCTTAGTCCCTGTCTGGTGTACCGTTCATACGTGCCTATGCCTCCATGACAGCCTGGAACATGCGTGACGTTGTCAGACCTGTGGCACATCTGCCAGTGGCATGATGAGCAGCAGTGCTCCTACGAGAACCCCTGGACATCTGCCTATGTGGTACCCTTCCAGACATCTGGGTATGGCTGCTGTGTTGGGATGCATGTGCCATGGATACCACACTGTCCTGGCCAATGCCAACAGTATGCTGTCTCTCAGCTATGGGCATTGCTGATGGATGTATTGGCAGTATGACTGAATGCATGGATGGGGTGGACAGCTGTGTACTGTCGATTGATGGCCCACTGACAGACCCTGGCAAACACGCCTGTGTCTCAACACACCTATCTTCATTATCACTATGTGGCTCAGTGACATCAGTTTCCCTGCTGCAGTGAACCAGCCCTAACACAGCACCTGTGGGAGGGAGACAGGAAATATACTTTACAACCTGTACATGATGTCTGCACACATGAACACATGAACACATGCACACATGAACACATGCACACATGAACACATGCACACATACACAAATGAACACATGAACACATGCACACATGAACACATGCACACACATACACTCCTCACTACAGCAGATACCCACACACACCACCAGCAATCCAAAACATACTTAATAGTGGTTGAAGGTGGGTTACAGTATCACAAGGCAAACAGTGATATCACACATGTCAGCATGCAGAAAGTTTGTTGCTCAAGACCATGCAGTGCGAGTGTAGGCAGCCCGTGTGAATAACAGTATACATGGCTTTGATGCATGTGTATTGTTGTTCAGTGATTGGCCTCACAGCCACTTGTTACATGGGTTTGTAAGGTGCCCAATAGGGAGCATTGACTAACATGAATGTGTTATGTGTTGAAGAGTGTCACACAGCCCAATGATAGGCCTCTACCCCTCAGGTATATTATGTGTGCTGTGTGGATGACATGTGGGATACTGAAGTGTGACCTTACAGCGGGTGTCTGGATATGCTATGTGTAGCATGTTAAGGTGTACTGCGTATGACAAAGTTGTGTATGTTGTGTACATGTGTATCAACTCTGCCTATCCAATGTCCAGTACGGTGTTGCCACAATTGAGTGTGATGCTCTGTGTATTGCATGTGATTGAGGCAGCTACTGTCATTACTGAGATGTACATAGTCTCACAGCAAACATACACAGCATGCATTATGCATAGGTGTGTTACATGTACATGGCCTACACCTCACCTATGACATGCACATTTCATTAGCAATATTAAAATTATAACACACTCACCAGCATCGACCGGCTGCCTTGCTGTCACACCAGAGGGACCTACAAGAATATGAGACAGTTTGTCAGTGGCCACAACTGTGCCATTGCTACTGTGAGTTTGCTAAACTACAGTAGTACAACAGTCGACAGTCACAGGCATACAGATTATATTCCAAATATCAGTACTGCACAACACTATGCAGCACAACTGCTAAACACACAGTACACATGTCACATATGCATAATCTACCAATACAGGTAACAGTAGTCTACAGATAGGTCATGTTACCTGCACACTCCATGTCAACATGCTGGGTGGCTCCGGACTCCATGATGACACATATAAGTTGCTGTTCCTGTGGTTGGCCAGGAGCCACCACGCTTAGAAGCAGCTCCTCCACTCTAGTGAGGGGGGGATGAATGGCAACCCCACCACCTGTGGCAAGCTGTTGTTGGTGGATATCAGATGCATGCTGCCAGACATGTCTAATTAAATCACTGCAGTGATGGTGTACCTGCTCATATGTCCGTTTATGCATGCCTATGTCATTTACCTGATGAACGAGATCTTGCCACAGTGCAGTCTGCTCATGCTGGTCCTGGCTGGTTCTGGAGAACAGCAGGGTGTAGTGCTGCACCAGGCTGTTGTGTATTTTGGCTTCCTCTGCAGCTGCGTAACATGGGTTTCTTTGGTGGGACATACCCCTGAAAGACAATTAAACAAGATGTGTGAGCAAATCATGTGGCACACTTAACATCCTAAAGTACAGATATCAGTTACCTGCCATATGTTGCATCCGATTGGTTGTCAGAGGATACACATGTTCAATACCACATATTAGTGCTCAGGCCACAACTGGCTGACAGTGCCTGCCACGCTCCATATATCAAACCATGTTCTGCACAGCAGCAAAGAGAAGCCAGTATGTAAGACTATACACCAGTACATGGCACACTGTATGTGACACAATGCACCACCTAGCCAAAGGAGGTATATATCAAGGTAATGCATAAAGAAAGATGTCATCCATTGCAATGAATGTAAAGTACAGTTACAGTATTACCAGTATACCACAGTAGTCTTTGATGCCTAACCCCTGCCTAACATATGTGCACAGTTGTTAATATAGCTGGCATACTGCTGTACTAGACTATACATGTTGCCAGATACACACGTAAACCCTGTAACACAGATATGATTGAGGGCATGGTACAGGCATAATTACACACACATCAGACATACATACAACACACAAATGTATGCCAACCCAGATGAGCTTTACCTGTGTACCATACAGTACTGTGTGCCACTACTTACAAAACCTTATGTCTGAGGTATGTAATCTGTGAGGACTACAGGGAACACACAAAACTGTGTTTCCAGGCAATGTGAACATACACCATATTGTACTATTTAGGCCTACAGCTTCAGGTAGTACTACAGTTCATATGGGAGTTGGATTCACCAGGAGTACCACTCACTAAGCATACATGTATTGCTTTAGCCTACAATGGGACACCACAGTCGACAACAAGGGACTACATCACACTGTATGCCATACTACTTTTTCTGCCTAGCAATAGCATACACATCTTTTGCTGGGATCACAGCTAGGACACAAACTACCATGACAGATGCAATTTCACACTACGCTATCACACCTTTACAGACCTTGCACACATTCACCAACACATTCACCATCACACTCAGTCAACCTCACATAGCAATTATTGCACTAAGTACATGTGTGTGTGCATCGTGTCATGGGTAGGTAATACACTATTGGCCCTAGGACCTACAGCAGCCTAGCCATATGCTACCCTGGCCTTTGACACACATGTAATTTAATTTCACTTGCCCCTGTCAACCAGAGCCACAGAGGTGATTCCCGGGGTGTATTTCCTATCTCCCAAACAATCATCAGGAGTATTTATGACAACTGCTAATGAGGAGCTTTGTTTGCTATTGATAGGTGGTTTGTTCCAGAGTATGGCATGTCTCTGAGTTAGGACTCTATCCCTCCAGCATGTGCTGTTTAGTGAGCTGACAAGGTTTAGGGCCCTAGAGTGTGTATCTGGGAGGGATTGTAATATTTTTATGTGGAGGATGTCCAACAGCTATAGGTGTGACATAGCTCTGTATGTTAGGCAGAGGTCAACTCTAGGTAGGCAGTATGCAACAGAGTGTAGCTGCGGTTTTGTGAGTCGGTCTGCATAGGGCATCTGTTAGAGGCCAGTATTACTCTTTGTGACGTATGTCTGTGGCCTTTCCAGTTGCTGTAGTTGTCATGTGAGGTATATACCACATGGGGCATTGTACTCTCTAATGGGTTTTAAGTGTGATGAGTAGAGGGGAACAATGACCTATATTTCCCTAGATGACACACCTTTTGTGATGACGTGTACCACGTAGACAGAGTACATGACTAGTGTGGCACTGTGATTATCAAAGGGGAGGCTACTGTCCACCTGTGTCCCATGTTCCCTTATCACACCTTCAGTGTTAGGTAGACTACCACCTATGTGGTAGTTAATGGGTACAGTGTTCTGGCAAGAAGGGATGGCACTGCAGTGTCAACACTGACCTTCAGTCCATACCTTGTTCGCCAGGCACCTGTCGCAGTAGTTATGCCCCATGTCTCTCTCCTCTCTCTATATATATATATATATATATATATATATATATATATATATATATATATATATATATATATATATATATATATATATATATATATATATATATATATATATATATATATATATATATATATATATATATATATATATATATATATATATAAATAAATATATATATATATATACACACACATACATACATACATGTAAACATCCATTGCTGTACAGATAGATGTACATATAGGCACATATACAGTCCACTATTCATGGTGGGAATATCAATTATAGGTTCATAGGTTCATAGGTTCATACTAGGCTATCTGCCCTGGGGCTTATAAGCCTAGCCCGATTCTGTATGGCTTACGCCACCCCTTGATTTGAGTATACTGTGCCCTTTTTTAAGGTTTAGTTTACTGTGCCTCTGTCTAATAGTGACACAGGAGTAATCCCTGGAACAAACCTACGATCCCCCATCCACTTGTCGAGATTCTTCTTGAAGAGATTCAGTGAGGTGCTCTGCCTCACATGAACTGGAATTCTATTCCAGAGCGAAGGAGCCTCTGGGTTATGAACCTGTCCCTCCAGCAAGTTCTATTTATTTCTGTGCTGAGGTTCAAGTCCCTCGGCGTGTGGCTCTAAGGGATCTAGATACACTGAGGTCGCGCATGTCCATTAATTCTGGATTTGACATAGCTTTGTATGTCAGGCATAGATCCTCGAAGTAGGCGTATGCAACTGAGTAGAGCTGGAGTTTTTAACCGAGCAGTATATGGCATCTGTTTGAGACCCTTGATCCTCTTGGTGAGATACTTTTGGGGTCTTTCTAATTGCTGCAGGTGTCGGGTAAGGTACATCCCAAAAGGGGCATTGTATTCTATGATGGGCCTGATGAGGGATGAATAAAGGCACGATTACCTCTCTTGATCTAGATGTGAAACCCTTCGTGATGAGGTGGGCTATGTAGAAGGTCTTTCTAACCACTTTGGCAATGTGGTTTTCAAAGGAGAGATTGCTGTCAACTTGGGTCCCCAGGTCTCTAATAACTTTCTCTGTACTTAATGGGTTTCCGCCTATGTGGTAATTTGTGGGCACATTGTTTTTGCCAAAGGGTATGACTATACATTTTTTGGCATTTAGCTTTAAACCATGGCGCTGGCACCAGTTATCTGTCTCTGTGAGACCTTTTGAAGGATGTTTGTGTCAGCTGGAGAGTTGATTATGGCCCAGTTTGCAGTCGTAACTTGGTGAGCCATAGTCCTCCCACGCTTGCCTGTACCTCGAAAAGTATATACCGAACAAGAGTGGTCCCAGGACAGAACCTGGACGCCACTTGTGACGGTTTTGAGTCTGACATGGCTCCAGCAACTCTCACTCTGTGGGTTCTGTCTTTGAGCCAGTTTGCAACCCATCTTGTGACATAGGGGTTTATATTTAAGCTGGATAGCTTATCTATGATGCCCGAGTGGGGTATTGTGTCAAATGCCTTTGCAAGGTCCAGATAGGCTGTGTGGACTACCTTTCCTTCATCTATGGCTTTGGTGACTGTTTCAAAGAAGTCAACCAGGTTCAAAAGGCAGGATCTGCCCTTGACAAAGCTGAACTGGGTAGGATCTAGTGTCTGTAGGTCCCCAATGTCTTTGTTTATGAGCTCCATGATGATCCTCTCCATAGCCTTGCAGACTAAGCTAGTCAGGCTTATGGGGCGATAGTTTCCAGGGTCCAGATGCTCCACCTTTGTGAGTGGGACCACTGTTGCTGTCACGCCATTCTGTGGGCACATATCCTGTAGTGAGGCTGAGATTGTATAGCTGTTTTATTTGAGGGGTTAGTTCCTCTTGTAGTTCATGTAGACGCAGCCTGGGACGCCATCTGGTCTCATGGAAGCAGTGTTTTTGCTTTGGAGAGGGCAGCTTTCACCTGAGCATCTGAGATGTTTGGGAGGCAGCCCTCTGGGATAGATATTTGCTCTTTGGGGAGGGGTGGAGAAGTTCGTGACTGAACCTGTCTGCCAGGATATTATGTCTGTGGGTTCAGTGTATTTTTGTTTAGAATCAACTCAGAACAAGTCTGGGAGTTGCATCCCAAGTTTCTAACATAACTGAAAAAAGCCTTATGATTGTCTTTGGTGTCCTGTGCAATTTTTCTCTCAAGCTGGCCTTGGAGGATTTTATGAGGATTGTAATTTTTTGCTAGTACTGATCAGAGATGCCTTCCTATTAGGGATTTTGCTCTATCATGTAGTAGCTTCCTCCTTCTGTTGTACAGTTTATTTATGGCAGGGTCCAACAGACTGGGCCTGCCTTTGGATGATTGGGTCTTGGTTTTGTTTGGGATAGCATGATCCATGCATTCCTGGAGATGTTTGTAGAATGCATTTATATAGGATTCTGCAGTTTGGGCTGTAGTTTCCACTGGCCCTGTGGCCTTGAAGGATTCCACCGGTTTTGAGAAGTGAGAAGTTCGCTTGAGAAGTTTTTCACTGTGGTTTTCTGGCTGGGTGGAGTTGGGATGTGGCCATCAGTGAAATTATTTGTGGTCTGATCTTACCAATGAGGGATATACTTCTGGTGTGGAGCATAGAGTCCCCATGTTGGTAATGATCAGGTCTAGTATGTTGTCCCCTCTTGTGGGAGTGGTGACTAGTTGTTCCATAGCATTTGAGTTTATAATTTCCAGGAATCTTTGGGCTAAGGTGCTGGGGCTTGAGTAGTGCTTCCAGTCAATGTTTGGGTAGTTGAAGTCGCCCAATATAATGGTGTTCGAAGAGATCTTCATGTTCTCCAATGTTTTCAGGAAAGCCAAATGGGATTCCTGACTTTGAGAGGGTGGTCTGTAGGATGCTATAAACTGAAAACAGTCTTGCCCACTGTTAGTTGCACATGGATGGTCTCCGATACTTTGTGCAATGCCACTAACCTGGAGGTGTGGATATCCTTGATAAATATGGAAACTCCCTCCTTTTGTGGTTCGTCCAGGTTTTGGGGCTTAAAAGCATGATATGAGGTATAGCCTGGTAGTGCTGGGGTGCTCTCTGGAGCCTTGAACCAGGTTTCTGTCACTGCACAGATATCGATGTTCTCCATACTGAGGAGAGCTTGAGTGCATCTTGAGGTTAAGACTTCTGGCGTTTAGCATTACCTTAGTATCTTGTTCCTTGTGCTCTCTATGGGGGTGGGTTTGACTTTTGAGCCTTGCCTAAAAAGGCACTATGGGGTGGCAAGAGCCTTTGCCAATATCCGAAGCCCAGTGGTGACAGGTGCAAGCCATCCCTACGGGCAACGTGGCTTGTCGAGCATGTCATCCCAGGCTGACGGACACTGGATCCCCTTTGAATGACACCAAAATTTTAGCCAATTGTTAAAATTGATCATTTTGCCTTTGTACTGTGGCATCATTCTAGGTGAGGGTAAGATGCAGCTCAAGGTCAGGGTCATACCAGCCTGGGCTACATAATCAGAGAGCTCCTCTAAGTCTCTTTTTCATGTAGTCCAGGAGGTACATCTCAGGTCATTCACACCAGCATGTACAATGACTGAGTCATATTTGTATTTGCTTTGGAGTGACCTCCCTGCCTCTGTTATGTGGCGGATCCTACGACAGGCAGCTTACTGTGACCTTCTCTTTATTCAGCCTGGTGAGTGGACGCCAGTGTGTCTGACAATAGAGTCACCTATAACCAGAGTATCAGGTGTGTTATTCAGCCTTAAGGGCTGTGGCTGCTTGGCACACTGACTTTGTGGGTTATGTGTTGTGTGTGTTTTGTTTTGAGGTAGCGTTTGCTTGGATGTCTGCTTTGGAGGTCTCTGTTGCTTAGGTAGATTTTTATTTAGAGCCTCCGAGTATGTTTTTGTGTATTTATGTGTTTGGTTCGCTGATGTGGTGGGACTATGTGATACTGGAATTGTGTTGTGTGAGGTTACCTTCTCCTCCTGACTGGTTACACCAGTTTTGAGATGAGAGAGCTCAGCCTCCAGTTGTGAGATATACAGTTATGTAATAATATTGCACAGTGTTGTGCAGACAGCATTGAAGGTGTCCTCAGCCCATGTAGCTTTAGCAGGCCTCACTGGCTGCACAGCGTTTAACCACCACATGTCATATACCAGCATTGCATGCTGATTTCTTTGCCACATACTACAACCTACATAGAAATATGCACATAACAACCTTCAACAACGTGTGTATATATATATATATATATATATATATATATATATACATATACACCCTTCACAAACAGTTGCAGTATGTCCCTTGCCCTATGCACATGTACAGATACATATAGATATGTACTGCTGCCACATATGGATGATTCACAGTTTGCAGAGTACTCTTTAAAAACATCTACTACATGCCAGCAAATACATATGTGTTACATACCTTTCCTTTGTATTTCACTGTTCCATCTTTTTTTAAAGGAAAAAATGTTTTGTTTTTAATTTTTTTTTGTGTGTTTTCTCTGTATGTTGCTCTTTCTTTTTCTGTGTCTCTCTGTTTCTGTCTCTTTGTCTATGTCTGTGTCTCTGCCTCTCTCTCTCTCTCTCTCTCTCTCTCTCTCTCTCTCTCTCTCTCTCTCTCTCTCACTCTCACTCTCACTCTCACTCTCACTCTCACTCTCTCTCTCTCTCTCTCTCTCTCTTGCTGCAATGAGATTATTGATGTGTGGACAGCAAGTACAGCCTGCTTTTCTAGGTATCTGCACATGTGCATGTGATGGCCTCTGCACCAATTGGTGCCCACCATTTACTAATTGCATGCAGCCTGCTGTGTGGTAATTGCAGTACTCACTGTCATAGCAGCCCACTGCTATAAAATGCTAAGTTAGGTAGGCGTAGCCCTTTCAGCTTTCCAAAGTGGGGCCCATGCTTGTTTGCTGTGGACACCATTGTGTCAGTCAGAAGGTTGGTATACTTCTTATATCTGAAGCTAGGGTTGTAGCCAGTGATTTGCATGTTGTACTCAAACCTGAATGTTGCTGCTTCTAGTACACACTTGTCAGTGAAGAATTTTACTCACCCCTCCAAATGCTTAAACAAGATACATGGGAGTATGTACATTCTTTTTTAATTAGACAATTAACTGCCATACTAAAGTAGTTATTGCAATGTATTCTTCTGGCACATGAACTGTTTGTGAACTACTATACTGTAAATATTAATTAACTCACTTCTGAACAGTTTGTTGTTTATTTGTGTTGACATTAGCACAGGCTGCTCAAGACAACTAGACAAATTTCAGTACTGAGTATGCCTACCTACATCCTTGGTAGAGCGTGAATACACAGGTATACTGTTCTTTTGGGTAGGGGTGCAGAAGTACAGAGAGCATTATATATTATTGTGTGATGTTTATCTTGCTGAACATACAGGGTTGCTGTGTACCTGTTAGTCTTTCAAGGCAAGTAGTCTGTCTGTGTAGCTCCCACCTGTGGACATATCCAAATGGTAGCCAGAGGTTAGCCTATTATTCTTTGTCTGTGCACCACACCAGTCTTTTCGGCACTGGAACAATGGCATTGTCACAGTTGGTTGCTACCAGTACATGGCTACATCATTTGATATTTCTGTGTTGTACTCCTACATAAGGGTATGCTTGTGGGACTCGTTCCACAGCTATTTGCAGAGTGTGTAACAGCAGAAAAGCTGAAACGCCTGTGTGTTTCTACCTCTGCCAGGCCTCTGATACACTCAGGTATATATTTGAACAGCCTCAGGGAAAGGTACATATAAGTGAGGTACACCTGTAATATATTACAGACATTAAGTTGAGACTGTGAGAGAATCTGAGCATATGTATTAATACACCTTTTCTGACATGCAAGCAGTGTGTACTCTTACTTATTGACATTATTCATCAAGTGTAATTCCACACTTTCCGGTCTAACGTCAGTACTTTTCAGAAAAATTCTGAGGGACACAGCTAACATTTGTTTACGAATCAGGGACATCCCTGAAAAGCAGTCACAGTTGGGAAGTATGGCCTCTGCCCTATTCAAATATGCCAGTGTTTATCCTGCTCTGATACTGTGTGGGGTTTGTAAAGTGCTACTGTAACTTTATTTCCTGCTAGAATGGCTGGTTCTCTTTTCACAGTCATGTCATGCAATTCCACAACAACTGCTGGTAAAGATCCACAGAACAAGATTTGTGTTATGGCATTCCTATTTCCCCTTTACATTCACTCATTGTAATGCATGATATATTTATTTCAGCACCAACTTGTTGTATATCTACTGTGGCTTAGTGGTACTTCATGCAGTATAGTGTGTCCAAGGTCCAGGGTTTGAGACTGACAGAGGTGTTTTATTTTGCTGCTCAGCAGAACAAGGGCCCTGCCAGGCAGAGTGACTAAGGCACTTTTAAGCAGTTGTAAGCAGGTTTGCACGGGTTTACGTGACGCTTAGCAATACATAGCTAAGTGCACACATGCGCACACTCACTCAAACCCGCTAACTACTGCTTAAAAGTGCTTACTCCCACTAACCCCCGCACTAATTTCTTTGAAAGAAAAGAAAATGGGGAGATAGGAAAGTGGTGAAAAAGGGGGCACAAAGAGGGAAAGACAGTAGGGAAACCAGCTCAGGATGTGCAGGACGGGTGTAGGGAAGGTCCATAGCTGCCCATTTCTTTACCAGCAACAGCTGTGCATATGTTAGAAATTTAGAGTGAGATTTGAAACCTTCCACCCATGAGAGAGGGGTGAGGACAACAAAGTATGTTGTACTGCCAATTATAATTATCAGTTTACATGTCCAGCGGACATGTGTGCAAAATGGGCAGCTATGTATGGGGCGTAACTTTTTTGTGGGTACAGATTGCCCTTTTTTTTTTTCAGGTGAGAGTGGAATGTGAGGTAGAGGAAGTAGGTATATTTGGGGAGGTAGGTTGGAGAGGTAAACAGACAAGACAAACAAGATGCATACAGGGGCGGAATATGACACATGGGGTGGGTGAACACAATTGACAGGAATGGATGTTTGGAAATCGCAAGCCCATGAGCCCACAGATGGTAACAGTGGAACTGAGATCCCCACCCATGGGCAGTCATCACTGCACATTCACAGCCCCGAGGGTGGCTGTGCTGGGGGCTGCATAGGAGGGGCAGACTCACCCGTGAGTCACGCCACTCTTGCCTCGAGCTGGCGTAGGGGATCAGAGACTGAACGCTGGATCTCCCTATGCACCACAGCCTGGACCCTTTGGAGGGTGACAGGTGGCCCTTCTCCGCCCATGCTTGCACGGGGGGGACAAGCCTCATCCCCTGCAGCGCTTCCACCTGAAGGTGGCACAGGACCAATGGAGGAGTGGAGCCCGGGCTGGGCACCGGACCTGCTGGTGCCAGGTGCAATCGCCAGCTGAGGAGGGACAGGTGGGTCCACTGGGACCGGCCTTCCCATACGTTCTGTGTTTAGGTGTGTTTAATTACAACATAGACAACAGCATTCCAAATTAGTTGTAACAGCATGGAGTAATATTCCCATTAACCCAACACACCAGGGTTCCAACAGTAGAACAGCAAGTATAACACATGCATATATTGAACAACAGTGGGCATTCCAACAGCATGCAGGGATGATTGGTGGCAACAGGCCACCAAGAGTGTGGTGTTTGAACAGGGCGCATGCATCAAAGTAAATGCAGATATTTATAGAACAATAGGACATATGTCCCAACAAATGTTTTGAGATTACACATACCCATTGAGGTGTGGAATTGCATTGTTTATGCACATACAGTAGGGTGTAAAAAGATACCTCCATTAACATCTTATAAGTACTTATAGTTTACACTACATTCCTATTGACTGCAGGTGTATATCCCTACATGTATTATTACACTAGGCAACATGCATTAGGTTGTGTGATGAGTTTGGCTAGTTCATTTTATACCTGACCTATATCTGACATACTAACTGTCCAAGATGCAGATGTTACTGCTACATAGTTATATATTTTATTTATATTTATATATCTACATATCTGGATGTGTTCACGTGACATTTTTGGTTATATTTCTACAGAACCCTACATTTCAAGTAACACACTCACTTTTCTGGGGAACACATTAACAAGCTACTCATGTGCCAGATCTACCTATGCATGCCAGCCATTAACCAACTGTTGAGGACTGTATATATGCTTCACAGCTACTGCCACTTCCTTCATCCACTTTATATGGGACTGCCCAACTGTGAGTTGACAGCGCTTAATACAACAGTACTATTTATATAATGCAAGGGTACAACTACATTTCAAAGTAAGTGACACAGACACACTCCAAGTATTATACCTTTATTAATTACATTACACACTTTTCTAGAGGCTCTCTCATTTATTTGATATTACAGTGCATGCAGAAGACTTATTCAAGACGTATTATACCTTTATTAATAGGTTACAACACTCTTTTTCAGGCTTGCTCACTTATTTTATATAACAGTACATGCAGAGATATTATTCCAGACTTATTTTACCTTTATTAATGGGTTACAACACTCTTTTTCTGGCTCTCTGACTTATTTTATATAACAGTACATGCAGAGAAATTATTCAGGGCATTTTATGGCTTTATTATTGGGCTACAACACTTTTTTCAGGCTCTCTCACCTATTTTATATAACAATACATGCAGAATAATGCTTGCTGATTCACAGCACAGACACTTGCAGCTGTGAATGAAGGGATATTGAGACATACCTATCCATTATATAGACTACATTAGCATGTCTTACATACTTCATTCCATGGCTACCTACTCAGTAGTGGGGCATCTTGCATGTCACGGGCCTCCTGTATCCATCGGTTCAGTAGGTCCTGTTTCCGTCTCTTCAGGTCTGCATGGTGGTGACGGACCTGCTCACCAGTCCGAGGAACCAGTGGCACTGGTGAGATCATGAGCTAACCAGTTCCAAGCCTCTGCTTTGTACTCCGTCCCTTGGAACTGGCCCTGAAGGAGTCATGATGGTGGACAAGAAGCCAAACCATATATTTTGACTCCTCGATGCCCCAGCGTTGCGCTCGAAAGCATGTACCCTCTCCAGCACCAGCCATTCTGACTGCAGATGGGAGCTACAATCAGTTATGGCGAGTATTCCTGCCTATGGAGTTTAAATATGCCGCATTTCCCACACTTATTTGTGATTGGCCATTTTTGAAAAGTCTCGGCTGACTGCAGACCTGCTTAGCAATGGTTAATCTTTCATTTATAAGTATATGTATGTTAACAGTGCATGTTTATCCTAAGCTGTCATGGCTTAGTGGTTCAGTACTTTGATTATGGTGCACAGTGTCCTGGGTTCAAACCTTGTCATTGCTTTTTATTTTACTACTGTCCAGGCAGGCTAGGGGGTGTGGCTGTGTTTAGGCCACTTTGCATTACGTTGCTCCACATTGCCTGACGGTGCGCTGGTTAACGCGTTGCACAGCTCCGCGCAAACGTATTGCACTAGGTAAAGTGCTGCTTAGCTATGGGCAATAATATTGTGCTAGGTAAAACCCTGCTTATCTATGGGCAATTATATTGCACTAGGTAAAACCCTGCTTAGCTATGGGCAATTTTATTGCACTAGGTAAAATGCTGCTTAGCCATGGGCAATTATATTGTGCTAGGCAAAACGCTGCTTAGCTATGCGCAATTATATGTCAATATCCTCAATGCTGCTCACCTTCTTATCTTTATATGTATACATTTTGTTCACTAATACATAGGCCATTTCAATGCTTTTTACTAAAATTTCATTCATATATGTCAGGAATTATTTTTTATACTAATTTAAAGCATAAAATAGACAGGAGAGTGGTGGGACTAGAACCGGGAATGCCTCCTCTTTGTGCGAACGCTCTACCACTACACTATTGCTATTTGGCCTGATTTGCATAAACATTTCTTATTATGCTCTTCGATGTCGATATTGTTAACTACAGCTAAGCAATGGGCACACCCGCACAAACACGTGCAAATAAGGGCAGCTATATCGGGAATTATAAAAAAAAAATTGTTTACATTTTACATTTACAAAGGGGTTTAATATGTGGGGATGTGTACTGTTTGCTATGTGTGCATTTCAGCGGACTCGCTCCTTGCATTTCTCATTTTCACTTTATATGGTTGCAGGGGCGTGGATATTTGGACTGCTTGGCAGTCCGACACACCCCCTGCAGTCTTACACGCTCCGTGTAAGCCTTCCAGTTGAGTCAGTGCCCTCATGCATATGCATGACGTGCTGACATCATAGTCTTAAATGGCAGTCTCCGAGTAAGACTTGGTTAGTCTTACTCGGAGGAGGTCAGTTATACATTGGTAAGAGAAGAAAATATATCAAGTAAGATTCTACAGTTAAAAGTACCCTTTCAGATGACTAAGCCTACAGGGGATCAGAGATCCAGCATGTGATCAGAGAGGAGTTTGGGGAGTTAACAGTAGTACGGGTAGGGTTATGTGATACAAGGGCATAATCAGGTACTAAGAAAGTGCGATTTGAGCGAGTTTTTGAATATGGATGTGGAGGGGGCAGTGGACACGGATAGAGGAAGAGAGTTCCAATTTTTGGCAACGATGTGGGAGTAGAGCGCTTTCCCTGCATTATTGTTAGCCTTGGTGATGGAGAGGAGAAATTTAGGAGAGATTTTTCACTGGATCCTAGGTACCGGTTTACAGTATAGACAGTAAGTAGGTTGGATAATGAAGGGGGGGTTTCAGGATATTTGGGAATATTGCAGGCTGTGCCCAGCTGGTGATAGTTAAGTAGCTGTGGTAGTTCAAGCCTCTTTAGTTCTTTTAGTGCAGCACAGTGATGGGTTCTAGAGGTTGAGTTAGTAGCAAACTTGGCTATTTTATTGTAGCAGGTTTCTAGTTTGTCTAGGTCACATTGTCTGATTTGGGTAAAGATTGGTGCTGCCTATAATAGAGTTGAGAGGAGGTGGTTTTGTGCAAGAGTGACTCTTGCTTTTTGTGAGATAAAGGACATGCCTGTATAGGGATCCTAGTTTTTTGTGTACTAGTTTTATGGTATGTGAGATGTGAACATCAAAGTGGAGATTATTGTCTATTTCAATGCCCAGAAGTTTGGTGTGGCTAGAAGGGGAGATGCTGGTGCCTTCCTTAGATGTTATGGTAAAGGAGAGGGTTTTTTTGATCTATTAGGGGTAAATAGTAGCAGTTTTGTCTTTTTGGGATTTAGAATTAGTTGGATACTTGATATCCATTTTTCTACATCTTCAGTGAGTGTATGTAGGGTGGTGGGAGATGAGGCAGAGCAGATCAGGGTTGAATCATCCACATATTGTATGAGTGTGGCATATTGTGTAGAGCTATTGAGGTTATTTGTGAAAATAGAGAACAATAGTGGGCCCAGTATAGAGCCCTGTGGGACTCCTATGGTGGTTGGAAGTTGTGTAGACAGAGTTCCTTTCCACTGGACTGATTGTTGCCTGTCAGATAGGTAGCTTCTGAACCAGGCTATAGTAGAGGAGGTGAAGGATAATGATGTTAGTGAGTCTAGTAGAATGGAGTGGGAGACCATATCAAATGCTTTTGAGAGGTCTAGGAGAATGGCTGATACATATTTGTTATCATTCCTGTGAAGGTTTATATGATTAGTGAAGGATAGAAGGGCTGTGGTAGTGCTGTGATGTGGACGGAAACTGTCTTGTGTGGTAGATAGTAGATTGTTTGTGTTAAGAAATGTCATCACTTGCAAGTGGATGCATTTCTCAAGAATTTTGGATAAGGGGCAAAGGATGGCAATAGGTCGGTAGTTGGAGAATTCGTAAGAATTACCTCCTTTATGGAGAGGAATGATGTGAGATACTTTCCAGAGTTTGGGTATGTAGGATTCTAGTATGGAGTGGTTGATTAGGATGGAGACAGCATATGATAGGGAGTCACTAGCCATTTTTAGGTATGCAGCAGGTATGTTATCAGCTGCCAGTGTGGATGGCTTTAGTGTTAGGAGGAGTTTTTTGATAGTTGAGGTGGGCACTGGTGAAAGGCTGAAAGAGGGGATGATGTGGGACAGGTTAGGTTGTGATTGAGGTAGACTGTTTTTGGTTATTTGACTGAACAGGGCTAAGATGGATTTAGTAAAATGGTTATTAAATTGAGAAGCTATGTCTAGGGTATTGTTAGTAGAGCTGGGTGCTGGAGTAGTGGTTTTGCCTGGCTTTAGTAGGGAGTTAATGGCATGCCAGAATGTTTGTGGATTATTTGAATATTTCCTTTGGGCGCTACAAAAATAGTTTTGTTTGTTTATTTTGGATTCAGCCTTGGCCTTGTTTCTAAGCTGTTGATAGTATTGCCTGGAACTAGGGGTTTTATCAGTTTTCCAGATTTTCCAGGCTTTATCTCTAGCTTTTAGTATGGCTTGGTGTCCCTATTTAGCCAGGGTTCATAGTTGGCTTTAACTCTGATCTTTCTGCTGGGAGCTAGACTGTTAAGGATGTTAGAGAAGGTAGTATTGAAGTAGTCTACTGCCTGGTCTAACCCAAGTGTCCGTAGTGGTTCCCAGTTGCAGTGGCTTAGGACAGTATTTAGTTATTGTAGGGTAAGGTTACGGTCATCTCGTATGAATTTGTAGACTACTGATTTGGAATGATTGGAGTGTTTGTGGAGTAGGAAGGTGGGAAGATGATCACTTAGGTCATCTGGGAGACAGCCTATTGTATAGTTTTGTTTGGGATAGTTGGTTAGTGTCCAGTCCAGTACAGATTCTTGTTTTGTTTTTTTATCTATTCTAGTTGGTTCTTCAATTAGTTGAGAGAACCCATATAAATTGATATGTGTAGAGGGGCTGCTGGAGTTACAGGTTGCCCAGTCAGTGTTAAGGTCTCCTAGTAGGATTGTTTCCTGAGGTAGATTGTCCTTTGCCCAGTGTAGGATGTCTTCTATTATGAGTGAGCTGTTGCCTGGAGGTATGTAGCAGCATATTATATTGATCTTCTTGGTGTTCCTTATGGATAGGACAGAAAATAGGACTTCAGCATTTTGAAAAATGGGTAGTGTGGTGTGTAGGAGCTGGAGGTTAAGGGTGTTTTTAAAGAGAATGGCTACTCCTCCTCCTTTCCTGTTTGTTCTATCAGATCTAAGTGTATTATACCCAGGGGGGAGGGGGGTCTTCCTCTTGGATTCTGGGTTTAAGCCAGGTCTCTGTAATGGTGAGTATATCAGGGTTGTAATGGGCTATGAATGCAGGTATATCTGTTAGCTTGCTGGTAATACTTCTTATGTTCAGATTTAGGATCAGCAGGTCAGATGTTTGGCTGAGAAGGGACCTGGATTTGGGTGAATGTCACCAGAGATTAGCAGAGTTTGTAGGAGTGTCAGTATGTGTTTTTTCATATTAATTGTTTGTGAGCTTGTTCTATGAGAGTTTTTCTTAGTGTGGTGAGATGGTGTTATTTTTGTTAGTGAGTAATATGTAGTTGTAAGATTTATGATTGTGGGGCAGATGTAGAAGTGTGAGTGGGTTTGAGAGGGTGGGCTAGTGTGGGTAGTGTGATAGGAGTAGTTGTGCAGCAGTAGGTCTGTTTGTAAGGAAGTTAGGAAGGTTAGCAATAGTAGAGCTAGTGATAGGGATGTGAGTGTGGGTAACATGATACTACTTTGAGTGAGTAGTACAACTAGGATTCCTGGTTGGTTGCGTGTGAGGGTAGAGGTGTGTTGTCTGGGAATGTATTGTTGGGAGTGGGATCAGTGTGGGATGTGATTGGATTGGAGGGTAGGAGGAGGTAGGAGGTAGGATGAGTGGGTTGGGCTAGTTGTTAGGGAGTTAGGGGTTGGACTACTAGTCAGGTGATTGGGGGTTAGAATAAAAGTAGAAGTAGTGAGGGCAGGTGGAAATAGGGGGCAGGGAGGGGAGCAAAGCAAGCCCGAGTGCAGCGGGCTAACACTGACTCCAAGTGTTTCTTTAGGCTTTGGTATGTATGTAGTGTTAGCTTAAAAGGTTATATGTTAAACTGAAATTTTAACTGTAGTAGTTTAAACTGTATGTTTGCACTAAGTTATAAACTGTTATGGACACAGAGTATAATTTTCTGACATTCTTAACAGGATATAGAATTAAAGCTGGGGTTATTGACAGATGAAACAGGAGAGGAAATTAAATGCTATTTTATAGATTTGAGTATTTCTCAAAAGAAAATTGACTTTAGTTTGGGGGTGGACACTAACTGGAGAGCAATATACAGCTGTTTATTCCTGGTGATGTACTCATCAGTACAGAGGTTTGATTAAGGAACTATACAGCAGAAATGTACTAATACACTCACTAACATTTGTTTAAGTTAATGCAGGTAAGGTATTTTACTGTCTAGACACTTAGAAGTTAAGCACCTATATTAGTGTTTAGTCTCTTTAGTTGCAGGATAAGTGTCTGTCGGTACCCAGTGCTCAACAGAAAATTTGAAATTTCCACTGCTTGATATTGGAGGCACAGACCTGCTTGACCTGAAGGATGGTTTGGATTACTGAAAGAAAAATAGGAAAAAAATGTAAGAGAGCATTAGGTTAAGGCAGCACATACTGTGTGACCAGTCAGATTGGACTTTTGTTTAGCAATAGTAAATAACAAAAACATCAGGTAATGGTTATTCCTGCTTCAGCACCTGATAGCATAAAATATTTTCTTATGCCAACATACAAAAATAAAATGTAAATATATAAAGCAGTTCTCTACTAAATTAAGCAAGATACACTTTCAATATATTTAAAAACTAGTCAATGCAGTTAGACAGAGCAGTGAAATAAAACATGTGAATAGCCCTTCTGGCTCTATAACAGTAAACAAGGAAAACAGAACATATCTAGGTGCATATGTGACAACAGTTCCTTAAGCAGAATTATCTAATGGCATCCTGCAGTGTTAAAAAAATAACAGAAACAGATAGTATAAACTGTTGTCTCCCATTCCTCTTGAAAATCACTCATCAAGATTCCTCTTGAAAAGAGTCAATCTGAAAATATATACAAAACAGAGGTCCAGGACTGACCTTGTGGGGGGGCCACTGTAAACTGGTTTGAGAGTCTGACATGGCCAGCAATTTCTAACCATGTGGGTTCTGTCCTTGTATTTAAGCTGGTGAGCTTATCTATAAATGCCGGGGTGTATTGTATCAAGGCTTTTTAAGGGTCCAGATAGGCTGTGTGGACCACCAGGATCTGCCCTTAACAGCCCAAACAAACTGGGATCCAGTGTCTGTCTGTCCCCAATATCTTTATTTATGAGGTCCATGATTGATGATCCCATAGCTCCGCAGACCAAGCTAGTCAGGCTTATGGGCGATAGTTTCCAGGTCCTTTGAGGCACCACCTACCTGGAGAGGGACACTGTTGCTGTAATGTCACTCTTCTTTGGTATATCCTGTAGTAAGCTGCTGATTGACAGTAGTTTTATGTTTGGGTTTAGCTCTTCTTTCTTCACATAGGGGGGCGGCCTGGGACACACCGTCTGGTCCCATTGATGCTGGTTCCTAACATAACTAAAGAAAGCCTTGTGATTATCCTTAGTGTCCTGTGCAATTTTGCTAATACTGATCAGAGATGCCTTCCCCTTTTGGGATTTTGCTCTATCATGTAGTAGCTTCCTCCTTCTATTAGCTAGAGCTCCCCTTCCCAATCTATGTTTGGGTAGTTGAAGCCCCAATATAATGGTGTCGAGAGACCCTTCATATTTTCCAGTGTTCTCAGGAAGGCGAGTGGGGTGGGTTTGTCTTAAACTGTACTAAAGAATTAGGTATTAAACTACAATGTACAGCATACCTTGAATGCAAAAACTTACAGGAGGATGATTACACACCAGGGGAGACAAACAGCTGCTGTTGGGTTTAAAACAAAAAAACAAAATGGCACCCTGGGTTTAAATTACCTCAGGCTATCCAATACAGAACAAGAGCTGGAGGAGGGAGGGGTAAAGACTACAGGGAAGGAGAAGGCTAGCCAATTGTAAAATAAACTCTGCAGACACTCACTTTGAAGTGCAAGAGGAATAGAAACCACTCAGTGAACCTTTAGAAAAGGTATGCTACTTTGTACTGTCACTCTACTTTATACTGTAAAATCAAGCCAAGTCTAGACATTATCTAGTTTTACCCAGACATTCTTAAAAGAATATAGAATTAAAGCTGGGGTTAGTTACAGATTAAACAGGAGAGGAAATGAAATGCTATTTTATAGATTTGAGTATTTCTCAAAAGAAAATTGACTTTAGCTGGGGGGGACACTAACTGGAGAGCAATATACAGCTGTTTATTCCTGGTGATGTACTCATCGGTACAGAAGTTTGATTAAGGAACTATACATCAGAAATGTACTAATACACTCACTAATATTTGTTTAAGTTAATGCAGGTAAGGTAAACTTTACTGTCTAGAAACTTGGAAGTTAAGCACTTACATTAGTGTTTAGTCTCTTTAGTTGCAGGACAAGTCTCTGTGGATGCCCAGTGCTCAAGAGAAAATTTTAAATTTCCACTGCTTGATATGGGGGCAGAGACCTGCTTGACCTGAAGGATGGTTTGGATTAATTAGTGTTTAGTCTCTTTAGTTGCAGGACAAATGTCTGTGGGTGTCCAGTGCTCAAGAGACGGATTAATTAGTGTTTAGTCTCTTTAGTTGCAGGACATATGTCTGTGGGTGCCCAGTGCTCAAGAGAACATTTGAAATTTCCACTGCTTGATATGGGGGGCAGAGACCTGCTTGACCTGAAGGATGGTTTGGATTACCTGAATGCAAAAACTTACAGGAGGATGATTACACACCAGAGGACAGTGGAGACTGCTACCTCTGAGATTGTGGTATCCTCCAGAAGGTGATCCTGTGGTGGAGGAGACACTGATGTTGAGATGCATGGATTCTCTCCCTGTACAGCCTGTGATGTAATGTCACCATATACGTAACTTTCAACAGCATGTATTTTAGTAGACTAATGTCACTGTTTAATGTCAAATGAAATGTTTAATTTTTCTCTCTCTGTCTCTCTCCCTCTCTAGACACACACACACACACACACAAATGATGGGGGCAGTGAATGAAAATTTCAGAATGTGATGCAGTTTAGTGTTAACATGCTTTCCATCAGTGTGTATTTGAGTTTAGTAATGGTAATGCAATAACAGAAAAAAAGGCAAATGTGGAAAAATAGGGAGGGGGTAATTTGCAGACTGCAATGTGTAAATCCATTAAGGGCCTATTCAGTGCCATAAGTTTCAGCTGAGTAATACTACTGCTGACAGTTACACAAATGATTATAAAAAGGGTGTGGGGAAGAAGCAAAATTCAGTAGTGTACACTACTGAGAGACTAACATACAGTGGAAAAAAATGATTTCATGAGTAACAATCTTTCTGCCATCAGCACTAGGTACTGTTGCCACTTCACCCTTCGCACAGCACAAGTGATGATTGATATTTCTTCTGATGACACAAGTTTGGCATCTATTACATAATTAAATAATCTGATGTGCAGTACCTCAGTACAGAACGTGAAGTTATTTTTCATTTGTCAGAAATAAAATTGAAGAAACACTATATCATAAAAAAGAAATATGATATAATTTTCTTTCCTGTGTCAGGTGGCAATTCGTGAAAAAATAAGCTGGAATACAGCAGCAGTACATCTTTAAATGCACAAAATTTCTTTCACCAACTCAGTCAAGTACTGCAATATCAATTTTAAATTAATGAACATTACAACAGAAGCAGTATCTGCATACATAGATGGAGTCCTTAAACAAGACACAAGCAGTAACACTGCACAAAATGGCACATGCATGATGTCAGTTCTTCTCATGGCACAGATCTCATTGAAATGGTATAACCCTTATAAACAACAAATATGCACTCTATGACTAACTCTACTGTAGAAAATAAAAAAATATAATGAACAGTGACAGTAGACCTGGCACCACACAGCACAGCCCACACATTAGGCATCAGTTATACATGTCTTTCATAATAAGGAAGCACTAAGCTGAATGTCATGGCCCATAGTTGTAGACTAGTTGCCACCACTTTAATTGTACAGCCATATACAATGCACAAGCCTGCCACACTGGGTCACCTACTACTGCTGTTGGCTGATCACCATCACAATCATCAATCATGGTAGGACCTATAGTGAGAGCTGCACTGACATCATGAGACAGTTTGCCATCAGACTGGTGCATGATCATGTGCAGAATGCAGCATGTGGCTAACATCCTGCATGCAGTAGAAGGATCATACTGAAGGATCCTCCCAGACTCATCCAGGCAACAGAGATGGGCTTTCAGCTGGCCAAACACTTTCTCAATCTCAGTATGTGTCTGGGAAAGGATAGTGCTATACCTCTCTTCAACAGCTCCAGTGGACTTCCTCACAGTTGCCATGAACCACTGCTAAAGTGGATAAACTGCATCATCTGCAAAATACAAGAAACTAATGGGAAAAAAAAGAAAAGGGAGAGGAACAACAAGGGAAGGGTCATTTAGTAATAAGCAACACATTTTCCAAAGAAAAACTAATTAGATGATTAAAATCAAAATTTCCATTTGCCAACAAGGTGACAATGGGGTATCCTACCATGCAGAAAGAGGCAGTAGAGAGAGTTTGTGTATCAGATATGGGATTCATGGCCACTACAAGGCTGGTGGGCTGACATGTTGATGATGCATCCCCATGCTTCACACATTACCTGGCAGTTGATGAAATTATAGCGCTTCCTATTTTGGTACTACTGCCCCTGTAGTCCCAATGGGATCCTAATGGCAACAAGGGTGCAATCTATCACACTAAGCACCTCAGGGAAATGTGCTATCCTATAAAAGGCACACATGGTTCTGGCTCGATCCTGAGATGACACTGGGAAGAATTTCCTGATTATGAGAATTATAATGGGTTGTTCTTTGTCTGTATCTTCACAATCTTGGCTGGTGAGTGCCACTGGGCACAAGTGGTTTTGCCTCAGTCAAGACAAACACCTCACACCAAGAAATAGCTAAGCAGGCAACAATGGCAAACATCTTTGCCAAATGCAAAGTAGATAGAAAAGGAATGATTTTGCCTTTCATATTGCCTTTTATAAGTCCTGTGTGGACAATGTGGAAATATGTCAGAAATGACCGTGAATCACAAACTGGTGGGAAGACGTCTTATTAACAGAAGCTACACATCATTTCTCATTTGAATCTCATTACAACTTAATTTACATAATCTACATACGTTTTATTCAAGAGTACTGCATGTGAGTGCAAACAGTCTCTATGAATCTCACCAAGGCTGTGCTTAGATGTGAATAGCACAGGCTGTCTCTACACCTAAACATAACAATTATGACTAATACCCTAAAGATCAAACACTAAGTGCCAAAATAGTTAAGCAAAAAAGACAATACTTGTTAAAGAGAACTACGAGAAGGAAGATCATTAGGCAATGGAGTGCACTTGACTGAGTTGTGGTACTGGTACTGTTTAGCACACTATGTTGGATATTGCAAGTACTGGACAGCAACATAAAAGTGCATGCTAGCGGCATTAATATTTATATAGTAGTCATACATAAGGGCCAGTCTCTAGAGAGCACTGTGGTGGCTTTTAACATAGTTGGACAGATGGAAACTAAAACTTAATCCTCCCCTCCATCCATCCACAGCTTCTTTTTTCCATTTTTTTCACATGAGGTCAGGATGCCACTTCAACAGTGACAATAATCTAAAGTGGATGTTCACACTCCCCAAGTAACTTGATACAGGTTTCTAGAAGGAGGGGAACACACAGAAAACATACATTCCTGATGTAATTATTTTAAACATGACCAAAGAGGAAAGGATGTATGCTTGCTATTTTAATGCTAAGCCATATCATGATCTGCAGTGCGAAGTGGCAGAAATAATTGTAAAGATTAATGTAGAGCTGAGACTTATGACCTTGTTGTAAATTGCACTTGTAAAACTGCATCTGGAGTATTGTAATAATCTCTGGATGTCTCTGATAGGAAAGGGAATTAATCTGGTAAATAGTGCAAAGCATAATATTACCAAGGAGCTGAAGGACTTCATCTAGGGGGGAAGACTGCAAGAGTCAAGTGGGATAAGCTGATTCTTCCAGCAGAACAGGGTGGAGTGGGATTACCCAATTTGAAGGGGTATTTCAGAGATACACAGTTAAGACTCCTATACACAGCACAAGCAGAAAATGGTAATTCAAAGTGGAAAGGAATGATGATGAAATGGAGGGGAAGCTCGAGAAACAAGGAGAGATTCAGATGTTGGATGCAAGCCTTTAAGGAGAATAACAATAATCATACAGAATGTTATATCTATAAAGTAGAAGAAAGTATCCTAAGAACTATGCAAACACGTGAATGAAGAAATGAGATTCTGCTGATAGGGATGACTGCAATTAGGGATACAGACAATAGGCAAGAGGGAGCTGGAATTTATTGGAGAAAACTGGCAAAGGAATCAAGGTATTGGGAGCAAATAACTACAGAGTGAAAGATGAATGGGAAGATGATAAGAATGTGTTTGGACTGCATGTTAGAGATTGCCTTCCTAACAAGGACTGATATCAGAATATAGGCAAAGAGAAAGAAACGTGGGGGGGGGGGGTCCTAAATGAAAACCCAGCAATGGTAGAGTTTTTAGTAGAATCTAGAACAGAAGATGCCATTAAAATGGAATAATTAGTAGAGCATATAAACTATTGCATGATAACTATAAGAATCAATCAGAGGAGGTTGAAGAGGATTGGGAAGAGAGACTGGACAAGCAATTCACAAAGAAACAATGGGAAGATATATGTATGTCTCCCAAACATTTAACAAAATCTAGAAGATTTAGGATTTTTGCTTGGAAATGTTTACATAGATATTTTTATACCCCAAGTAGACTCCAGAGAATTCTTCCTCGGGTAGACAGCAAATGTTGGAGGTATGATGGGGAAGAAAGAGGTAATTGGGAAAATATTTTCTGAGAGTGCAGTGATCTGGTGGATTTTAAGAATTCTCTGTGGGATGCACTGTTAGAAATGCGGTGTGGGCAGATTGGTGTGATGAGGGAGATGATTTTTCTGAGCTATGATTCAGAATCAGAATTGCCTAGACATGGTAACGCCTTGCTGTCTCTAATTATGCTTGCTGCCAAAAAAGCAATTACTAGAACATGGAAATCAGAATCTAAACCAACTGTACAAGAAGTAGTGAATATAGTAACAGAGATAAAATAACTGAAACTGAGATCTTTAGAAAAGGGTAGGAGCAAACTACACAGGAAATAAATGGGAATTGTGAGAACAATACATACAGGGGAGGAATGAGGTTTTAAAGAAGTCAGGCCTTAAATGAGCTATGTAACATTTGACTGAAAATGATTGGGTAGATTATAAGTGATGTATAATGTTTGCAACTGGGAGTGTGTCAGTATGGCTTGTGATGCAAAATGCTTGCAACTAGACTTATGTTGGTGTGGATTGTTTTCATTTATATAAATTTGTGAGTGCCCATGTCGTAAGTGATGGTTTAATAAAAATGTTGCTTATTAAAAAAAGGCAGGAATTAAATAATTTATGTAATGTTGCTTGGGTTATATGATATATATAGCAATATATGTGAAGTATAATGTTTTTAAACATAAACTTGTTAATACTGTTTGATTCCTTTTATATAAATATAAATTTGCCTATGTCACAAGTGATAATTCAATAAAAGTGTTTAAAAACATTACCAAGGAAATGGGAGGCTGACAATATCAGGTGAAATTCAGATTGGCATATAATACTACAAGAGAAAATGGTAAACATCAATACAATTGCTATAAATCACATTGGTTGGTTACAAGTGGAAAGGGTGGAGCTGAACATGAAGAATAATGGGAAAGTATGGGTGTGGGTCATAGCTAGAAGGGGGATGGCTCAAGAGAGAGATCTGAGAAAATACTATGTATGAGAGGAGGTAAAACACCCAAGAGTATGCCTGTCTAAACAACACAGTCAAATTCATGATATAAATATAACAATTTCAGGGAAATTACAAGGAAAGAGAGGATAAGGATAACAGAGGGGTGGCTATGATTATG